>NC_139230.1:5671093-6271093 GCF_977018435.1 Lepisma saccharinum
TTAATGCTTTGAGCTACCTGTATGTAAAAACATAAAAAAATTAATGAAAGAACAGAAGTAGTGGTTAAAGAATCAGTTATTTTTGCTTACCGGCTACCGTTGTAGTGGCGCTATCCCAAGATTATCTTCATTGTTGGTTGGTAAAGGAACATCTTCATCTGAGCTACTACTGTCACTGTTGTCTTCCCGCCCAAGTGAAATTACAAAATCCTCCATTTGCTGCTCTTCAACTCCCTCCTTTTCCCATTCTTCGGAAATAATCTTCCTTGTGTGTTCTATAGCCGAACGCCACCTATCTGCGGTCACATCCCCGATAGCCTGTTCTGTCAATTGCAAAATTTTAGACGGTGTAAAAGGTGGTAAAGTGTTCCTCTGTGCTACCAGCCCTTAGACCTGTGCCCAAATACGTTCGATTGCATTGTACATACAACGATAAGGCGGAGACGGACCACCGTATGTCCCGCTTCTTCTGCAAGCTTGTCTATTCGATATATAGGGAACTGGGGTTTGTGTAACATAAGGAGCTGCAGTAGTTCAGCCTTCCTCATGTTTCTGTGGGCTCGCGAGAATCCTGAAGTAGGTAAATCCGGCAACAGCGCGTCGCTACCAGAGTGGGTGGTCCCACGCCGCTTGCTAGCGCGTCCCGACAATAGTACCAACCACAATGTAGTAGAAAAAGTTTAGAATGGTTTGAGTTTCTGTGGTAAGGAAAAGGAAGATGATGTTTATAAGTTATAAACAATATACACTTTTCTATTGGGCGAACTGAAAATAGGTTCTTTTAACAGTAGCATCTTGCGTCTGCTGTCAAATTACCAAGGGGGGTACAGGGGGTACAACTCGATTTACGGATTTAGGGGGGTACAATGTACCCCTGTACCCCCCGTTCCTGCGCCACTGATCTTGCAGTATTAGGTTTTGCACAGCATCAATGTTTTCTTGAACAACAACTGATTTTGGACGACCTTAGCGAATCTCGTCGGTGAGCGAATGGCGGCCACGATTAAATTCGTTATACCAGCGTTTCACAGTGGCAAAAGATGGGGCTTCATCGCCAAATGTGGAAGTAAGTTGATCGATGCACTCTTGTCTTGATAATCCACGTCGAAAATCGTAAAAAAATCATCGCACGAAAATGTTCACGAGTTAATTCCATTTTATTGTTGTCGCGCAATCTCCAAGGCAACATAAACAACACAAATGAAGCTATTGACAAAACATTTGAAGTACGTTATGGTCAATAATGCCAGACGATTCTGTGAAAAAGTCAAATCGCGCCTAACTTCAATCAGTGTTGCCAAGGCTCAAAATATAAATAGTGACCCTCGTATTTACATTGTGTCTGTTGTAGACGTTATCTGTTAAAGTACCTCAGGCACAACCTAATTTTTTGACAAATTATTACGTCAACTCTTCTGCTAAGGAGTGGATTCTCCTAATTTTACTCATTCTATCTTAAGCCATTCTGTGACTGGCAGAAATCAGTATCAGCATTTAAAAAAAACTGATGTTTGGGGTTTGCACGCTTCTGCTCAAAAAGTGGTGGCAATAAGAGGCTCAGAGACCTCGTGCCGCGGAAATGGGGTAAGGCGAAGGAGGCCCCTTATATCGTTCGGTTTCGTACCATAGTCATTAAGGAAGGTATTTTTCATAATGTAAAGAGGATACAACATTTCCCTCTATAAAACTTGATATGAAATATTAATGATGACACTGTAATCCAAGAAGTCATTGATCAATCAAGGGATTCCTATTTGATTGTCGGGTGTCAAACACATGTATTTCAACAACACAATAAGTATTTTGCAAAATGGTTAACGTAACCAGTAGGCAAACATTGTCTGTAGTGATGCAAGAGTCTTTCATTTGAAGCAAGTAGAATCCGTGGTGGAGTAAGAGACCCATGTTTCAATGTTTTAGCAAGTAGGCCTACAACAAATGTATTACACATTTTTACACAATTCATCAAAGTCTAGATAATATGTAACCATTATTATTTAATTAATTCGATTTTTCTTGCATAACAAAACACAATGGTGTTGTTGGATTCTCGTTAGATTCCTTTTTGCGTAAAAATCTTGCATACTGGAAACTATAGAGGGAAACACATGAAGCACGATTTATAAATGACTTCCTTAATCAGTTCTGCGGAGAAGCCCGAAGCTGTTGGTACATATTAATCGTCTATTAACATTATTGACCTGTAAATATAAAGTAGATACAGTCCCGATTAGCCTATTTATGTTACACTTTATCTTTGTATTCTTTGGTAGTCCGAAAGGTTATTATCGAAATATTGTTATTTGATGTTGCTCGAACTTTTATTGTTTGTTGGAGTTTCAAGATAACATCCCTTTCCTGTTACTTATTACTTTTGGAGGAGGGGGGGGGGGCAAGTGCCTCTCTCTACCTTGCTATATCTGTCAATGCAACACAATATATTAAAAATTTGCCCCCTCTAGGATTGACTTTGCCCCCCCCCCCTTCTAAGAATTCCTGGCTACGGCCCTGTGTAACGCTGAATATTGAAGAGGATTTTCAAAATTAACGTTTCGATTATGACATGTGAGAGATGTACGAAAGCCAATTCCGGCAATCTAACATGTGCAGATGCATTCACGGTAGCTCTATATTTTGCACAACTGATATTGGAGCAGAGATAAAAGGAGCGAAAGCAGCGAGTTAAGTTTTGCAAGGGAAATTTGACATGGTGTTTACTTTCATCGACAGCTTATTCAAGACCATTTAATATTATTCTGTTGAAAGATCTTTCGCAGTAGCAATCATTCCTATTTTTCAGTTATTATTAGTAGTGCTGGTATTGGCCTACTGCAGTGCAATAAGTTTACCTGGAGAAAAATGTCAGTGTCTTTTTGCACGACGGTATAAACCAGCGTTTTTTTCTTGCGTAGCTGAAAATAAATATATGTAATGCAAATGAGCGTCGGGAAGGGCGGGGGTTCGAACCGGTCCGTTGACCAGCTCCTAGAAGTTGGCATCGTTCATTTCAAGTTACAAAAAACAGAAAGTATATTATTTTTATTGTATATAATAATAATAACAGATATAAATTTCAGTTAGATATTATTCCAACCATAGGCGTTGCCAGAATTTTTTGCTGGGGCTGGAGGAAATTATAAAACTTGAATAGTAGAAATAATAACAATAAATATAAATTGATAATAATAAGATTGTTATTTTACTATGATAAATATTATATACTAATAAAAATAAACAGATGAGTGAATATCTAGTACGAAGTTATTTCATACATTTTTTGTTCACATTTCACTCAGTGTACTAAAATTCATAGTTATTGTATTTGTTATTAACTTTTGCATACATCATTCGCGAAAAGGCTGTAAAAGGTAGGGGAAAATTTTACTCATAAGGTTTATGTTCTGACCTCTCTCATAAAACTATATTTTTTGGAATATTGAAAACTGTGGAACCATTTATTTCTTGGATTAAATGGTAGAACATGGAGATACAACTTGGTTCCTATATTTTCCTTTATTTTATATATTCTGTTCAAATACTAACTGAATGATCTTTATTTCTCCTATTAACAATAAAAATATCAAGCTTTCTTATTTTTTTTTTACTTTAAATGAACGATGCCAATTTCCAAAGGCGTCCGACTCCCCTCCTTTCGACGCCCATTATTCCAACAGAATAATCAAAGTAACAAAATGCGCGAGATCGAAAAGTTGAGTGTAAAATACAGGGTAAAACTATCAAAGCCGGGAAATGTGTGTAACTCGTTTATTCTGTAATTGTTGACATTCGTACTTACCTATTCTGCATTACGAAAGATTGTTTAACAAGGGATTTCGCTTTTTTTCTTTTTAACGAAATTAGTATCTATTGTAATTATTGTTCGTTCTTTTCTAGCTTCCTGAACACGCAAAATAGCGGACAAATCTTGACTAGCGTTGTGTTTCAAACGGCAAAGCAGTGTTTCAACCTTCTTAACAGAAACATTCCCGCATAGCCCCGAAAACCATTCCCGCATAGCCCCAAAAACAATTCACGCATAACCCCAAAAAACATTCGGAATAGTATGACCAATGACCATCCACAAATAGCCGCAAAAACCATTCTGGATCGTATAACCATCCACGAATAGCCTCAAAACCCATTCACGATAGCCCCACGCACCATCACGGTAAGATTAAGTTAGGTTGCTTTAGGTTGGGCAATATAATCAAAAAACTGTGTGTTTGGAAACACTTACCGGGGATTACGTCATCAGATGCTCGCAACATCCGGTTCAAGTACATGGATGGAAATGCAAGCAACAGCTTTCATGCATCGGACGGACATTATTATAGAAAAATAAATGATTTAGCGGCCAAATACATTGAAAAATACGAGAAAACACTTCTACGACCTTCCGAAATTACACAGAAACTCAATTCCGTAAGTACTTTCTCCTGTAAATTTGAAGAAATCCATTTCCCGGCTATGACATTTTTACCAAATACAGGATCCATATTTTTGTTATTTAATCCAAGGAATAGGTGGTTCAAGTTTTCAAAATTCCAAAAATCAGATTTCTTAGATGGGAAGTGGCACTATATAACTAAAATTTACTCCTAACTTAATTTTTTTTCTTGAACAAGGCGTGTGAATGTAAATAACAAAATATAGTACTTTGCACTTCAGTACTCTAACTGTATTTGAAATGTAAAAGGAAAAAAAAATAGTTGCGCTGTATATTCGCTCATCTGGTGGACCGAATAGAACAGCCTGCCCAAGGAAGGATGTAATAAAATTATTATAGAAATAAAAACTTTTATTGTATTAGTTTATAATAGTTATTGTTGTGCAATAACAATCATAACCATTATTATTATTTTTAATGTTTTAACTTTTATCATAGACTGAACCCACTCCTCCGTACAAAAATTTCTGGCTACGCCCATGGTAATGCACTACAATGTAATCAAATAGAACAGTATTTTTAGTAACTTGCACTTTTACATAACTTTCACAGACCAATTTGATTGTTCTTGTAGCTTATCATTCATGTGGCCTCGCCATGTAAATCGCATACAAACAAGTCGTCTGTTCTTTTTTCTTTCATTCGTGGGTACATTGAGAAATATCATATTAAAGCATGGTACTCGTATTTGTGCATAATGGTGAAATCTTTATTTTCCACTGCGATATCCACAACACTGGCCACTGACCAGCTATACAATTCGGACTGCTCTGCTCTTGTAACTCACAAGATGCAAACTTCTTTCGGCACAAGGCAACAAACAATCTTATTTGTTATATAAACTCAGCAGAGAAAACTGTGGTAAAGCACTGACTTAGTGCTTGCTTAGTGGTAACGACCATTTCCTGTTCTAGTAGTTAAGTATCTTTTCCAATTCATTATCTCATAGCAATCACAGACACGTCCTAACACCAAATTACAGCGCCTTGAATAACGTAGTGTGGAAAACGACCCAAGAAACTGGTTCCCCGAGACGATGACAAGTAGATGGCAGTGCGATCGACCCAATTGCAAATTTTGTTATGAAAGTAATGCGGCTTAGTTAGTTTTTGGAATATATTGTGTAGATTTGTTTCTCTAGAAAGGCGGTAAGTGAATTGATGGAAACAGTTATATTTGTGGAGTGATTTGCAGTCACGAAATGGCATTAATTTACACAGAAAAGTAACATAAATACGTTTTATGTGCAACGCAACGCGAGCATCAACATATCGCATGTGAGGCTGGACGTCAAACGTTGGATTGTGTACACAAGTTTATTTTTGTATACTAATAAAATTGAAATAGTGTCATGAAGGAGAAAAAATGTTTCGTGGCGTACATATTATGAAGTCATTTTCCCGAAATGCAGATATTCGAAAGAATTTAATTTCATATTCCATGGAGTTCAAATAGCCGATTACATACATGCCTTCCCCAAAATTCCGTGGGTACCGCGAGGTTTTCTTTAACCGAGGGAATGGACAAACTTTCATTACATGTCAAACTGTTCTTTGGCTTTTTTGCACTTGATCCACACATTTCTCTGCATTTTCTCTTTCCAGGAACAGTTTTTGTGAAATAATTTGGCAGATTTGGAAACTTCGTAGGCACTGCATCCTTTGTTGATCCTCCCCCTTGGCAACCTTACCTCCTTACCATTTATTACGTGAACATAATCTCTGATAATGTATTGTTCATCGAAATGCAATTCACAAACACCAGCTGTGTCATAGAGTTCCTTGTCAGCTCTGGGAATTGCAAGATTCCACTCGGCTAATTTATCTTTTTGTTTGGGAACACTATATACAGAAATACCCTTTTCTTTATTTGAACGATATCCACTAGAACAACCAGGCACAAAACAGTGGCGACAGTTTCCAGACATGGTGAAAATATAACTCAACGAACGCGTTGTTTACATTTTTCCAGTAAGCGGGAAACGAAAAGTGTCATATTTCACGCTTGCGAGTTTTTGGGCGGTAAGTTGGACAACACGCGAGTGGATGTAAAACAATCTTTGAAAAATAAACGAGAATTGTCTGTGTGAATTTCCATAAAAATAATATTTGTGACAATGACAATATTAATAAACCTTTCAGGATAATGCATACACAATACTAATTCTCGCAGCAATTGTCATGTTACGTGTTACAATCCATACCTATGTTTTCTTCCGTATTGTTAATAAAAAAACTCAAGGACAGGTCATGATCGACGGTTCATAATATTCTTTAATATTTTCGCGACTGCTGTACCAAATATCATAACAATTTTCTGATACAAAGAAATGTTACAAGGAAAAGAATCAGACGTTGCAGCAAAAACCCCATTTACTTCCATTATAAGCAGTCGAACACCAAGCACCGGGGTCAACACCAGCGCCTCTAGCGGATCATTTTCGAGTGGAACCAGCGAGAGAGGGCAGAACCATGCCGTTTTCCACACTACGTTATTCTAAGCGCTGTAACCAAATGCAGCCAACGCGAAGTGCAGACGACAGAATAGCCGAACGACGACGTCACAACATGGCGAAGATGTTATTTGCGCGCAACGCTCGGCTCGCAAATTAGAAACTCGATTTTTTACCTAAAAATGAACGCACACGAACGAGGGAAATTGCAGGTGTTATTTGTCGATGGTGTAGATTTTAAAAATGATCTTTCAAAAAAGTAGTGGAAATGTCCATTAACGACTTTTAAAAATGACCATTCGGTATTTCCCGACTGCTCGGGATCCCGAAAAGTAATTTCCCGAAGTCGGGATCGGGAGCTCCCCAATTAACCTCGTGATGCTAGGTCAAAGCCGAAAAATTGGGAGCTCCAAATCGAACCCAGGACCACTGGCACCAAAGGCGAGGGGGCTAACCATTTGGCTACAGAGAAGCCCTCGATTCCTTCCCACAGTTCAATAATACTGGGAATGTGTCTCTATTCTGTGGAGACTCTATGGCCGTGTCCCAAAGGTGCAAGACCGTACTTGAAGCGAGCATCCTCCGAGTATGGTCTTGGAGTGCGGTCTTGAAGTCGTGGACTGGAAGTGAAAGTCTTTCGAATTGCACTTCTACTGCAGCGCCAAATACGATCAGTAGATAAAGCTGAGTACTCGTTGTTTTCCCCAGTCTATAAACACTTGTTTTTCACCATAGAAATCACGTTGCATTTTCAAATGTTCGTACACATACACTTCCACACATTAGAAGCACTTTAACCAACAACTTGCTGACCCATAACGTATATTTAACCTGTGTTGCTGGCTTTCTACCTCCGCGATTTTAAACAAACGAACAACGAGTGTGGAAATCACGTGACCGAGTCAGCTTCCATCTGCACTGCGAGATATGCACTTGCGTACTCCTGTACTTGGGGCTTTCGAACTGTACTAGGTGACGTCACTTCCGCCAAAACCATGCTTCAAGTACGTACTTCGTACCTTTTGGACAGAGCCTATATTCAGGTGTAAATGGTAAATGCATATTCACATTTTAGAGTGATAAATTCAGTGTGTTATTGTTTAAACTAACTATAACAAAACATTAAAATTAAAACTTGGCTCATACCATATGCCATCATCATATAAAATGCACTCCTTGGCATGCTATAAAGTTGTTATGCTATATTTCTCCAAGTTCACTTAGTTTCTTCAGGAATAATTTTTGAAACTCAAGTACTTACATGTTGAAGACTGCAGCATTATATGTGCATCACATACTGGAAACTCCCCTGAGATCCCACAGCAGCAGTTGAAATAATGACCAGAGCACTCCTGAACAAATTCAGGACAAACTGACACCGGACGGAACAATACTACCACGACTGTACGGACTTCCCAAATACACAAGACTGCAGCGGCGTGCATTCGGGATACGCAAGGTACGCTCTGCGTACCCACAACGAAGTAAGAAAAAATGAACATTTTTTCGTCTTCCCCGAACATGAACATTCAACAGTTATCGCTCCGAAAGCAGTTCCACTGCAAGAAATTCCGATTTCCGCAAGAACACGCTGCTGCCTTCCTGAAGGCAGTCCCGAATGATCCCGATTGTGACTTCGGCACCCACCCGATCCGCGTTGCCGATTTCCGCAGAAAGACGCTGTTTCTTTTGCTTGGTACCCTAGAAATTCGGAAGGTAGCCACATTGGCTCATATCAGCCCCGACCACGTGTTTGGGTCTGCCCGCGCTTACCCTCTCTCCCACTTTTTTCCCGGTTCTAAGCGGCGAGGGTACCCAAGATTTTGACAGCGTATGCAGTGTTGACAGTAGTCAACATATATTTTTTTTCTGGAATGCTTAGCTTACTAACATTTAGCAGCCACGCGTAGATAGATCACTGTGTTGGGTTGCAATAAAAATACATTATAAAAAGTGATACAGGAATCAGAGAGGAGGGCAAGAATATGTAGTGGTGGAAGATCATATTTAATATACGCGTAAACTATCACATATAAAATATTTATGTGAGGGTAAAGTTACACTAGCAAGTTTTTTTTTCGTATAGGGAGGTGAGGACCAGACTGGACTGTAACTGTGTCGAGGGGAAAATATGTGAACAATTTTCAAGTTTCGCACAATTCTCAGTGTATGAAAGTATCTGTTTATCTCCTTTCGGGATCAACATTTCCTTTGAGTTCCATAGCATGGGTGTTGATTGGTGACCCGACGATATGAATGAATGATAAAAGAAAAACATAATAAAACACAACACTTACAATGGGATTTGAATGAGCCCCCCCCCCCTCCCGCCAGACATTGCAAAGTGATGTACGGTAGTTTAGCTTTTGAAGTGTTCTGGGATCTATGCTGACGTATTTTCTACTTGTCCTTAATTATCTCCCTTCTACAAAATACTTTGTCGACTGGCAACTCCGATTCATTCGTCCACAAGAACGCGTGGTTTTCGGGCATAGCGGGACCGGACACAACATACCGTGGGAGGTTGACTTTTGCTTTCTTCTGTCGTGTGAAATTTGCAGCGAGTGTTTCGTTCATATTATTTACATTACAGGATCTCTATTGTTTGTCGGTGCTGTGAAGTGATAAAATAGGGGGACCGGGAGTTATTGATGACGTTCTGGAGAAGGGATTTTCGGAATTTACGAAAAAAGTGTAAACAATCCGAAATGGAAGGTCTGTTCCTGAGTTGGAAGAATTGTTTCAGGCAGGAGTTGTGAAGGATGGTAAGTAGTATATTAGGCATTTTGATTTTTGAGAAGAAGAAAAAAATATCTCTACAGAGTGATTGACAGTAGAAAAACAGTGAAACTTTATTGTTGGCCTTATTCGCTGGTTTCCTCTGCGAAAGGTATTGTGAAATTGTAGAGGATACTGAGATTTATCAAATTTATTACATGAAATTTGAAAGGACGGAAAATGATTGTGCCATTTCTTTCCGTTCAATGTTCATCGCACTGCATGCAGGAAATAATCGAAGTTGAATTGTTGGACTCTACGTAGCTACTATCAGAATATATTTGCGAATATAAAATATCATACATATATTTTACCTCGTTACATTTGGATATTGATACAAGGACGAGAAATTTTCCATTATAAAATTGTAGAAAGAAGTTATTTTCTGAATAACATGATGGCCAGGGGGGGGGGGGGTTCTGGCCCCCATAATCCATTTCGGATGGCCCATGTTGCGTACCCTAGTTTAAATGTCACCGCACGCCACTGCAAGACTGCAGTGCCATTACGACCGATCGTCAGTGCCATTGGATGCCCCATATACAGACTCGCCAAGTTTCTAATGGCCCAAGAACTACCACTGACAGGGGATGTGAACACCACGTTAAAAACTCCAGAGACCTCATCAAGACACTGCAGCACATTAGAACATAGCCAAGTGACATTTTAATCAGCTTCGTCATAGTGTCACTCTTTACCAGGGACCTGTAACGTAACGGAATTCATTGGTATTTGTCACCGTTCCACGTAATTTCCGTACCGGGTACCGCGTACCGACCCAAGTGCCGTGTACCGTTCCAAGGAAAATACCATAACCACTTGGTAAGGCGAACAGTAACGCTTCTGCTGTACCGTTCCGATCCTACCCGAGAGAGCTTCGGGGACGACAGCTTTGGGTACACAGAGTGGAACGTTATTATACCCGTTCCAGAAAGGAACTTATTCCTTTTCTGAATGCCGGTTTCTCTTTTTGAGATAGAGAAGTGAAATTTATTTTGACGGTATATTATGCTAATTAAAGCATGGCAAATCAACATGATTGTAGAAAACCGGAAGCTGATGGACGCATTTTGAAAAATACTACTTTTTGAGATAGAGAAGTGAAATTCGGTTTGATGGTAACTTATGGCAATTAGAGCATGACAAATCACCTTGATTGTGGAGAACCGGAATTTAATGGGCGCCATAGTGAAAAATGTTTCTTTTTAAGATAGAGAAATGACATTCGGTTTGATGGTAGCTTGTGCTAGTTTAAGCATGACAAATTAACATGTTGCGAATGGATGGACTCCATATTGACAAAATGATACTCCATAAAATACAAATGTAAAATTCGTCTTGTTTATAGCATATGATAATTAGAGCATGATATGTGAATATGATTTTGGAAAACCGGAAGTTGGGGCGCCAAAGTGAAAAATGTTCGTTTTGAAGGGTACTTTTTTATATATTAAGCCCCTATCACACGGAACTGGATTTCTAGTAGGAATGCCCTAGTTGGCGCTGAACTAACTTTCTAGGTAGCAATCATGGCCGCTAGGGGCGCAGACTTATTAAAATTATTGTGGGGGGCTCTGATCACTGAAATATGTGAATGAATGATTCACTCCCTCCCTTTTTAAGAATAAAAATTACGTCTTCGTATAGCAGTTTTTAAGCAGCTATTATATTCCTCATGCAAATGAAATGTAACATGAAAAACGTTTAGAAAATGTTTCAAAGTCTCTTTATGTCTTTTGTGTCAGCTCATTTGTTTTCTAGATAACAATTAACATTTTTATTGAAAATTATGCATTTACATTAAGAGACCAATCAATCTAACAGTTTTATGCCGGCCTCGGTAGCCGAGCGTGTTGGGTGGTCGACTCAACTTGCTTTGATCCAGAGGTATCGGGTTCGAGTCCCGGCGAGGGCATGGGTGTGTTTTAATGTCCGCAACAGACATGTGATGGGTTGCAAATAACCCATAAAATAACGAATATTTAACAGTTTTATTTAATTATTTACATAAATGCTAACACAAATCGCAGAAAAATAATTTTACTTTTTGTTCTTGCTACAATAATTTACTTTTTAAATTTAATTTTGCAATAATAAAAAAATAGCATGTACACTAAGATATAAAGTGACATACACAACAAAAACATATGAACATGATTTAAAAATAAAGCAAAAGTTGCTCTACGCACAGAGTTATTTTCTTATGAACTCATTAACGATGGGTCTCAGGTCCAAATTATCAAGCCCAGTTTGATGTATGTGGAGTACCGCTAAGCTGCTTAGTCTCTTCTGCCTCATTGTAGATCTCAAATATGTCTTTAGTTGACTAATAGCACTGAATGACCTTTCGACTGTGGCTGTCGTCAGTGGCACAGTGCGGAGGACCATCATGAATTTGGCTCCTGGAGGGTGCTGTCTTCCAAAAGAAACTTCCTTATGTCACGCATGGTAGTTAGAACCACTTTCTTCTGTTTGGTGATATCACCAAGCATGGACATGTGTAAGGAGAGCCTATCGGCATCCAAATCTTGGCGAAAGAATTCTCGCGTTTGATCAAAGTTTGTTGTGCAACTGTTCACAGCTGAGATGCACTCTTTCTCTCCGGCTGTTACTTTTTGTAGTCCTGTAGATTGATGTCCTTGTTTAACACATGATTTTGCTGTGTCACACACGTCAGTGCATATTGATTTATAATACTATTTTGGAGTATATAACTTGTGATGTTTGGCAGCATCTGATTTTCAAGTCTCTTAGGGACGTGATGTTGCCGGGACAATTCTGGCTCATCAACGAGGCTCGGTTTGCCCTCTGTGCATTTCAGCCAGAACTGCTCAAAACACATTCGCTTTTCTTGAAAGATATCAGTCAAGTATTTTAGTTTTGATTCCACTTCTGCAGCACCAATGCGTGGAGACTGAATCTTACAGTTTACCTCTTCTAGTTTACCCATCACATGGCAATAGAGGGAGAGAAAAATGTCTTGAAGTGAATCATTGTCTCCAGGTATCCAGCACATTTTGATGCTGCGTCAGTAGCATCTTCTTCAGAAAATTTCTCAAGAAAATTGAGAAGGTTTTCATAGTTCGTTAAGATCTGTTGCATACTGGAGGCTCTCAACGTCCACCGACGAGGGCAAAGTGGTCGCAGTCCAGTATGGCCAGCCTTTTCATTCACATCAATAATATTCCTAAATATTTGCATTCTTTTAAGGGATTACCAAACAGTCTTTAACAAGTCATCGGCTAAATTCATTATGTCTCTGATTAATATATGTATAATAGTAAATAATAATTATATACTTAGTATATAGTAATAAGTAATGGGTTTTGCTGTCTCCGGTCATAGCCCCCCCCCCCCCAAAGTTGATGGTTTAGCGGTCTCAGCCCCCCAAAGTTGATGGTCTAGAACATTTCAAATGTGTATTTAAAGTTACGTTCATGTGGAACAATTCAGAGTAAACTTTACAAGAGAAGAAAAATAATACATTAGATCCTCTTAAGCAAAATTATTTGGGGGGCTCTGCTCCCACATCATTAACATTGGGGGGCTCGAGCCCCCCTAAGCCCCATGGAGTCGGCGCCTATGATGGCCGCCTGGCTGACTGCTTGACTGGTTTGAAGGAATAGGATATGTTCTAATGCTACTAACTTTTTTCGACTAGATTCTCTGGAACAGCCAATCACAGCAAAGTTTGGGCATGTGAAGAAAATCTGTGAGTTTACAAAGTAGCGTTTTTTGTCTGTGGTTTCCGAGTGCATACAGCACGAAAGGCATGTTTACAATTGAAAAAGCTAAAATATTCTTCCATACGTGTATAGTAAACGTTGTAAAGTATGTATTTTATCAGCGCCGTTCTTCTCTACCTAAAACCATTTAATACGAAACGATATTCCTCTCGGTTGAATAGTTATCGTATTTTAAAAGTCTGAAGTGATACGTTGTTTACATCTCGCGCTGCTGCCATTATAGGAACGAAAGACTATCGACAAGTACGGTGTAACAAGTACCGTGTGAGGCGAAAACTAGCAAATGGGTAGCCAGTCCAGTGTCAACTAGAGCATTCCTACTGGATATCCAGTTCCGTGTGATTCAGGCTTAAATCTTGTTTTTTTGGTTTTTTTTGTCATTTTTAGATGTGGAGTTATGGTATGATTTAAGTGATACTCACAAGGAACAGCCAAACCCAGGCTTTGGACTAGAACCGACAACTTCGAGGACTATCTGGACCACTTTTAGAGTTATTGGGGGTGAAGTCGGCATATTAAGGACAAAATGCAGTAGTATTTGCTTATATAGATAATTATTTGAAAATGAAAATGCATGGTACAAAATTTGAACCTTCTGCAGCAAACTCAATATAAATTTATGTGTATGTGTAAAATAATAAAATGGGACTAAAAATATATAAAAAAGTAGATGCATTACCGGTTTCACCCCAGCAAACGGGGTGAAGCCGGTAGGTAGACGGGGTGAAGTCGGTAGGTACATGGGTTGAACCTAGTACATGTTTATCAATAATCATATGTGTACCATCACATATTCTTCAGGCAACACCATCACAACATCATCAGGCATCTAATATATCATCACCACCACATCATCACACGATCATCACCACATCATCACAAGTCATTCCATCATAACTTCTCAACATTTTCCACACACAAAGTACATGGGTGAACCAAGTGCACTTTTATTAATAGTCATACTATATTCTACCCTGTATAGATCCTATCACCACATATTTAAAAACTACTATTGACCCTATCACTAGGCCTACATTATCATTATGCATCTCTATCATCACATCATCATATGCATCAGCTACGTCATAACTGCACAATATTTTCACAACACATTTTCTGTTCAACATTTTCGGCACACAAACTGCAATTTATGAAAAGCACCGACACAGTATTCATGATACCATGTTGCACAACGTTGACATTGTATCCACTCCAAGAATTTGCTGCACGTCTCGTTGCTGTATGACCGTCCACAAAAACCGCAAATATTTCCTTTATCAGCTGAATCTACAGTGTTTGCCGACCTGTCGTCAGTACTTGCCGATGCACACTGAAGAGACGTAGCTGTAGGTGTAGGCTTAGACCTGCCTCTTCGCCCTGACAGCTTGGAAATGTGATCGGGAGAGGTCAGTATTTCAGTTCCCTGTCTGGTTCTTGTTACTTTCTGCTGGGACGCTCTCTTTGCGGGTGAAGGTAGAATCTCCCTCACTCCAGTCGTGACATCCGAATCCTGTCTTGGCTGTTCACAGTCCGTTCTCCTTGTTTCTTCATTTACGCGCGTCAGTTAAAGAGACGTCAATAATTTTGTTATCGCTTATGGCCAGCCTGTTCAGTGGAAATATACCAGTAGCTGCAAAGCCGGCAACACCATTTTCAACCGTGGCAGCTTTTCCCCATGCCTGATTCAGTAAGTGACCGAACTGTACCTTTGTTAGTGGTCTTCCTGGATGTGAGAATATCCACTGGTTGCAAGCTTGTTTGAAGAATAAACTAAGAGGACGGAAGAAAGCTTTGTCTAATGGCTGCAAAGCATGAGTCGTGTGACTCGGAAGGCACATGGCTGTGATTTCGTGTTGAATGCAATATTCAAGTACTTCAAGTGACTTCGTGTGCACTGCATGGCCATCCATTAAAAGTAAGCAAGATCCCTGTGGCTTGTGCTTGGCGAAGTGTTTCAACCACTCTACAAATGCAACGTCGTTGACGTAACCAGAATCAGTCATTAGAACCTGTGAGCCTGGTGGTAAGCCATCACGAAATTCATTCTTTAATCGTTTCCCTTTAAAAAGCACAAACGGTGGAATAAACATACCCGTGGCACTACAGCAGGCAATGGCTGTCACGTTTCCCCCCTTTCTTTGCAGGTAATTGACACTACATCACATTGTCCCTTTCTAGCGACGACTGCGCCTGGAGGCTCGTTGTTTAGAGGCAATCCAGTTTCATCAACATTGAAGATTCTTTCACCCTCATCTTGCAGATTAAGATCAACTATTACACTTTCCACCATATTGTAAAATACTTCCAGAGTCTCCCGTGTTAAACCAGAAACACGAGCTCGCGATATTCCAACAGGTGTCCTTACGGAAAGCTCTGGGTGTCGACGCATAAAACTTTGGAACCAATCATATCCTGCTTCAAGGCGCTCTTTGTTAAACGGGTGCTCTATTTCCAGCCATTCTGCATAACGAAATGCTGTCCTACGAACGTCACGTGGTGTTAGCGGGAATCCCCTCTGTGCCAATGTTTGTAACCGGTAGGTGATAGCGTTCTCTTGATCAACACTGAACACGGGCTGTCCACCAATATCAATGTTAGCTGTAGACCCTGCCTTAATTCGGATTACGTGTTCCGCAGTGTTTCGCGGGGAACTCCAAAAGTCTCACTGGCCCTCAAAACTGAGTATCCAGATTTCACTGCCTCCACTGCTGCTTGCATGGTTTCCACCTTCCATTTCATGATAGGTCTCTTAGAGTTGGTCTTCTTCTTGTAAGTTCGTGGCATCTGAAAGAAAGAATAGAAAGTCGTCACAGAGACGAATAGGTCTACGCTAATATTCTCAACCTAAGCTAATTGAATGTTTCAGTGACTATTGTTACTACAGTTTTGTGTTTTTAAAATATAGAAATAAATATAGAAATTCAGGGCCAAATGTTACGGACCCAACATGAATACTAATTTATTAAACCATGATTAATTTTATTATTTTAACAATTCAGATAGAAGAGGTCTGGTGCTCCCTGGTCTCTCTACTGGCCACGCCACTATGCTTCATTATGCAGTTTCGTCTTCAGGATAAGTTAGTTCCAAATACAGCTCCAATAAACATTAAATTAAAGTTTCATTGCAACTCTATATTTTCCATGTGCGACAAGAAAGTATCGACTTCACTCCAAACAATAGTGCCGGCTTCACCCCATATAGTGTAGTTCTTCGTTTTGTACTAACTTACTATCAGTTTAGCAAGCAACAAGGTACTTACTTTCTACACTATACACACAAACCTTACCTTACCATTTGTAATAATACGCAAACCAAAATAGTTAACGAAACACATTCTACGCCTTAGGTTATCGAGTTGGAAATTTATAAGCGAGATGACAAAGAGCTCGAATGACTCACCTTCAAAACAACAATGCCTCGTGGTTTGCTTGCTGTGCGTTCTTCTTTCCTAGTTTCCTCCCTGGCTGACAGAGTATGACTAACTGGTGCCAAAACAAGAGTTCGTTCAGTTCCTCAATTCACTGCGATGTTGCCAGTTCTTCATACGCTTCGCGTTACCGACTTCGCCCCACTACCGACTTCACCCCGAATGACTAAAAGTCTGAAGTGATACGTTGTTTACATCTCGCGCTGCTGCCATTATAGGAACGAAAGACTATCGACAAGTACGGTGTAACAAGTACCGTGTGAGGCGAAAACTAGCAAATGGGTAGCCAGTCCAGCGTCAACTAGAGCATTCCTACTGGATACCCGGTTCCGTGTGATTCGGGCTTAAATCTTTTTTTTGTTGTTGTCATTTTTAGATTCGGAGTTATGGTATGATTTAAGTGATACTCACAAGGAACAGCCAAACCCAGGCTTTGGACTAGAACCGACCACTTCGAGGACTACCTGGACCACTTTAATATGGATTAACGAGATTATATTTACGAATTTGTATTCGCACTTACAACATGGTATATTGGGACATATTTATCCGGTTCTAGATATTCGCAAGGCATTCACTGAATATCCTGCGTCCATATCCAGAGGTCTCCAGTATATTATTCGAAAAGTGACACATGTTTTGATATCCTTGGAAAGATTCATTCACTACCAAGAGCCGCAACTCGTACATACTAGGCTTATCAGGGATATACATGCGAATGTATAACACTCTTCGGATGTGTAGATGTGTGCGTGTGTGTGTGTGTGTGTACGTCCTTCCGTCCGTACTTGTGCGGTTTGCGTGTGGTAAAGAGAGGTGGTGTACGTACATGATATAGACATAATTGTGTACTTGATTTTTAAATGCATAAATCTAATCCATGCTTGTTCTTTTCCTGTGCAAAATATATGTAATAAATATCAAATTCCGTTTTCTTTTTTTAGAATCAAGTTGATTTGCCATGCTCTAATTATTAGAGATCTCCGTGGGCGGGCATCCGTTCAATCGCCGTGGCTCGTCTCGGGACCCAGCTCTCTAGGCGCTGGTACGTTTGGCTTCGACATGAACCTTGGTATCGAAGTTGCCTTCGATATCGTCTTCATCCTCGGAATCCAGAATATTCCGCTTGAAGCAGGACTCATTCGCTGCACATAGTGGTGCATGACAGCCCACTTCGCTTGCACTCACAATTTCGGGAGCAGTCTCCTTTGCACCCACAACGCACGAGATGCAGCAGGTTGTCTGGCGCCGGGGGTAAAGTGGATGTGACAGACTTATGGTGTCCCTGTTCGATGGTCCAGTCCCAATCTTTAGCTGAAAAGACGTTACCTTTCCACGCCTGGACTTGGTTATATACTCTCAGACTATGCTGGCGGGCGGCAGATGAAGTAGGAGGAAGGCTCGCAAGATCCATAACGTAGTTTGGAGGTTTTTTACCAATGGTCTGGACATATTTCTTGTATCTGGTTTTGTCAAGTCCCTCTGAACGTTTACCTCCGTACAAATGGACGAAGAATTGCTCTCCTGCAGCTTCAACACAATCCTGCGACGCGTTTGGGTTGTTAAATATTTCCACAACTTTCTGTAGTTCAGGGTTATTTTTAAGCTTGTTGAAGCTTGAAATTCGACCTCTTCTGTACAAAGCAGAGGTGGTGTCGCATCCTATAAAAGCGTGTAGGAAAAGTAGGTGTTTCGTCATGTTACCAAGGCCTTCGTGTAATTCTCTGCTGCAGTAAACTTTTCTAGCGGTTGTAGAATTTCCCGGAACTAACATGTACATGGCACCTTGGGGTTGAGTCAAGGCAGCAATAAGTACAAGTAGATCTGAGTCCGCGCCAACTACAACAGCTGATCGGCCTAACACCGCTTCTTTTTTCGTCGTTTTAACAACCAAAACATCCGCGTCACTAGGGGCCTGGAAAACTGGGAACTTTGCTTTCTGGAATTCTGTGTTAAGGAGATTCATAAAAAAACTTCTTTTATTCTCAACGTTTGACAAGAAATTCTCTTGTGCAATTGTCACGGGGTTGGATGGAGTTACATCAACCCTTGCAGCTGATTTCCCTACAGCTCGTCGCATATGCACTGCATCCTTCGTACTTGGTTCATATCCGTCAAATACTACGATGCCATTTGTTCCGTAATTTCGGTTGACGTAATCTAAGTAGGCATTGCACACATTACCATACGTTGCTGGACGGGGCCAATGTTCTCTGTGCAAAAGATCCCCACCGTCGAGAACATAGCTTGGGTTTTCCGGCAATTCATTGCTAATCGTGCACATCTTGTCGAGGACTTAAATAATGCTCGATTTTGTTCCCGCGCGAAGACCAACGTCGTCGAACAAAGACTGGGGGTAAGGTGACAATTCATACTGTAGACAGTCTTCAAGGTCGTCCGCACTTCTTACAACGCACGCGATGCGGTGGAACAGTTAGTTAGGGTTGACAACTACAGGATCCTTATCAATTGTTATAGTCTTTCCCATAGCAGCCAGTGTGAACACTCGCCCCTTCCTCTTCAAAGTCACATTTGCAAATATTTTCCCCACAATTCCTTTCACAGCATTTTCGCCTAGCTCCTCGGCTGAGTCACAATTAACTCTATCATTGGCAATAATTCCTGAAGACAGAGAAATGAGCTCTTCGGATTTGTTGAAAGGCGAATGTTGATTCAGCCAAACTAAAAATGTCCTTAAATCACTGGTATCTCGAGTCTGCCACGATCTTGATAAAGAAAAGTGCTGCTCGGACGATTCACCTGTCACTCCTGCGAAAGCTTCCACTGCTTCCATCACCTGGATACTTCCTGGCATGGTGCAAATCCAATGCCCTATAACGCTATCAGACATATTTCGGCCTTGTGTCAAGCCACCGCTAACCTTCATAGATCGCTCTATGGTCATGTCCGTCCAAGCGCCGCACCAAAACTTATCCGAACGCCGAACTGTAAAATAACCCTGATTGACACAACGTTCAAACTCTTGATCCGACAAAGTAGTATTAAGTTTAGACATATTCTGGAGGTAGAGGTGGGCTGATTTAGCGTAATGAATATGGCCAGCTGCATGGAGGTGAACTAACATGCGTTGAACGGAGAAGAGCTGTAGGTTCCAGTCGCCTGTTCTTTCCGCTCTCACGAAGTCATGCATTATAGAAACTTGCTTGAAATACTGCAGCCATAATTTAGCAGTGTGACTTCTTTCTTCAAGTGTCTTCATCGCACTGGATACAGCACTCAGTAAAGGTTTGACTTTGGATAGGAAAGATTCTGCGGAGGAGGACAAGTTTAACACCTCAATGTGAATTCTCCTGAGAGAGTTTGGACGTCAGAGCTGATCAAAGTCCGCCTTCCTCACAACACTCCAAAATCAAATGAGCGATATCTGCCTGAGACCGCGAATGAGCTCGTAATGCTCTTACATAAGCATGCCCATTAGCCATGTGTACAACAGCGTTCTTGGCAAATACCTCACCCCACATTTCTTCCATGCCACTGCCACCCATGATTTTGCCCACCGCACCCATGTAACTCATAAGCAGATGAAATCCACCTAATCTCACGATTGCCTTGGGCAGCTCATCAGTTTCGTCTGCCTGATAGACTATATCCATGGCTTTAATGAAAAGTGGCTGATCAAATGTCACAATACACCTTTGTTGCCTCTTCCTGCATTTTTCTACCGCGCAACGAAGACAGGTGTTAATTGAGGCGGGGTTAGAAGGTTGAAGATTGACGAAGGGCAAGGGTATCACTGCTGACTTTTCGTAGGATCTTTTTCCTGTGGCGTTACCCCCACACCCCCTATACGCCTTTATGGCGTGGTGCTAAGCACAGGGGAGCACTTTACCTTTTTTAATCTCCATGAAACCACTCCATCCCGTATGAGGTTCTTCAGCTCACTTGGGATCCGCCATCCAAATCCATTGGTATTCCGATTTCTGTATCCATCGACCGCAATTCCAGGGAGAGGACGTCTTCCATAACCAGGCGATTCAATCCATGGTTCTTGGACCGATCGTGAGTGTCGATTGGGATGAAGCCAAACTTTCCAACAACAGTTGCCGTTGGTATAATCTTCGGTCGTGGAACACGAGAACTAGTCTGAACAGCTGCAGAAGGCATCACGCACTGCACTCCTCCCATCGCATGAAAGGTTCCATGTCCATCCACAGTTCGAGTGTTATGATCAGCATTATCGAAGACAAACTGCACAAATCCATGTTTCTGAACTTCACTTGAAGTGTTCATTGTCACGGAAGTTTCATACTTACAGATTTCACTGTAGGAAACAGAGCAACCTATCGATATTTCTTCGTAGGTTGGATATGTCGAGTAATCATAAACTTTATATCTTATCTCTTCTTGGAGGATGGTAATAGCCGCGTCTATAATACTCTTCTTTTCTTCCACAGCGTCTTTTTTTTCTGTCGCTGTACCACTTGTTCATTAAAATCCTCGATGCAACGTGCCTAAAAGAAACAACAGTCCCGAAACATTTCTTGCTAGATGACATAAGAACAGTATTTCCGTAGCGTGCTGATAAAAGCTCCCGCAGACGCTTTTCACTGTTTAACTTGTCACTGTCGGTACTGAACTTTAAGAGCATCTCCATAAGGTCAGACAGCAGGTACTGGCAGCACCTTCGCTTGTGAGCGTCTTCTGCTTGCAGTGCGGCCACGCTTTACGTAGAGCGTTGTGTTTTGTTGTGCTAGAATAACATTGTGTACTTTTATTAATGACAACGTTGTTACGTTATTGAGTTTAGTGTCGTTAGATTTGTGATTGATCCGTTGTGACTAGTTTGTGTTGTGTTCAACACATTATTATTGTGTTTGAGACAGCAGCGAGCGAAAACTACAAGATGCCTACGTGTTTCGTGCCCGGCTGTAAATCTGGATATGACCGCTGTTCTTCAGGCAGTAGAATTTTTTTTAGGCCACCTAAAGACAATAATGGTCTCTCAAAATGGGAGAGTGCCATCCCTAGAAAAGATAAAAAACTAAGTCATAATTGCTATGTGTGTGATATTCATTTTTCCACTGACCTTTTAGTGAAAGTGGATTCGTTCATAGTGGATGGCGATACAGTAGAAATTCCACGACAAAGGTGGAAATTAAAACCAGAAGCAGTTCCTCATATATTTCGTAATCTGCCAAAATACCTCTCTCTAAGACAGTTAAGAAGCGAAAATCTCCCATGAAAAGGCAATCCTTGCGGACAGATGATAATAAGTAAGTACTCGTCGCAATGTATCATTAAGCTTATCAGTAGAGGACGATTTGCTTCACACTGCGGATGCTAGCAAAACAATAGCATTGCTAAAGAAAAAACTTAAGAATCAGAAACGCAATTTAATTAAAACGCAGAATAAACTATAGGTCGCACAGGCTAAAATAAATTTGCTTGAAAAAGGCATTAAAGATGCTAAATTAAAGACAACGGTCACACAGTCAAAACAGTTCGCGTCTCTTAGCAAAAATCAAAAAATTGTAATTGACAATCTTAAAGAAATGCCAACTGAAAAGTAAGACAGGCATGAGATACAGTTCTGAGTTTATAATGGATTCTCTTCTATTAAAAATTAAGTCCCCCAAGGGGTATAGACACTGTTTACATCACGATTTGCTACCTTTGCCTTCTGAAGCTCACTTGAGAAAATTGGTGAAGGGTCTTAAATGTCCTTACGGCGTAAATTCCCATGCCATCGACGCTATAACACTTTTTTTTTTAGTGAAAAGAATGAGAATGAGCGTAGCGGAATGCTGATTTTTGATGAAGTTAAACTTAGGGAAGCAATTCAGTTTAGCTCGAATTCCTTAAAAATAGACGGCTTTGTTGATTTGGGAAATCTTACTCCAGACGAAAGCAAGAATCAATTAGCAAATTATGCTCTAGTTTTTATGTTTGTTCCCTTTCTGTATAATTGGATTCAACCCAGAGCAGTATATGCTAGCAGGAATGCCACCCCTGGTGACATTGAAACACAAAAATACTTATCCAGATAATCATACATTTGGAAAAAGCAGGGGTCAGAGTTATTGGTTTTACATCTGACGGTAGCCAATCTAACAAAAAGTTATGGAAATGCTTAGGAATTTCCGGAAACAGAAACAATCTTAAGTGCTCTATATCCAATCCAGCTGACTCTAGTAGAAAGCTTTGGGCATTTTCAGACGCACCACATATATTTAAATGCATAAGGAATAACTTCCATGATAAAGTGCAGGTGTACTATAATGGTGTTGATTATTCATTTTACAGAAAAGTGTATGAACATAATTCATCTACTGAACTTTCCGGTATGAAAGCTTGCTACAAAGTGACCTCCGCTCATTTGGATCCTAATTCATTCCAACGAATGAATGTAAGTCTCGCAATGCAGCTGTTCAGCAGATCTGTGGCTAATGGAATAAAATTTTATCGGAGTATTAATGCAGAGGGGTTAGAAGGCAGTGAAACAACGGAATATTTCATAAGGGACCTAAACTGCCTGGTTGATGCATTAAATTCATTCACTCCTGCACAGGCACTATATAAAGGATCAGAAGCACATACAACTTTAATAAAATGGAATGCTGTCCTTAGAGATAATCGAAATTCCGTCGCTTCAGAAAAAACTCTAGAGTCCTTAAGAGTGACTTTAGAAAGTACTTTAGAAGTGTCTGAATATTTGTGGAAGAACAATTACAAGTACATTTTGACAGGAAAATTTAATCAAGATCCCCTAAAACGCCATTTTGGTATATTGCGGTCGTTCACTTGTGATGATCATCCCTCCACTGTGGATTTTCTGCACTTACATATGCTGCACTCAATTTACGTACCAGCAAAACTTGCTTTATTTTCGGGTGGAAACTGTGAATACAGGACTGAATCTCCTCTGACGTCTTTTGTTAATCAAATGCGGTGAAGATGCAAGCTGAAAATAAAATAAGGGAAAAAATTTCCATTGTTGAAGATGAAATTCAAATACCGGACTGGGAAAACAACATACCGAACTTAAATGGAAAAAGTGTTGGTAAAGAATGCTTGGTGTATATCATTTGGAAGGATACATAGTGTGGTATATTTCCAAAGTGACGGATTGTAAACTGTGTACAACTTTTCTTCACGGGGAACCAACTAATGTACCTGCCTCACTTACGTTAATCCAAGACTATGGGTCGGGCGACGGCTGTAAATACCTTACCTATGCATCGAAAAGTGTTTACGAGTGGAAAAATTTGTTGCAGAAAAAATATCATGTGCTAATAGTTTATGGGGTGATATATTTTTTGAGTGTTTGGACAATTTAAATATAATTGCTGTAAAAACTTCGCAATTAGGATGCTGTGAAGATCATGTGCTGCGTACGCTACCTAAATTCGTATTTCACTATCTGAAATGTCGATTTTTCTTCCGCACCAAGGAGATAAGAAAGGAATTAAGTGCCTCGAAGACAGCAAAATCATCTCGGAAATTCTCCAAACTATCCAGCTGCTGAGCCTTTCTCCAAACATAAGTAACATGCATTTTTGTTTCTTATGTAGTTAGTTTGTAAGCAACGCGAGCATCTTCCACGCCCTCTCAAACGTCACCATTGCCATGTAGGCGGTGGACCACGGCAACTCAACCCCCTATGATTGTCCATTATTGAGTTATCGAATTTTTTTAAAAAAAGTCCAAGATGGCGGCCTTTTATTCAAAATTTAAGGGTGTTTCCCATGCAGGATTTCTTGGGATTTTTCTGGGGAAGTACAGGGGGGCCTGAAGAACGCATTTCAGAAGGAATTAGCTTTCTAATAATTATTTCCGTTTCGAGCCAAATTTAGGTCTAAATGTACAATACCGTATCAATCCCTAAGATTGTATATTTATTTTTATTAAAGTCTCTCTGAACGCTTCACGTTGACCAGGGCATTCACTTGTTTTTCTCAGTTGTCTCAACCTCTGAGGCATGTTTACAATGCATTGTGTTGTGCCATGCAAACCTCCTGAGCATTCAGGAAACAGGTAATACTTCTGGTTATAGAGTCAGCAGTTTGCATGGTAGCAATTAAATAACACGTTTCGGTATAGAGGAGGAGCTCGATGGCCTAGTAATATAGAGGTGAGACAAGCTGAGAAAAACAAGTGAATGCCCTGGTCAACGTGAAGCGTTCAGAGAGACTTTAATAAAAATAAATATACAATCTTAGGGATTGATACGATACTAAGGAGGCGCGAGTGCAAGGGCAAAACGCGGCTGCAGTTATCAGCTATTTGAAGCAGAACACACTGCTTTGCTCCGCCCACTTTCTTTCTCCCCTTCTATGCGCGGCCTGGATCAACATATTCCCCTAACATTTTGAATAAACGGTATATATGATACGTGAGAGTGAAATTTTTTATTAGTATCTTACTCAGTTCCACTTCTTCATTCTATTAAACCAATCGGCATTAACCTAATTACTTCCAATGATTTACATCATTCATGGCCCTTTGGGAAAACAATAGCATGCAGTTTCTATCTTTTCAGGTAATGTTAACAACAACTAGTTACGATTTGAAATTTCTAACGGTAACTGAATAACCCTTTTCAAGCAAAGAAAAACGAAATTGATGTTGATTTTCTTTACGATATTGTCACTCATATTTTTGTAATATCTTTCAGTAAATGTTCGCCTGAATGAATGGATAACTTCGTGATTATTAAAACTGTGACAATTATATTTTACACCTCCCCCACACATATATTTATTTACTTATATGTGACAATTATGTTATATTATTAACATATAAAACAATTATATGTTATATTTTTATTGCCCAAAAATCAGCGGATGTGCTCATTTTAGAACACGACAGAACATCATATAAACTCCGGCAATCTTCGTGCGCAGAGAGAGAAAATATAATTTTAAAATGTTAACCTTAATTTTTAATATTTGGAGGATAATTTGAATTTTATTACCTCTATATATTATGTTTAAAAAATAACAATTTAATTGTAATTTAATAAAAATTATTCAAATATTAATAGTCCTTCTTAGTGCAATTAATGAATAAAACGTGATATACAAGGTATTTCGTAAGTTCGTTTACAACGCTTGGGAGGTGATTGAACGAGTGAAAATAACGTGGAAAGTTCATGTAACGAAATTCCGGAAACGGCTTTGTTGCCGAGTTATTGACGTTTGAAAACGTGATAGGTAAAGAAAAGGTAAAGTGCTCCCCTGTGCATAGTACCACGCCATGAAGGCGTATAAGGGGTGTGGGGGTAACGCCCCACACTTTCTTGATCCGGTCGTGAGTGGGGGTTATGTGATCAGCATCACGCCCCTGACCGCCTTTACCCCCCAGGGTTTCCTGCAGGTACCCATGTTATTCGACGCTGGGTGGGCGCCGGGGCCGCTTCCATCCTTAGAAAAGTTCCCGGATTTGAACCGGCCGGGGATCGAACCCGGGACCTTTAGCATGGTAGTCAGACGCGTTACCGACTGAGCCACCGCGGCCACTGTTTGAAAACGTGGGAAAATGATTTTCCGAAGTGAATAATGGCAAAACGGGTGGAGAGAAGTCGTCGGTGTAGGGCGGTCCACTAAGAAATTGGGTACGCTCTTGTCAAAAAATCACGCGGCAATGTTGTGTAATGTCGGCGCAAGGGATTCTCCAAAGGACGCGAACGAAGATGTTGACGGGAGTGGGGTGGGTGTGCGTTCTGCGTGAGCTGGTATCGACGAAAATTGGCATGTGTTGAATGGCACCAAAAAACAAAGAAAATTTCCTGAGCGAAGGGCACTATGACGTAAAAATGAAAAAAATGAACTGTCATAGGTTGCATACCCTGAAGGGCAGATGGGTAGGTTTCCTCATGAAGGAGCGCACGTGTCTGTGCCATTCGTGCTTCAGGTGCTGTGCCAGCAGCAGGTTGTTAAACATTCACGGTTGAACGGAAAGACGTGAGGTTCTTGGACAGTAGTGTTGGGCAAACATTTGACCTAGCAGTGTTACGTGTTAATTCTTAGCCACAGCCCATCGTGTTCTGTGAAGTGTACTAGTGTTAACGGCCATAAACACTTGTAGCCCGGTGTAAGGGATGGCTGCATACAAGTCCCAAGAGCTGGCGGACATGCATCTGATTTATGGGGAGGTTGGAGGTAATAGCCGTGCTGCAAGGCGTCTGTATGGGGCACGTTTTCCAAATAGGGTGTTACCACCTCATCGAGAAGTTGGACGACCGTGAAGTGTGCGAACACGACGGTTTGTGGAAGATGTGATAACTGCAGTGATGGATCATCCAGGCACCAGTACGCGCGCACTAGCCCACGAACGAAACACCTCTCATTTGAATGTGTGGCGAGTCCTGGCAGAAGAGGGGATGCACCCGTACAAATTGAAGAAAGTGCAAGATCTTTTACCTCGGGACTTTGGCCCACGTGAGGACTTTTGCCAATGGTTTGTTCATCAAATTGAAACTATCCCCAATTTTCAGAATACGGTACTATGGACTGATGAGACTATCTTCACGAAAACTGGTGTGTTCAATAGTAAAAACAGTCCTGTGTGGGAACATGAAAATCCACATGCCCTGCTAGTGGCACATCATCAGCACAGATTTGGAGTGAATGTGTGGTGCGGGATACTGCATGACCATTTGATTGGCCCGTATATTCTCCCTGTTCGCCTATGTGGACCCACTTATCAAGCATTTCTCAGTGAGGTTTTGCCTGAACTACTAGAGAACTTGCCCTTGACATTGAGACAGACAAAGACTGTGGTTTCAACATAATGGTGCACCCCCACATTTCGATCGGAATGTGCGCCATTTCCTCAATACCGTATTCCACGACAAGTGCATTGGCAGGGGAGGGCCTGTGCCATGGCTACCTCGATCGCCTGATGTTACGCCCCTGGATTTCTTCCTCTGGGGAGAGATGAAACGCCTCGTTTACGAAACACCTGTCGTGTCAATCGAGGACCTCGTTGCCTGTATCAATGTAGCTGCAGCATCGATAGCAGAAACGGGGGATGTTGGGTCTAACTAGACAATCCTTGATTCGCCGTTGTCGCCTCTGCTTAGAAGTACATGGTGGACACTTTGAAAACAGTTTGTGATGAGGTTCCCTTCACATCTCCATTAAGCATACTGTGTGCCCTTCAGGGTATGCAACCTATGACAGTTCATTTTTTTCGTTTTTACGTCATAGTGCCCTTCGCTCAGGAAATTTTCTTTGTTTTTTGGTGCCATTCAACACATGCCAATTTTCGTCAATACCAGCTCACGCAGAACGCACACGCACCCCACTCCCGTCAACATCTTCGTTCGCGTCCTTTGGAGAATCCCTTGCGCCGACATTACACAACATTGCCGCGTGATTTTTTCACAAGAGCGTACCCAATTTCTTAGTGGACCGCCCAACACCGACGACTTCTCTCCACCCGTTTTGCCATTATTCACTTCGGAAAATCATTTTCCCACGTTTTCAAACGTCAATAACTCGGCAACAAAGCAGTTTCCGGAATTTAGTTACATGAATTTTCCACCTTATTTTCACTCGTACAATCACCTCCCAAGCTTTGTAAACGAACTTACGAAACACCCTGTATATGAATTTGTAGAAATAAATTAACTGCAAAGTATTTTGGTAATTTTTGAAGTAATGGCAGCGGTGAGTTACTTTCTCATATGAGTAACTGTAAATATAATTTAATTACTGTTTAGCGCAATATGTGTAAGTCAATAATTTAAAAATAAAACTAACTTTCCAAACACTGGATTACAGTAATGTAAATAAGCTGCAACGTCACTATATGAGGAAGGGGGTACACACATCCTAGTCAGCTTCTTCTCCCCAGAACACAGACGAATTAAACGTAGTAACGGACTTCTACACTAATAATTATTTTTAAACGTACTCCTTACGTGTAACCTTACTATAAATAATAACACATCTCAATTCAAAATGTTCTTATATTCAACACTACCTGTTGAATTTTGTAGGTTCTATATTTCAAACCCATTGTCAATCTTACGGACCCTCCCCAACACCCTCGCATTCCCTTTCGCGGCAGCTATCTCTCGGATCATTCACAGGCGATAAGACTAAAGAAACTAATCAATAGCGTCATCATAAACACTTTCTTTCCTCTAATCGCAGCTCTCGTAAAGAATTGTATTGAGTCATCGGAAGCCCGCCCGTTCTTGAACAAGGCTGGGTACTGACGGGCGCGTAAACTATCTCTTCGTTGCAGTTCGGTCGGACTGACTCAAGACAACAGCTGCGCAGGGCGGGAGTGGGCGGGTACGGTTTACCATTAGGCCGGGCGGGCAATGAATCTAGTTTGTAGATCTCTACGTAATTATCAGAAGCTACCACCAAACCGAATTTCACTTCTCTATCTTAAGATGCAACATTCTTTAATATGGCGTCCATCTACGTCCTGTTTTCCACAGCTTAGTTGATTTGTCATGTTCTAATTAGCATAAGTTACCACGAAACCGAATTTCACTTCTCTATCTTAAGAAGTAACCGGTCAGAAAATTTTAGTATTTTAGTTACGACACGACATTACAGTTGTTATTTAAGTTATGGTAAGGGGCTGGACCCCGTATAAAGTGAGGAGTGCAAAATAGCCTAAGTGCTGACGCACCCAAATTTTTAAATTCAAATTCAAATCTTTTTTTCCAATATGGCGTCCATTAACTTCCGGTTTTCCACAATCACGTTGATTTGCCATCATCTAATTAGCATAATTTATCATGTAACCGAATTTCACTTCTCTATCTTAAAAAGTAACATTCTTCAATATGGCGTCCATCAACTTCCGATTTTCCACAATCATGTTAATTTGCCATGCTCTAATTAGCATTAGCTACCATCAAACCGAATTTCACTTCTCTATCTTAAGAAGTAACATTTTTCAATATGGCTTCCATAAACTTCCGATTTTTCACGATCATGTTGATTTGCCATGCTCTAATTAGCATTGGCTACCATTAAACCAAATTCCACTTCTCTATCTTAAGAAGTAAAATTTTTCAATATGGCGTCTACCAACTTCCGATTTTCCACAAATATGTTGATTCGCCATGCTCTAATTAGCATAAGCTACATTGAAACCAAATTTCACTTCTCTATCTTAAGAAGTAACATTTTTCAATATGGCGTCCACCAACTTCCGATTTTCCACAAACATGTTGATTCGCCATGCTCTAATTAGCATAAGCTACCTTCAAACCAAATTTCACTTCTCTATCTTAAGAAGTAACATTTTTAAATATGGCGTCCATCAGCTTCCGGTTTTCCACAATCATGTTGTTTTGCCATGCTCTAATTAGCATAAGTTACCTTAAAACCGAATTTCACTTCTCTATCTTAAAAAGTAACATTCTTCAATATGGCATCCATCAGCTTCCGGTTTTCCACAATCATGTTGATTTGCCATGCTCTAATTAGCATAAGCTATCTTGAAACCAAATTTCACTTCTCTATCTTAAGAAGTAACATTTTTCAATATGGCGTCCATCAACTTCCGGTTTTCCACAATCATGTTGATTTGCCATGCTCTAATTAGCATAAGCTATCTTGCAGTGGCGAAGATATAGTACAAGCAATGCAAGCACTGCTTGCACAATTAAAATATTATTTAATGTACTTAACGTTGAGTGCATTATTTATTTTCTATCGCACTCGATTTCGCGAAATTTTACGGCCGCAAATTCTCTCCGCAGCCCGTTGGCAAGCAGCAACCTCTCTGCTTGCAGCCACTGTGCGGGAAACCAACGCTTCTCAAGTATCATATGGCGAAGGGTAGATGCTGGTGAAGGTACGGTCCCCAAACCACTAATAAAAGCTCTGCTTTTCGGAGCTTTTCGGCTTCTCGAAAACACCCGAGCCAAGCAGAAAGCAGACACTACTATCAGAAAACATATAAGTGTTAACATGATCTCGAAGATGTATATTTGCTTTATTATAAACACAGAATTATTGAAATAAATTAATATAACTGTTCCAAATTCCATGTAGATAAACTTTAAAGCATTACTTTGAGTTTCAAGATTTGTAAAACGTGTCAATAATGTCGACGTTCAGGGATTAAGACAAACATGGTGTTCCGGCACTGGGGAGCGCTGGAATCTGCAGAACAGCTGGCTGTTGTCCGCTTCACACTTCTCTTGTCTCAAATTACAACGCACGCCAGTGTTGACAACTACCAAATAATTTACACTATATTTATCGTAAGTTTTCATACAAACAATGAACTGATGTTTTTTTTCGATAAAACGTATGTGTTTGTGTTTTTGATGTTTTATTCACTACCACGAGTACTACAAATAACAAATATATTATGGTATATATCGCAATGCACACCGGAGCTGCTTTTGCATAAAACGTCCGAACAGCCACACTGTTCGCGCGCTCTCGCCTGACTGGCGCAACGTTCTTACTGGCGTGCGTATAAAGAAAACAAATGCATGTTGCTATGCGCGCTAAGCGCTGTGTTCTTGATGTGACATTTCCAATGAAAATAACACATGATTATCATACATTCTCCCCCCTCTTGGTCGTACAATAGACCAAAATAATATTATACTGTACTTCTCTGTGACGTGATTGAACTTGATCACTTTATAACTGCAAATTGTTATAATGACACTACACTGCACTAAACACTAAACTATTGTTCAAAATCATCTTCGATGGGAAGTGGTACAATCTTGACGACTGGTCTTCTGTATACACCTCCTTTAGTCTTGACGTCGACGACTCGAACAAGTCCATCCTTACCAGGATATACTGCTTCAATGATGCCGAGATTCCAAACAAGGGGAGGAAGTCTTTCATCCTTCAGTATCACAACGGTACCTGCTTGAATCTTCTGCTGACGAGTCCACTTGGATCTCTGTTGTAATCCATGTAAATATTCTGTCGACCAACGATGCCACAATTGTTGGTGAAACTGCTGAATTCTCTGCCATCTTGTCAGTCTGTTGACTGGTAATTCGGAGATGTCTGGCTCGGGTAACGAGGATAAAGGATGACCTATGAGGAAATGACCAGGTGTAAGTGGGGTTGGATCTGTTGGATCTTGTGAGATTACAGAAATGGGTCTTGAATTTAAACACGCTTCTATCTGGCACAATAATGTTGTCAATTCTTCGAATGTTATCGATGACTTGCCTACTATTCTTACCAAATGATGTTTCATTGATTTGACTGCTGCCTCAGTGAGTCCTGAAAAATGCGGTGATCCAGGTGGCATAAAGTGCCATTGTAGACCTTCTAGTGATAAGTAGTCCTGTAATTTCTCATTAAATGCTTCTGATTGAAATAATCGTAAAAGTTCTTGTAACTCTTTGTTCGCGCCAACAAAGTTCGTTCCATTGTCACTGTATATATTACTACTCTTCCCTCTTCGTGATGTGAAACGTCTAAGTGTAGCAATAAAAGCCTCGGAGGTAAGATTGCTGACTGCTTCTAAATGTATCGCTCTTGTTGATAAACAAATGAATACAGCGACGTAGCATTTGGTAACTGTTTTGCTTCTTACGGTTCCTGTTTTGACATGTATTGGACCAGCGTAATCTACAGCCACATTGGTAAATGGTCTTGATTGTTGAACGCGAGCTGCAGGTAATTGTCCCATCAATTGCGACGAAGTTGTGCTTTTTAGCTCAAAACAGATTATGCATTTATGTAGTATTTTCTTAACTACTTGCTTCCCACGTGTAATCCAATATTTGTCTCTTAAAGAGCTTAATAATAGCTGTGGTCCTGCATGTAGAAGTCTTTTGTGCTCTGCATCGACAATCAATTTTGTAAGGTTACCTTTTGGTGGTAATATCATCTGATGCTTGCTGTCAAATGATGATAATTGACTGTTATCCAGACGTCCTCCAACTCTTAGCATCTGATCTTTGTCTAAGAATGGATACAATGTTTTCAAAGAACTTTTATTTGAAAGTTCGTGGTTCGAGTTGAGTTCTTCGATTTCCTTTGAATAAAACGCTTGTTGTGCTATTTTTATACATGTGTGTAATGCACGTTGCACTTCATTGGGTTTGAGATGCCCAATCATTCTCTCATGAGAGTTCTTGAGATTGTAAATAAACCGTTGGCAATATGCCACAACTCTTAATAATTTAGACAATTTTGAAAATTTGTCAATGATGTGAGTCTCTTTGCTCTGTATGAACAATGATAATGTTGATATTCGTCTCATTTCTGGCGCTTCATTTTCAAGCTTTATTGATGAATGAGGCCACCAATTTGAATTCTCTTTCAACCATTCGGGTCCTTGGCACCATAATGGACACTGTTTCATGATGCTTGCATCAATACCTCTTGATATTAAATCAGCTGGATTATCGTTTGAAGGTACATGTCTCCAGTTACTGATTTCTGTTAAATCCTGAATTCTAGAAACTCTGTTTCCTACAAATGTTTTCCATTTTGCAGGTGATGCTGATATCCAGGACAGAACAATTTGAGAATCTGTCCATAAATGTGTGCTTTCAATTTGCAAATGCAATGCTGGCATTGCCTTATGCATGAGTTCTGCTAAAAGTAATGCTGCACAAGTTCTAGTCTGGGTAATGTTACTTTCTTTATTGGAGCTACGCGTGACTTTGAACATTGAAGTTTTACTGAAACTTGACCTTGCTGATTGATGGAACGAATATATAAGCATGCACCATATGCTTTTTCACTTGCATCTGAAAAGCCATGCAATTGTATTTGTGTCACGTTACCTTCTTGAAGTACAAATCTTTCGACGTTTATTTCATTGATAAGTGGAAGTTGCACTTGTAGTTTCTGCCATTCAGTAATTAATTCTGGTGACAGCTGTTGATCCCAATCAACTTCTTTCTGCCAAAGACGTTGAAGAAACATTTTGTATTTGATGACTATTGGACTAACAAGCCCTAATGGATCGAAAATGGATGAAATAACGCCTGTTATTTGATGCTTAGTGGAAATGCTAACAGTTGTAGAACTAGAGGTAAATTTACTGCTAACGATGAATTTGTCTTCTACAGGATTCCAAGAAATTCCTAGTGTATTTACTCCTTTTTGCGAATGTAATTGGACTGGAAAGTTATTTTCTCTGTATTCTGGTGGAATTGATCTTAATAACTCAGCGTTATTACAACACCATTTGCGTAATACAAATCCTCCTTTAGCTAGTAACTCGATGAGTTCGGCTTGCAATTGTGCCGCTTGTTGTACGTTTTGAGATCCACTAGCTAAATTGTCAACATAAAATCTCTCTGCTAAAATGTTCGTTGCTTGAGGATAATTAAAACTTTCTTCTTGTGCTAGCTGCTGCCTACAGCGTGTTGCTAAAAATGATGCTGGTGCTGTCCCATACGTGAGAGTCTGTAATTCAAATATTTTTATTTCTTCATTTGGCGTGTCCCTCCATAAGATTCTCTGTAACGGAGTATCATCTTCATGTACTTGTATCATTCGATACATTTTTTCGATGTCTGCCGTGAAAGCGATTGGATATGTTCTGAATCTTAAGATTATAGACATCAAATCGGGTTGAATGGTGGGTCCAATCATGAGAATAACATTCAATGATTTTCCGTTGTCTGTCTTGGCGGACGCGTTGAATACGACACGTACCCTTGATGTAGAATTGCTAGGTTTTACTACAGCGTGATGAGGCATGTAATACGTGACTCCTTCTGAGGTGTTACGTTCCTCTTCAACTTGTTTCATGTGTCCAAGTTCTTCATATTCATGCATAAATTTTACGTAACCTTGACGTAATTCTGTTTCACGTTGCAATTTCGTTTCAAGTTGATGAAACCTGATTGAAGCTAGATTGTATGATTGTCCTAATGTTTCTTTAGCTTCCTTGAATGGCAAATGTACCGTGAAACGCCCTGTATGGTCACGAGTGGTGTGGTTTACAAAGTGCTGTTCGCATGCAATTTCTTCTCTTGTTGTCACCGATGTTCCTAATTCTTCAAGCTCCCAAAAAGCTCGTATCTGTCTATTTAGATTGTCATCTGTCATTGTGAAACATGAAGTAATCGATGTGTTGGCGTTACATTGTTGTGGGATGCGTCCTGATAGAATGAAGCCCAATTGCGTGTCTTGAAGTACTGGGAAGTTCTTTGGGTGAGTCATGCGTTCTGGCTTCAATATTTGAAAGAAAACATCTGCACCTAACAATAACTGTATTTTGCCTGGAATAGCAAATGTAGGATCTGCTAATGCGATATTTTTTGGAATGTTCCATTCTTCATACGGAACCTTTTCTGTAGGTAAATTGCCCGTGATGGTTGGCAACACTGCACATTCTATGGTTGTAGAAAAATCGTTTATTGTGGATTGCAAACATACTTCAACACTTGATCTGGTTTCTGATGTGACACCATTTATTCCTCTTATTGGAACGACCCTTCTTTGTTTCGCGAGCCCTAGTTGTTGAACCATATCTGAAGTTACGAAATTCGATTGAGAGGCACTGTCTAATAACCCTCTACATTTTATCCATCTTCCTGTTCGATCTTTTAGTTTAACTAACACAGTTGCTAGCAAAACTTGTGACTGAGGTTTTCCATTTATTGTGCAATACGAAGCTTGCGGTGAAGAAAATTCATTCTGACTGTACTGAGTTGTGTTAGAAGGCTCTGAGTTATCAGAACGAGAATCTGATTGTTGCGATCTTCTTGACGCTTCTGTTGCGCGATCTACGTGCAATAAGGTGTTGTGGTTCTTTCGGCATTTTCTACATGAGCTTGATTTACATACGCTTGAAAAATGTCCTTTCTTTAAACAATTAGTGCAGATATTGTTGTCTCGCAAACATTGATATTTCTGCACTTGATCTGCATTAATGAAGTCTTTACATTTGTAAATAGCATGTGACAGTTTACAAAATGGACACGTTGGAGACGACGTAGTGACGTATGCTCTTGTGAATTTGTCTTGCTTTGCATTAACGTACGATTTTTTGCCTGCTTGTTTGTTATCGGATATGGATATGTTGTTTTAAGTCCACTTTATGCACAGTAAGGCTAATCGGGACTGGACCTACAGTTTAAAGTGGGATCCGAACCACTTGTGCCTCCACCGGGTATCGAACCCGGGACCCCTTGATTACAAGGCGACGACGCTACCACTGCGCCATCGGGGAGGCTACGCTTGTTTGTTATCAGAAGTTCAATTGACCGTATTTTTGATGGATTCTAACGCTTGGCATCTTTTTTCTAAAAATGACAAAAAGTCCTTCAAAGTGGGAAACGAAGATTCTGTGCATTGTAATTCCCATGCCTTTCTTGTTGCAACGTCTACTTGCGAAACGAAATGTTGCGTAAGAATCATGTCTTCTAACGACGCGTCTGTTTGTATCGCTCGAAGTGCATTTAGATTACTCGTTGCTGTGTTGACGAATTCCCTGAGTTCTGTTGCATTTTCTTTATGTACGGGTTTAATGTGAAGGATTTCATCAATATACGAAGCTGCAATCAACTTTTTGTTCGAATATCTTTCTAATAACAGCTCCCATGCAACCTTGTAATTTGCTTCGCTGATCTGTAGATTTTCAATGAGACGCAACGCTTCCCCCTTGAGCGAAGTGCGCAGATACTGAAATTTCTGTATTTGCGGAATGTCTTTGTTGTCATGAATGAGCGAACGAAACGTGTCTTCATACGCCAGCCAATGCTTATAATCCCCCTCAAATGTAGGTAAATGCACGGTTGGAAGTTTCAAGTGTGAACTCGAAACCGACGTTACATTGTTTTGAAGCTTTGCTGTGTTATCGAGTTCGTGATCTTTAATGATTGTTCTCATTGTTGACTTAAGCGAAAAATACAGCTGTTCTATTTCCGCCCATACCTCTTCCTGACAAGAATCAGTAGACAAGATGTCTATCTCTTGCTGCACGTCTTGAATCTTATTCCATATTGTTTCTAAGTGCTGTAAACGGGTGCATATTTCCTCTATGTTACCATGTTCAATGTCAAAGGCACGTATAAATGTTTGCATTCTTGTCATCTGTCCCTTTTGAGTTCCCCTTTGCTTTACTAACGTTTGTAATTCTTCCATTGTTGTGCGTGTTTATTACGGGATACAAGGAAAACAAGGAATTGAAATTGACGTAAAAAAAGCCAGACATAAAAATGAGCATCCAACTGACCTGCTTGTTGCCAAGTCGCTGAAGTGTTTTCTGCGGCGCTCTGCGATGCTGTGTGAAGCGATGCTTTCCGGGTGTCGCTTGTGGTCGATGCGGCAACGCTGCTGGATGAAACTGCGTAATCGCTGAAGCCACTGAAGTCTGCTGAATGATCGTTGCACAATCAACTTGTAGTACGCGTGATAATGTTTGCGCACTGATTCGTATCACTATGCGGCTCGACGGAGGACCATATGTTTGTGTTTTTGATGTTTTATTCACTACCACGAGTACTACAAATAACAAATATATTATGGTATATATCGCAATGCACACCGGAGCTGCTTTTGCATAAAACGTCCGAACAGGCACACTGTTCGCGCGCTCTCGCCTGACTGGCGCAACGTTCTTACTGGCATGCGTATAAAGAAAACAAATGCATGTTGCTATGCGCGCTAAGCGCTGTGTTCTTGATGTGACATTTCCAATGAAAATAACACATGATTATCATACAGTATGTAAAAAAAAAGCAATGAAACTCTCTTCTGAGACCTGCAAATAGCAAAAACGTTAAGTCATAAATGCTATCCAACTCGAAATATTATTTTTATTAATATAATACATTATTAAAAAGAAGAAACAGCGCATGTTCTTCCTATTGTAATGGCCTATTATTCGAAAGCTTAATTAATTTTAAGCTTCAAGTCAGTTCTATTATTCCCCCGTGAACATTAATTTTTACAACGAGGTTGACATCACTTTTCTGTTAGCTTCTGAGCTTTTCGGAATATTTTCCATTTATGTGGGAAGAACGAGTTGTTGAAGTGAGTGTTCTCTTTTGTGAAACAAACATGAATATTTCAAATTTCGTACGGGAAGCTGTAAGTAATAGCAAGTATTTTATTATCAATAACGTGACAAGAATTTTGAACTTAGCAGTATGGCCGTTGAGAGAGGAGTTCATGGATATATTATTATTATTTAAAATGTCCTTTCTTTCCTAGAAAAACTGGGGCAATGGACTGTATAATTTATATACCCCCCCCCCATTTTTCGGAGTACTGCATTGCTTTCCTTCCTCTTAAGACCACGCTTCGCTACTGCTATCTTGAAACCAAGGCCGCGTCCGAATCGGCAGCAGATGTCACCTAGAGCACCGTTCCATCCGGGGACTCAGCCAACCTCCGTTGTCCGAATTCGCGGCAGACGTGGAGTCGGAGGGGAGAGCAGAGAGGAGCGACAGATGCACGCTTGAACTCGCTGTGACGCTGCGCTTGGCAGCCATATTCTAACTTTCACTTTGTACAGACAACATTTACTGATTAGAGGATGTAAAACTCAGTTATACTTTAACATTTTATCGATAATACTGAATGCAGAAAAATTGTAGATGATGAAATAGCGTGTTACATTTTTAATATGAGTAGTAAATAGCTGGAAATCATTGTCATGTTTGTTTGGCGTCTGCCTTCTGCTTCCGTGCGATGCGCCTGCGCCCCAGAGCGCGGTGGGTGAAGTTCGAGCTGACACCTGGCGGGAAAAGTGATAACCGTACTACAAGGGGACATGCAGATTCGGACGACTTGGACGTGACTTCGACGGCACGCGAGAGCAACGGGAGAGAACTGGACGGAGCGCTTGCCAATCCGGACACGGCCCAGATTTCACTTCTCTATCTTAAGAAGTAACATTTTTCAATATGGCGTCCCACAACTTCAGGTTTTCCACAATCATGTTGATTTGCCATGCTCTAATTAGCATTGGCTACCATTAAATCAAATTCCACTTCTCTATCTTTAAGTAGTATTTTTCAATATGGCGTCCATCAGCTTCCGGTTTTCCACACTCATGTTGATTTGCCATGCTCTAATTAGCATAATCTACCGCAGTGGCGTGGCGTGACTTTTTCAAAAGTGTTACCGGCTATCAGTACGCCTGCTAGACGTTATCACTCCCCCTCCCCCGGTTAAGAAAACATGTCTTTGAGCTAGATATTTGATCCTTTCGTTCTTGTTTTGCAATCAGCACAGTGATTTAGCCACAAACACTCCTAGAAAGAACTGCCACTCATGAGACAATTACCACGAAAATCCAATGAATAGTGGTAGGCCATTGTCAATTCTTCATCTGTGTCTGTTTCTTTGCAATGAGGTGCGAAGGGGAAGAAGAAAATTTCTCGGGTCAGTTTGACGTTTGTGTGGTGAGCACAGAGCAAACGACAGAACTCCGCTACTTTGTGGAAGGGAAGCCCAGCTGTACGTACTACTGTTGCCAACTTAGTATTTTGGAGCAAGGTTTGTCCAAATCACGAATCACACCAAGGAACTATATTTTCGTCTATTACCTAACTGGTCTCAGTTGTAGTTGAATCCAGCCTTTGCTCTGCAGTCTGCCTCTAGTTGCTTCACAGAAATGGTATTGCTATTTTAGGTGGGATTTAGCTCTTTTCTGCCAATCCGATGTGACAACACTGGCTGATCCGGTAGGTATGAACGGCAACAGGGCCCCTTAACAGGCATATGAGTAACCCCATAGCACACTATGCCCCAAAGTCCTTCCCCGCTCTTTCCTTGCATTGGCGCCCTCTTCTCCCTTGTTGCCTCTTCAGGGTAGCGGAACGGCCTCCCTCTTCGCTTCTGTCGGCTGCAGAAAAAATGTCCTAGGCAATATCTACTCGACGGCAACGGTGTTCATTAACGAATTTAACAATGTTGTCATTTTATTGAAACAACTTTTTGATTCTTTACATTTTGCTGTTGCCTGCGGTAACACCTGCTACATGCACGCCACGCCTCTGATCTACCGTCGAACTGAATTTCACTTCTCTATTTTAAACCTAATGGTGCCTATTGCGCATGCAGGTTACCTGAAGGACGAATATCGACCTTCTACACAGGTCATTGTAATTAGTATATTATACATGAGATTGTTAAAACTAGTTGTTTCTATTTTTGCATAGCTGACCATTATTAGCAAATTAATAGAAGTTAAACTAGATAGTATTTATACATATTTTTCTGATAAATAATTATCCAGAAAGATCGCGAATTACTTTTTTCTAAAGTTATTATAATTAGTTTTTAAACAAAGAAGTGTAATTTTATCGGTATTCCATTTGCTGCTATGGAATTTTGATTGACAGTAAACTTAATTTGGATATTCTCAGTGTGTGTTACGTACTGTAACTTCCTGTTACAAATGTTACCAGCTTCATCCATTTCTATCCACGTGCTGGTATTTTAATAACAAGCGCTGGTCATAGTGCTTTAGTACCGGTTACCAACCTGTGGTTCCATTTCATACCCAGAAGCCACCGTTCCGGTACAGTATGTACGGGTACGATCGTACCCATTCCAATCAGTACCTGAAGCGAATGGGTCATTGAGTAATTTACCTAATTTACCCAGGTTGTTGGTAGGTCCAATCTGTCCAGTACTGTCTGGAACGCCAATGCTATTGTAACGCATATCAATAGTTCCGTTCATAACTTGACAGCATTACAAGTTGTGTTACGTTATAGGTCCCTGCTCTTTACCAAAGTAACACTTCAAGTTTCACTGGAGTTAATGAAGCATCACTTCACACTGAAAATCATCATACTATTCAAGCATGCACTAATGTTGACCTATTTGAGCTACGGGGACCAGTACTATTAACAAACTTATGGAGTGGCTATGGGCTCCCAATTCTCGCCTGCCATAGCTAAATTTTTTCATGGAAAACTTTGAGCATGAAGCGCTATGCACAGCTCTATTGAAGCCTGCTATCTTCTACATCGACAACACCTTCATCACCTGGCCACACAGTAGAGAAACTCTTCAGTCATTCCTTGATCACCTAAACAACCAGCACCCAAATATCAAGCTTACCATGGAGACAGAGAAGAATAACGACCTTTCGTTCTTGGATATCATCATCAAATGAGAGCCAGATGGAACTTTGGGACACAGTGTGTACTGAAAACCGACTCTCACTAATCTATATCTCAATGCCAATAGTTCTTACCACCTGCCTAAATGAACCACAGTACTTTCCAATCTTGTTCCACTGGGCCATCTCCATCAGTGAAGCAGAGCATCTACCAGAAGAAATACAGCATCTTCGCATGGCTTTCAGACTGAATGGATACTCAGAACATTAAACCAAGTACTGTCCAAGAAGACCACCACATCAGGTAAATCTAGACACAGTGGGGAAATTTGGACACATTAGGAAATCCTAGCAAAACAGAGGACCAGAAGATAGCTAGCTATCCTGACATACATTGGAAACCTCTCTGGAATTATAAACCGTATTCTTAGAAAACTTAATATAAAAAAACATCCACAAACCACCACTGAAAATCAGGAGCCTACCACCAGGCACGTATCCAGAAATTCTTTTCGGGGGGGGGGGGGCTAAACATATATTTTTTACAGGGGTATAGATAGAACATCGTAAGGTTTAAGGTCGATGGGGGCGATTCAGTTCTAAAACGGGGGGGGGGGGGGCAAGAAAAGTTTACTTTCTCTTGGTAGACAAAGGTTAGCATTAAAAAGCCATAGTGCGGGGCCAAAAATGGAGAGCAACTGTCTCCTAAATATGCCACTGTTTAAGCTGCTGTTTTTTTTCTTTCAGAACGTGATATCGGGACATTTTTTATCACTCGACTCCTCTGTTGCAATGTACGAACGTTGTGTTTGTGCCGAAAAGATCTCAGTAAATGTATGTGTTCGTTTCACGAAGCTGTTATACAATGGACAATCCATTCGAATGTTTTGTTTTGATTTGATTTATTTTATTTTACTTCGCGTTTTGTGCCTCTTGGTTAATTTGCGAAGATGGGGATGAGTGATGAAATTGATGAATGGACATTCACAAACAACCATGCCCGAGCGGGATTCGAACCCGGGACCCTTGGCGTCGCAGCGCGATGTGCTAACCACTCAGCCACAGGGGCCCATTCGAATGTGTCTTCCAGGTTTGAATATGATCCTTTATGGTGTTGTCGCCTGCCTTCGAAACGTAACCTTGACAAAAATCCTAATTTTTCATCCTTGTGACTTGGATCTTCAAGATTTAGGAAGAATTCAGTCTGAAGGCACACACACATCATTTGCAATGAGTGACCCAATCAACAGAAACTTTTCATACCGTAGTGGCACGACAGGCTGCAAAAGCCTGTGTTCGATTCATGAAATCCTCAAGCGACACGTATAGCTTGTAGCTTCGGTGTGAAACGTGGTGGGTCAATCTCATGGTCACCTTCAAACGACAGCTCGTGTTGACCACAGAAGAAAAATATCTTGTCAACCGGTGGGAATGTCCCTTAGTTTTATTCTATCTCCTTTTTCTGTGCTTGTTAATTAAACTGGCAACATCTTACGGTTGGGCATACACAAGAGATGTGCCATGCAGAAATTTTAGCGGAAAATGCAGACTCCACCAGGCATACCGTGCCATTGCTCTACAGCGCCAGCAAAAGATCAAGCGAAGCCAAGGGTGATTCGGTAGCTCACTTGGTAGAACAAAGGATGGCACGGTATATGCCAGAGACCCTGGTTTTGAAGTCATGGTCCAGCTTGCTTTTTCCGCTAAAATTTCTACATATGCAACATCTTCTTGCTCTCTCTTCTCGACATTCATAAAATTTTCAGCCTTCATGGCTGCCCCTTTGTGGTAGTTAGTGTTTGAGTGTTTTTCCAAAACAGTTGACTTAAAAGTCCTTTTTTAACCCACGAAACTCTTGGACTGCATACAGGAAACTTGGTCCGGCCACTAATAAATCGTCACTCAAAACTTAGATTTTCAGTCGATCTGTGCAGCTTATTTCCTTTTTTTTTACATGATGCTCCAATGCCCGTTACTGCTGAAATATTTACTTTAGAGACCTTCGATCTCTTCGGCTCATGACCCGAAACTAGCACTACACTGTCGGCAATGTCTTCAGCTTTGGACCCGAACCTGTAATAGTGGTCGACTTCAGCACTTTCCATCAAAATGTGTCACTAGTTCTCCCCCCCCCCCCCAATCTCTACATCTTATAAAACTGTCAATGGACACTAACGGATCACTAATCGACTGTCATACTTACTCCTGAAGTCTTATTGAATGATTCTGTTGTACAGACCAACCGTGAAATTGAATCCGCGTATTTATATCCATATTATATTCTGGAATGTTCCGCACATAAAATGTTTTGTAGTTCGACTCCACCTCCTATTCAAGAACGTTCCCTCTCGAGCTTTTCAGAGAATTAGTAATCCAAAGAATCGCCCGACTCATGGCGCTGCCTTCAACAGTGCTTTGTTGTGCAACTTCCAAATGCTGACAAATCTTTAAATAATGCTGAAGTTCGTTGCGACAACACTGAAAGAGCAAGAAAAGTTTACATACAATATTAATATAACAGGGTTATCCCTCAGGTTCTACAACATTCTCCGCTTTTCCTCGATAATTATATCTCTCTTTAAATTATAATCACAATATTTTATTTCACACACACAAGCCAAAAACCTCATTTTATCTAGTATAAATCGAAAAATTTCAGAGGGGGCTCAAGCCCCCCCTCTGGATACGTGCCTGCCTACAACACAACCCCAAGGACAATTTAGGACTCAAAACACCTGGAGTTTAATGATAGCTTGCAATTGCAGTAAAGCAGACATTGGACAATGGGCAGGACAATTGAACAATGCTGCAGAGAACATCAGAGTTACATCAAGAATTTCCATCTGGAGAAGTCAGGACTAGCCAAAATTCAATCAACGAGGGTCATATAATAGATTTCAGCAACACAGAAATCATCACTAAATATTCAAACAAGCAATAGCCATCCATGGGGAAAAGGAGAATCTGAATCATGACACAGGGCTTGAACTGGATCCAGCCAGTCTTGCGATAGACAGCCAGCAGTGGGGAACCAGCAGACACAGTTCAGCACTTCACTTCTACCATGAAGATGAGAGTGACATTAGCTCTTAAAATCTCAGATACTATTCCAGAATTGGGCCTCTCCGATGGCATAATGGTAATGTCACCGTCTTGTAATCAAGGGGTCCCAGGTTCGATACCCGGTGGAGGCACAAGTGGTTCGGAACCCACTTTAAACTGTAGATCCAGTCCCGATTAGCCTTCATGTAACAGTTGGGCTGAAAAGTTCGTAGGCTGACTCATAGATGGCATTACTAGAATTAAATCCATGTGATTTTTACTTAGTACTAACCTTCAAAAGATACGTGTATAAATTTCACAGCTGCCGGATAATTAGTTCGTGAGATATAGCATTGTGAGTGAAGCAGCTTTAGTTATTGTGAAAAAATGGATAAAAAAGAATTTCGTGTGTTAATAAAGCATTGCTTTTTGGCGAAAAAAATACTGTTGAAGCCAAGGCTTGGCTTGATAAACATTATTCGGACTCTGCACCAGGAAAATCAACCGTTGAGAAGTGGTTTGCTAAATTTAAACAAGGCGAAATGAGCATCGAAGACGATGCACGCAGTGGATGCCCCAAAGAGGCTGTTACCGACGAAAACATCAAAAAAGTCCACAAAATAATTTTAAATAATCGTAAAGTGTAGTTGATCGAGATAGCTGAGACTTTAAAAATATCAAAGGAACGTGTTGGACATATTGTGCATGAATATTTGAACATGGGAAAGCTGTGTGCAAAATGGGTGCCGCGCGTGCTCACAATTGATCAAAAGCAACAACGTTTTGATGATTCGGAGCAATGTTTAGCGATATTCAACCGTAATAAACACGAATTTTTCCGTCGATATATTACAATGGATGAAACATGGCTCCATAACTACACTCCAGAGTCCAATCGACAGTCAGCCGAGTGGACTGCACGTGATGAACCGAATCCAAAGCGTGGCTGGAAAGGTTATGGCATCAGTATTCTGGGATGCGCATGGAATTATATTCATCGATTACCTCAAAAAGGGCCAGACCATCAACAGCGATTATTACATAGCGTTGTTGGAGCGTTTAAAGGATGAAATCACGAAAAAACGGCCCCATTTGAAGAAGAAAAAAGTGCTGTTTCATCAAGACAATGCACCGTGTCACAAATCAATGAAAACGATGGCAAAATTATATGAATTAGACTACGAATTGCTTCCCCATCCACCATATTCTCCAGATCTGGCCCCCAGTGACTTTTTCCTGTTTGCAGACCTTAAAAGAATGCTCGCTGGAAAGAAATTTAGCACTGATGAAGAGGTAATCGCCAAAACTGAGGCCTATTTTGAGGCTAAAGAGAAATCATACTATAAAAATGGCATCGAAAAATTGTATGACCGCTATAATCGTTGTATCGCCCTCGAAGGAAACTATATTGAATAATAAAATCGAATTTTGTCAAAAAAATATTTTTTATTATGTTAGCCTACGAACTTTTCAGCCCAACTGTTACATAAAAGTGGACTTAAAACTCAAACAACTGTTCCAGAACTGGCCTGGTCGATAGCAAAAGAGACTTCATTCACTTTCAAGAGAGTCTCAACATTTTTAGTTATCTTCAAAACAATAAATGACAGTTACTTAAATGATCTGTTGAAAAATGCTACTACACCAATGCTGAATACCAGTGATCAGAATGCTATATTTCAAAAGTAGCTTCGCTACAGCTACAGCTACTCTTTCAAAATGTAGCTTTGCTACAGTTACATTTACCAAAAAGTAGCTCACTATGCTACTCCTGTGCGCTACTTGCTTTTTCACTACTTCTCCACTAGTTCTGCATAAAATAATTGAAATAACCCTATAGATATTCAAAAGAAGTAAATAGTTGTGTTTACTGGAAAATAAGTGGCCGCGGTGGCTCAGTCGGTAACGCGTCTGACTACCATGCTAAAGGTCCCGGGTTCGATCCCCGGCCGGTTCAAGTCCGGGAACTTTTCTAACGGTGGAAGCGGCCCCGGCGCCTACCCAGCGTCGAATAACATGGGTACCTGGGGGAAACCCTGGGGGGTAAAGGCGGTCAGGGGCGTGATGCTGATCACATCACCCCTACTCACGACCGGATCAAGAAAGTGTGGGGCGTTACCCCCACACCCCCTATACGCCTTCATGGCGTGGTGCTAAGCACAGGGGAACACTTTACCTTTTTACCTTTACTGGAAAATAGATCGTTAATTTATTATCATGATTCTCGTCATTCGATAATTTTGAAAGCAGTGTTACTTCAGTTACTTATTTTGCTATAGTGCTTGAGAATAACGTACATTTGTAAGTGGCATATCAATTCAAATTTGATATATGAGTTGCAATTACGGTGTTACACAAATTAATGATTACAACTGTACACAAATAAAATTTGGTAGGATTATTTATGTTTTGTATTTCAACATATTTTTCTTGAAAATAAATATTTATTTTTTAATCGACTGATATGAAGGCAGTATCTTGATCTTGAATGAAAAATATATCTCGCGGACTCTTTCGTGGATGATAATTGTCGTGAACCTGATGGATAACCAGATTTTCTGAATATCTAGATAATTTTGACTGATATTTATCATTAAGATAAAATAATCTTCCATAACTAATATTTCCACTAAAAGTTTATGCACAATTTTAAAACTACATGATAGAAATACGACCTCTATGTGTTCTCGCATTTCTGTCCATTCGGCTCTTCGAGAGTCAATTTTATTATGGCAATGGAGAAACATCATGTGGGACAGCTTTACCATCTGTGCAGATTTAAATAATGAAACAATGGAAGAAGGACCAATAATTGGAGGGTAACCTATGATTTGAAATGATCATTTTTGTTATTAAATATTCCTGCTGCCGACGTGAAAGATTAATTAAATGAAGTCTTACACGTGTGCATGTTCTTAATAAGTCACATCAAAAATATTTCTCTCACTGACTACTTTTTAAAAATTAATTGGAATTTATCATATGTATCGAAATTAACTATAACTTGTTGTGCAAAGAGGGAATAACACCAAAAAATGTGATAATTATCAATTTTATCTTCTTAGCCCTAAAATGGAATGTTACTTGAGGGGGAGGGGGGTTGTTTGCTTGAACCTTGTGGATAGCTGGGGCATGCTTCTATGATATAAATAAGAAACAGGTGGAGCGATGCTTTACATAAGCTTTCTTGTTGGGAATGCTTCCCTGAAGACACAGTAGAAATTTGTCACCTTGTAATCAAGGGTCCCCAGTTTCGATACCCGGTGGTTCAAATCCACTCTCAATTAACTTATCTGCATAAAGTGGACTCAAAACAAAAACTAGGAAAGATGTTAAGTTGGGAGGATGGGATCCTCCTGTTCCTCCATTCCCCACACTGCTCATCATCATTCTTCCTCATTCTCTCAATTAACCAAAAGTGGTAGAAAGTGACTATAGATAAGATATTTACTAAATAAACCATTCATCCTCATTTTCATGATTAGAAAAAGTTACAGAAAAGCAACGTCAAAGTAGGAAAAATACATAAATTTGGTAACTGTATATTAACTAAAGAAAATTGTCATTTCTGCAGGAAAGTCAATAACTCCTACGTACTTTTTACAATATCATAAAGTATATTGAAGAAACTGATGCGTAAACCCGAGTGTTCTAAAAGTATTGTAATTTTAAAATTTGTGAAAAAAATATTATAACGAAAATAATTGTAATTCCAGAAAGTGTGTGTCTTATCGTTCTTGTAACAATAATTTACTATTCCACAAACACATGTAACTTCTTTGTCTAGTCACTTTTCACATTCGTACTTACCTATCTGCTTCGCAGAACATTCTTGAAGGTGTATTCACGTTTTTTTGATGAAAGTAATGTCAATTTTTCACATTACAAGTACTTCTTTATTTGCATTGTTTCATTTCCATAAGAAACAGTATGGCGTGTACACCTTCGCAGATCATCACGTGTCATGCTTGTGTTTTGTTGATGCAGTGTTTCCAACCTTCGTAACCCAAAAAATACTCAAGTGATTTCTTTCCAAATTTATCTGCTTTTGGATTTTTTTATAAATTCATTGCCTCTAACCCCATTTTTTCTGTCCCTTGATATATTATCAACTATTATTTTCTGAACACATCTCACCTGCTCGTAAAATAATTACAAATTATTTAGCACTTATCTCTTTACCCACGGTGCAACACCCTGTGAGGGCCAAGGACTACCTACCAACTGCCGGTCTCACTCCCACCTGCCGAGGTGGGAGATTATCCAATCAGTTACAGGGGAACGGGTGGTCAACACGACGAATCCCCACTCGTAGGTTTCCATGACCGGGTTACGCTACTGATTTGTAGCTCCCCAATTTCCTTGTGATGGTGGCTGATTACTGATCTCATGCACATAAAGAAATTTCAGGAAAAAAGTTGTTACACTTCTATCCAGGAGATTGCGTGAATCCCACAGCTGGAGACCAAAGCATGACACCTTAGACCGCATGACCATGGTGGGGGACAGTTCTTACCTCTTACTGTTGCGTAAGTGGAAAGCATTGCCAATATAATTGTTGTCCATTCCTCACCAGGTGTATTTTTTACAGATTAAATACATGATACATATTACTGAAATCACTCACAAATGTTCAGTATCTCCCAGCATCATTCATGAAAACACTATGTACGTTGATTGATTGATTGATTTGTTGTTTTAAGTCCACTTTATGCACAGTAAGGCTAATCGGGGCTGGACCTACAGTTTAAAGTGGGATCCGAACCACTTGTGCCTCCACCGGGTATCGAACCCGGGACCCCTTAATTACAAGGCGACGACGCTACCACTGCGCCATCGGGGAGGCCACCACTATGTACGTACAAGTAGTGTATTTGTTATATTAGTTTTCAACTCTAAATAAAGCAAGCATAATTAAATGACTGTTGCTCCATTGTCTAAATTAGTGACCAAACATTCCAGACTTCAATTCATTAAGTACATCAGGTACTCTCAAGTGTGACACCATAAATAAGCTTGCAAAGACAATAGTAGGCACATTTCCATAGACATTTTCATTCTTTTTGCTTCACAGAATTTTAGTTTCAAGAAGTGAAAAAGTGTCACTGAAGCAGGAACTTTGGTTCCTGCTACAATAAAATTTCATCTTGTAAGAAGAACACTGGACATGAAAGAAAAGATAATGAAAATGGCGATAGATAATTTACCTGCTGCATTATATTTGCCACCAGCAGTACAATATTTGTACCCATAGTGCCATTTTAGTGCCAAATGCAATTTTGCAAAACTAGACTAACTTCCTTGCTTGCAGAATAAAAGATGAGGTAGTATAATAAATGCACACAAGCAAATTACTAACTTTTTCCAAACTTTTTGCCACCGGAATTAAAGCTAGTAATTCACTTAAGTGTATCTTTTCTTTTGGGGAGGGGGATACTGCAGTAAAAGAAATTGTGTTGATTGAGAAACTTTTATTAATGTGCTAATAAAACTCCCTTTCCGTAAACAAGAAAATTTAGTTCTTGAAACATAAAAAACAAAACATTTTGTTCCAGTACAAAAAAATGTGTACTTACATATTATAGAGCAGGGAGCAATAAAGGCTTATGCCTTACCAGTCTTTTTTCTTTATGGAGTATGAATTAAGGTCACTTTTTGTAAATGTGCTGCTTCAGCAGGCATTTATTTAATCACACCTTAATTTACTTCACTTCATATTCAAGCATTTAAACACAACAATTTCACTGTGCTGGATTTGCTGTAGAAGCTAAACAACACTACTGAAAAATATAACAAAAACACACACCATACAGATATTGGTTATGGTACATATAAGTTGTTAGAAACTTCTAGAGCACAAGTTACACATAACTAATTTGTTCACATAGATCACCATGTAAAATCACGGTACTTTACAACAGTATATCCAAGGTAATTGGAATCATTTCAACAACATACTCTAATAGATTACACAACATGTTTGCAAAACACTGAAGCTTAAAAAACTGTATTCACAATATATTAACAACAACAACACTATTAGATTTGTTGTTTACTCACTATTTTGTGCAAAAATTCGTTTGCAAATATCTTCAGTTCAATGTACTACACTAGCTGAGCAATTTAATATAAAATTAGCTTTCATCTTACAGTATAATTTTCTCTAGTTGGCTTACCATCCATTATGCTGGACACAAAAATAATTACCTCCATACATCAAAATATTTCTCATAAAAAAAAAGTGCCATTATGCAGAACATCATTTGCCAAAGACTTCTTGTGATGCATAAACCATGTATAGGAAACCATCTTCATCATTTTCTCGCTGATATACATCTAACATAGTCATGGACACACTTGCCATGCTGCGCTGGTTCACAAGAAGAAAAAATGCTTGATTGGGATGTAGCTGTAATCTTCTCCTAAAATATGAGTAAAGAGTATGTGGCTAAAATAAACTGACATGGGAAATTGAAAAATAAACAAAATGCATCGATTAGCAAAATTGCAATCAACATTTAAACAGACTTGAATATTTTCACAGGATTTTCAAAATAACAGCACTGTACAGAGCATTCCCTGACATTCGCTACGAGACTTGGCGGCAAGCAGCCCGGCGTCAGCGCTCGTCTTTCCCGGTGAACGGGGTCCGCAACAGTCGGTAGTCAGCTATTAAAATTACAGTTTTCATATTCATAACCTTGACTACAGAAGGTGTTGAAAATTATGTCGCTCTGCTGCAACACATTCCTGGCATCTCCAAAGGAAATTGGCATTTACACGTGCAAGTTCGTCTACTGTAATTCTCCCGATTTCTCGTACAATACTCTCTTTTAACTCACGGATGGTGTGCAGATTGTCTTTGTATACTTTATTTTTTAGATTTCCCCATAAATAAAAATCACAGGCTGACGAATCAGGGGACCTAGAGGGTTTTTGAAACACCCGTTTCTTGTGAGAGGCGGCGGATAGATTTCCGAGGAGACTGTTCTAACCTTTGTCCTATCTCATCGAGTTTTTCCTTAGTAAGTACACATGGGTTTTTCTTTCCACTTTTATTCAGAACTGACCCTGTTACTCTAAACCTTTTTACGAGGTTTAATATAGTGTCCTATGTGGAACGGGAACACCAGGAAATTTCATTGCAAAACGTCGTCACACTTCTCCACAATTCCTCTTTCCGAAATAATATTCAACAAGATAAATCCTATGTTGTAATGTAAACTTTTGTGGTGCCATATTAAGCCACAATCTTCAACACACGGACATGACACAACACAAATTCCAAGGGAGGATTATACCAGTGTCAGTCTTCAACGTCAACAGAAAGGGAAAGAGAGCGAAAAGAAGGAGACTGTAGAGTGTGAATGTCGCGGACCCCGTTCGCCGGGAAAGACAAGCGCTCATGCTGGACCGCTTGCCGCCAAATCTCGTAGCGAATGTCAGGGAATGCTCTGTACTATGCATGTGTAATAATATTCTAATGAAATATGACTTTAAACTCTAAGTGCAGTTCCGATTAGCGTGGCTTGAACACAAAGCTGATTTAAATCAAATTTTAAAAAATATTATCTAGCCTGTTAAACTTGGTGATAAAAGACAGAATATTTGAGTCTTCAAAAATATTAGGCATAATATATCCAAAAGCCTGGTAGTTGGGAGGGGCGATCGACCCTATCACCTCCCCCTGTGGATCCGCACTTGCATCACTTCAAAATCCAAGAAATTGAACAAAAATGAGCCTCGCATTTGAACATTTATGGTATGAAGATATAGCCCAGGTTTTGAACCCAGCATACGCCACTGATGTACATTATCATTCACACCTTGAAAGATGTCATCGCACGACAATACTCTGACTGCCAAGCAGCTTTCTCATTGGGTGATGCATGGTCAGTGCATCAAGTCCCATCACTGCTGTTTTCAGGCTTTCAAAACCAGAGCCCACCACCTCTTCTTTTCAAGTAGCTCCCCAATTGTTATGATGCTGGGTCAACGCCATCATTTTTGGGGCTCCTACCAGGAACCAAACCCAGGATCGCTTACACCATTTAGCTATGTGGGAGCCCCATCATCCACACCTTTAAATATAATAAAAGGGCAATATTTGACATTCATACCATACTTTGCGATTCTGTTGATTAACAATAAAATTGTTAAGTTCAAATCCCACAAAATGAGGAAATAGAAGACACATGGTCGCTCACAGAAATTTTGCAACATCTTTTATTTAATTTAGATTTATTTATTTCCATTCACTTGATAATATAAGTACAAATAGCACTATGATATGGGATAGGTCAATTACATGTATAATTTTGAGTACAAAGTACATATTTATGCATATTAAAAAGTATAAAAAGAGTATAAAATAACATAAAAAATAGAAGAAAAATCAAGGTTATGTCTATTGATGAGAAGAAAAATCAAGGTTATGTTTATTAATGAAAAATATGATCTTGGGCTACAAAACAAATACTTCATTAGCAAGCTCTTTACTGTCATTTTACATTTAGTTGGATTATGATTCTTGAATTCCTCTGGCAATTTGTTATAAGTTTTACACCTTGAAATCCTAGACCATTATGTGTTTTGGATGTGCGTACAGTAGAAAGGTCGAGGGAGTTATGCTTATGAGTGCTGTATTTGTGTATGTCCAGATTTCTTGAGAAGATTTCAGAATTTGTATGAATAAAGTACAAGGTTTCTAATATGTACAAACATGGAAGAGGTAATATTTGAAATTCATTGAAAATTTGTTTCGTTGGGCTTTAGAGGGATACATTTTTCATAATTTTTAATATCCGTTTTTGCTAAATAAAAATTTTCTGCATTTTGGGTGAATTGTCCCAGAAAGAGATACCATATATAAGTACAGGTTGAATCTGTCCAAAATATAGGGGAGACCGGGGCAGCGTGATCCCCCTAAGCTTTGACCCTTCCTACAGAACACTGTATGGCGATGAATACATTGAAACTTAACACAGTTGATACCACAACATTTGTTTTTACATTAATATATGTTTGAAGTGATTTCATTGTGTATTTAAGAAGTGATTTGGCCAAAAGTAAGGTGATGCAAAAGGATCACTTTGCCCTGGGTTCGGGGCAAAGTGATCCCTTTTCAAAATGTTGTTATCAAATACGATTTTAAGTATAGAATTAATTAATTTTATTAATAAAAAGTAAATGTATTAAAAGTAAGTAACTTACAAACATGTTGAAGAAAACAAGTGTCATTCAGAGAAGAAAATATGAAGCAGGTTTATATGAAAAAAAATAAAAACAAAGAAATATTTGTTTTAACGAAATACAAGTTGGTAATTTATAAGTGTACTTAGCCTAATTTTCAAGGCAAAAGTCACAAGTATAAGCACTATCACTCCACAGCAGCACATTTTTCGTGTGTCCATTGTTTGCATCCAATGCACTTGATCCATCCTTCGTTTTCAAGGATCGCTTTGCCCCACACCAGGGTTGATACCAGCGGTCATTCTCACCATCAAAGAGCACTCCGAGAACAGAAGAATTCATATGTGTATAGCGTTCATATTTTGCCCTCTCACAACAAGCTTCAACCAGCAGACTCAGTCAATAACGCAGTTAACAATACACGATATTGTAAACTGCTTACCTTAGTTCAGACATGCCAAAAAACATTTTTTTTTTTCACCACTTTTTGTTCACAGCCCACGTTCCACAACACTCATCTGCTACAACACACTCACGATGGCTGCTCTGCAGTTGACGTGTTTCCCGCTTGGAAGCAGCACCATAAAGTGCGTGCATTTTCTTCGAGGGATTACTTTGCCCTAGGGGATTGCTATGCCCCAGTCTCCCCATGTGTCCTTAAATCATTTACAGATAAGACATTTCTTAGAATTCTCATCATGTAGCAGAGCCTCCTTAACTTTTGAGTTAAAATAGTAATTTGCATGTCCCAAGGCAGGTTTGTGTCTATCCATACTCCTAAGAATTTTATTGCATTACTTTCTTTGATGACTTCATTGTTAATAATTACATTTAAGTTTTTTGTTTGTTTTACTGGATTAAAATTTATTAGAACTGTTTTATTAACATTCAGGGAAAGCTTGTTGTTGTTTAGTCATGTGTTTAGTTGTGTCGTTGTTAAAACGGAATTCTTTTGAAGTTGCTCATGTTCCAGGCTTTTTACTATGATATTTGTATCATCTGCAAAAAGTATTGTTTGAGACTCTGATAAAGTTTCTGGAAGATTATTTATGTAAAGTAAAAATAAAACTGGTCCTAGAATTGATCCTTGCGGTACACCCGTCTTGAGGAACAATTTGTCTGATTTGATTTTGTTAATATCTACATACTGACATCTGTCTTTTAAATAAAAAGTAAACCTTTTTTTGCTAAACCCCCGATTCCATAATGGTCCACTTTATCTAGTAAAATCTAAAAATAATCCATACACATGCATTTTTTGTCTGTCGATTTTAGTATGTTATTTGTAAATTCGAAAATAGCTTCTGATATTGATTTACTTTTTTGGTATCCAAATTGATGTTTGGATAAAATTTTGTATTTTTCTAAGAAAGTTACTAATCTATTTAGCATAATTTTCTCTATTACTTTAGAGAAAACCAACAAAAGAGAGATTGGCCTATAGTTTGAGTATTGCTCTTTGTTGCCTTTCTTGAATAATGGTCTCACTTTTGCCATTTTGTACTCACTAGGAAAAATACCTGTTTCTAAAGATGTGTTGCAAATACTTACTAGTGATTATAAAATACTATTCGTACATTTTCTGAGTAGAGAACTTGGAAATTCATCTGGCCCTGATGAATACTTACTTTTTAAATTTATAATTACTTTCTCGACTTCTCCCTGAGTTACTGGCGTGAGAAACATAGTGCTTATGTTTCGGGGACTGCTTAAATATGTTCGTAATGTAGGTGTAGAGATTACTGCATTTTTATTTACGGTATTGGGAACGTTCACAAAATATGTATTAAAAATTTGTGTTACATCATGGGGATTGCATATTTTCTCTCCATCGGACATTATTTCTATTTTTTCACTCACGTTCTTTTTTTTTCTTGCCAGTTTCATCATTAACAATTTCCCATACTTTCTTTGATTTATTTGCAGATTTGTTTAATTTATCTGCAATGGCTAATTTCTTCGCATTGTTTATTACCTTCCTGAGGATATTTACATATCTTTTGTAGTGGTCTTTAAGTATGGGATTCTTGTTTTCCTGGATTTCTTTATATAATTTTCTTTTTGTTTCACATGATTTTTTTATGCCTTCAGTTATCCAGGAAGTTGAATTGGTTTGATTAAGGGGTTGTTTGTATGTTTTGTATGGAAATGCTACTTCAAAATGATATTTTATTGTCTTTGTGAATAGATTTAGTTTTGTATTTAAATTTTCCTCCGTGAGCACATCAGTCCAGTTATTATCAATTACAGGGTTATAGAAAATTTACCTTGCTCGATAATTATTTCTCTTCTTAAATTTTCGTCACATTATTTTATTTCACACACACAAGAAACCAAAAAGACCCATTTTATCTAGTGTAAACCGAAAACTTTCGGGGGGGCTCGAGGCCCCCCTTGGATATGTGCCTGAGTCAACGCAGCATTTGTTTCAAACGAATTCACAAAATGTTTTCAATTATTTCAATTACTGTCCTCACTTGGCCAGTTTCATGTTTGAATTAGCTACACTTATAATTGTATTTTCTTCTCTGCCTTCTATATATTAAGATAAATACTGAATATAATACAACGGATTTTATATTAATATTTAACTACACTTATTATTGCATTTTCTTCTCTGCGTTCTAAATATTAAAAAATACTTAATATAAAACAACGGATTTTATATTAATATTTCGACTATTACTACCTTCCACTGATGATATATTGCTTATTTCTCTAATAAGAACATACCGTGCGTCCATTTCGATCTGCAGCCGAGAGATCGGGAGAAGCGTGGCGGGCGGCACTGACGGAGATGCCGACATTTGCGGCCTGAAATGCCCGCTTATTTTTATGGACATATGCAGACATTTATATAAATATTGCAAAACGAGCACTAACCTGTGTTATAAGAGTATGGTTTTAATTTTAGTAGCTTAGTGAATGTATGTGCCGATGATTTTGACACGCCCACCTCTTGTGAAACACGGCGTAGAGGTTTGTTTGGAGAACGTTCTAATGCTGCACCAATATCATCGAGTTTTGCTTCGGTTAGAATCCGTCGTTTTTGCTTAGGTGTTTTAAAATTTAACGATACAGTTTCTCGTAATTTAAGGACAAGATGTCTAACCGTATCTCTGTGTGGAGTTGAAACGCATGGGAATTTCTGTACAAATTACCTACACACGTCTCGACACGAGTTTGTTTTCACGTAGGTACGTGTCATACATAAAAAAATCTTTGTTCTAACGTGAATCTTGCGGCTGGCATTCCAATCGTCTCACTGACACGTCACACATACACACTACAATAACACAAACAAGTAACTGCAAGTAACCAAGAATAACACTCTTGCGCACAGTACGAAATTAACACGCTCTTGGTTTACATTGCTCGCCACTATATTTACAACTCTGTCTTCATCTAGTCGCGAAGGAACAAAAAACTCGAGCTCGGATATTTCGGATTGCAAGGAAGCTCACGAAAACCATTCACTTTTATCAGTTTCGTCTTCAGTGTAATCCTGATACAGTGTTGCACATTCGAAACCTCCAAACGATTCCCATGGCCACAAAACTCTTTCAAGGATATAAACTTAAACAGGACGTTACTGGTCAAAACTATGATTAAAATGTTTTATTATCTGTGGCTCTTAACATCGTTTCTATAGCGTATTTATTTGTGTATATAAGAGCAGAACTTGGATGAATTACAGAAGAACTTTTGCATGTTATAACACAGGTTAGTGATCGTTTTGCAATATTTATATAAATATCTGCATATGTCTATAAAAATAAGCGGGGATTACAGGCCGCAAATGTCGGCATCTCCGTCAGCGCCGCCCGCCACGCTTCTCCCGATCTCTCGTCTGCAGATCGAAATGAACGCACGGTATAACTAAAATCTCATGATTATATCAATTTCCCTGATTTACTACTATTTCTTTTTAATCCACTAACTCACCTCTAACCAATATGGCTTCATCTCACATTGAGTACCCTTATCGACCAACCTGTATATATCTGCTTTGATTACGCGGAGATCTGGCAACATGGCCCTCGGTTGCCATTGCAAACGGTGCTGCCATCTGTTATCGAAAATTACCACAAAATTGCCTTTAGTACGACCTTAAAGAAATGCTGGGCCAAAAGAGGACCGGGTAGTTATGCCCCCCCCCCCTTTCATGGGCATACCAATGATATTATCAACATCACTGATCCTTCACAATTTTTGAATATCAACTTGATAGCAACATACTGAAATATTACAGAGCCCTATGTAAGCATAGGTATGTAATGTTTAAGTTTTATTTTCCCCTAAATTTCGATGTTATATTTTACTGCAATTTGGTGTTGTTGTTTTTTTGCGGTTTAGTGCAAAATTCGGTGTTATTAATTTATAATTAGTGTTATTTTTACATGCGATTTTACTGTTACTTCTATGCTTAAGACATTCACATTGCTTTAGTTCTGGAAAATTGAGACAAATTTTAATTTTAATGACAAAATAGATAAATTTAAGACTTAGCTTTGTGAGAAATAACCAAATTTCTTGGCTTTGGAAAACTATTTCATCTTGGCTTTGGAAAACTATTTCATCTCATTGGGCACTAAATATGGAATATTTATTGATGGATACCACCCAAATTTTTGAACACAATCATATTTCGAATTTTCACTCTCACAGAATAAAAGTTTCAGAAATTGTTTTCTTAAAATCATTATTTAGTTTACGCCATCGCCTTTTAATCAAGGGGTCCTGTGTTCGATACCAGGTGGAGCTGGAGGCACATTGCAGTGTTTTGGATCCCACTTTAAACTGTAGATCCAGTCCCAATTAGCCTATCTGTGCATAAGCTGGACTTAAAACAACAATCCAACTTTTCAGTCTACAATAACATTGATAGTTTTCCACATGTAGTAAATATTCATAGTACTTACTCACAACACTTTCTGTACAAGACACACATCTAAACAGAAAGCAGTTTTTTTTTACTCACCCCAAATAATGGAATGATTGCTTTAACAAAGGCTTCCACATTTTGAAGTGCCATTTACTCCTTGTCTTCTTTCCTTCATTTAGACTTCTCGGAGCCTTCATGACAGAAAGTTGCCACTTTGTTTCACTCGCTTTACTTTTCTTCTCTTTCTGCCTCTCATTTCCATTAGGATTAACCACGGAACCTTTCACTGCTATGCTATTTTGCAATTGCAGTATTTACAAAATAATGTACTTCTATCTGAAGCATAAAGTTCTTCTGAAGAAACCAATGCATTTACTGCTGACTTTGGCATGCTGCTAAATACAGCAACAGAAGGCAAAATAAAGGTAACGATTGTATAAGTCGGAGACGGAATTCTTCAAATTTACAGGAGAAAAGACAAGAAAGTACTTACGGAATTGCATTCTTGAGGACCTTCTGAAGCTGGGGATTTTTTTTCTTCGAATCGTGCAACTTATTTGGCCTGTAAGTAAGGTATTTTTCGTCATTCATGCATCTACGTTGTACGATAGATCCCAAGGCGAGGAAAAATTTCCTGAAGGAGTAAATTGAGAAAAACCGATGTTGTCCGGATATGCATAATTGAACGTACTGAGGAATTTTTTAGATGATGAAGCACATATTTAGGGGTGTAATGAGTGCTAATGGAACCTAACCTAACAGGCCTAACCCAACCTCGTAGGCATACCTCGACCCCGTGAATGGATAGTGGGGCTATCGTGACGATACTGCATATCAGCTAACGATAGACAACGTGAGTCAAGATTTGCCCGCCGAATTAGCAACGACCAATAAATGATTATAATGTTAAAAATAACGCTTTTGTCATGGAAAAAAAGTGATCCCCAGCTTGAAAAATGTTCCGGAATGCATATGAGGTAAGTAGAAATGATTTTTATTTGAAAATAAACGAGTTTAATGTGTCTCCAGCTTATACAACTGGTACCAAAATAAATGCATGACAATGCACAAACCACGCAGCCTCAGAGATTCAGACTGAAATTTTCCTACAATGCCAAACCCAAATCCCCCTCTGACCTCAAAATACCGCTTTCTGGAGACATCCACACCTCTAATCACCTCCCCCGCAACACAAGAGGTATTTCTCAATGAACAATTTTCCGTTCCTAAGCCTCTTTTCTGGGAAGATCCCCGCAGTAGATTTTATTTCAGGACGAGGTCAAAACACTGTTAGTCATGTCTATGCCAAACTGCAATAAATGAAGCGTGACAATCTGTTTTCAATTGAACTTTTATCAACTAGACTAGAAATGACAGAACTCATAGCACTTCAGGTACCTCTAATTTGAACAGAAGAAGTGTTATTGCTAGTTTATATTGCATAATTCACAGTTTTTTTCGAGTTAAAGTGCAAAATTCGGGGTTATTCTGAAAAATGTCACAATTCACATTATTTCATGATTCTGATACACTGAAAACTTGCATCCTTCAACTACCCAAATACTTTTAAACACTTTATTATGCTTTCCTCAACTCTTCGGTGTTATCGTTAAAATAAAAACTTCACATCCCTAACTATCAGTAATACATGATAAGAAAAGAAAATCCACCAGCCTCCTCATTTTCTTCATTGAAAATTCATATGAGAAGCTTGCAAAACATAGAGCTTTATTTTGCTCTGTATTTTCTTTTTTACTCTGGACAACAACAAGTAACAGCTCTACCCAGCATGTTGCATAGGAAAATAATTTTAAGTGAATAGTAATAATATCAACAGTAATAATAATAATAAAATATGAAGCTAATAATAATTAAAACTTACCTGATGATTTTTACCAACTCCATTACTGTGAGATGGTCGGGAACTAAAAACTTACATCTGTCTATCAATGGTAACTGTTTCTCTCCACGGAATCTTTCAATGATCACTGGTATCTTATTCGGATGCTTGGCACGTATCTGTTCAACATCCTGAACTCTTTGAGCTATGAAGGGAGGAATAAATCACATAAGCATAGAAATAGTACTTTACACAAAAATCCTGTGAATACAAATCCCAACCATACACATATCAAACAAAAATGCTAACAATTACACAATATATAGGGGACATTGTCCTCTATCGGGTGCCTTGTAACCTGCTCCATTCACTGGAAACACAGGGTCTCATAATGTATGTAGACAACTGTGGATGCCTACAAAACATGAGCAGATGTGTTTTCTTGCTAATTTGTACATTCTTACTGCAATTTTCTGCTTATCTTATTGTAATTGTGCACAATTCTCATACTGAAAAGAAAATTGTGAAAGTTATCATTCTCATATTCCATCTCCTCTAGTTGCACTTTCAAATTAAAACATGCTTGATATATGTAAATAAGAAGTAAGAGGTAATCAAACTGAACTTGCCTAACCTACCCACCTAAGATTAATTGTCATTATGCATACATAAAGCATTTTCACATGGGACAAGTACACAAAATAGGAGGAATACATTAAGCAAACAAATTTATACTATTGACACACACACAGAAAATGCAAAACACTAAATGTTTTGAAGATGGCAGCACCAGCTCATTACCTAGGCAACAGTTGATGAATGACAGCTCATTGTAAAACAGGTATACAAAAATATAGGGGAGAGAAACATCATTCTGGAAGAAACATGCAGTAAGTATTCATTATATCTCTAAAGCATGTGCATGTAGCAAATTCATGTGATGTAGAAGAGGGGTATGCATAATGTCAAAGTTGGGCCTTTTTTCTTTTTCATGATGGGAAAAAGTTACTCAACATAGGAAGATACATGAAACATAATGGCACATTACATTGTCTAGTTACAGAATGCATATAACATACGAAACAATAGCCATTGGTTCTTTTCTATAATTAACACAATTTAATCACGGTACCTACAAACCGAAAGATATTTCCACAATTGCTGACTAACTTCATGAATTTTCAATATATGGAAAATATGCGCCCAATTATGGCGTTGTGGTTATTTAAGATTTTTATATATTTTTTTACATTGCATTCCACAACACATTCGCTATACACAACAATACACCTTGATTATCACATATCTAAAAGATTATGCTTATTTTTCCATTCAAACTTTTAGGTATACATATTGCAATTTCAACTCTGTGATGATTCTTTAATTTCATTTTTCCTATTCAAAGAAGAATCCTTAAGAGATATGTATTTTTATAATACGTTAGAGACTTTTAAATGACCACTAACATCATTTTGTAAAGAAAAACATACGTATTATTGGACTCTCTTTTTGCTGTTCTTTTATTTCTTTATTACAAACCATTACACTTTCATGCGCAATTGCGAAGTCACCAATGAAACTTTCAAAGTTTACTATGACACACACATTGAACTAGTTCTTCTATTTTATTAACTTATTCTTACATCCTATCGCTTAGAGTTCTTACCAAAAGTCCTTTTTTCTTTGAACGATTTTTCTGACATAGTTCGAAAGCATAAGAATTCCACTTGTTCTCGTACACGGATTGTACAGACGTTTCAGTGATACTCAGCTGATACGTTGAACTCATGCGTCACAACACACGACCATTGCTCGCGCCTCTCTTTATTTGTTTACAAGCAATTTGTTTGGATATCTTCAAGGCAGTAGTTGTTGAATGCAAAAAGTATCTATCATGGATTAAAAGATTGGATTTTATTGGTCGTGTTTTCCGGTCCTTTTAATATCTTACGATTTGCCACCAATCATTTCACGGATTACAATCACTGTGATTTGTTATTAGTAGTTCCAGACACCAGTCTGCTCTTCGCAAATGTTGCTTGCAGTTTAAGAAGAGCCACCATAACGAACGTATTCAGTTATAGGTTTATACATTCAAGGTCTTAATGATAACCTTGATTAATATTTAAAACTGAGTATGATCCAAAATTACGTGTGATCTTTTTACCTCAATAGTCCGCTATAAACCACCATGGCTGTACGGACCAATCAGATTTTAGATGGTTGTCACATGGGCTAATAATAAGTAATTTCAAGATGGAGGCTGCTGACAGTGCCCCGCGAAGAAAGCTGAAAATATCCTGATGATATTTTCAAGAAGATGCCAAGAAAGGGTAAACCCCAAGGTATGTGTCCTTGGTTCAAAGCCCTGTATCTTTACTACGTTCTTCAACTTACTGGACGTGATAATACAGAGTTCAGAATAGTGAATTTTGTGATGTCTTGTTGGTAGGCACGCCATGTGCAGTACACAAAAAAGTCAACAAGATACATTCAATCACACCAAATATATATTTTAAAGATGAAGTTGTGTTAATTAATGCTGGCGCACAGTGCCCTATACAATTACAGGTTTTCATTAAGTGCTATATAAATAAAAGAAGCGGCAGACAAGGTAAGAAAATGTTTGCAAGATCTTTACGGACATTCCCCTCTTCGGAGTCTCCCAACAGCTAATACGAGCTAAACGTCTATATTCATTAGTCAAGATTTTCGATATGAAATAAATTAATCCAAAGCAAAACAGCCCATTCTGTACATAATTCACAAGGGACAGAATAATAGTACTGCTGCGACTTTGGTCTTTTGTAAATAATGGTCATGTGTTAACATTGTATTATGAAGAGTTGTTTTGGTACACTATAAAATTGTTTATCTGTCCATATTTTGTGACAGCATCTCTTTTACTCGTACCACGTATTACTGGCGTTTATGTGGTCGCACGCATATATATCTGTGGTATTTTAATATATGACAGGATGGATAAGAAACTTTGCATTATCAGCTGCAGCATGCTTCAGAGACATTTCTCTGTTGTATGCACAGTGTGTGTGTTGGTGTCTTTGTTTTTCCACATTGATGCCACCGTATAGTGTCCCAGGTGTTCATTTACAGGGATACTAACTATAAAATCTTGTGGTAGTTCAAATAAACATGTTTATATCAAAATTTTAGGGGTGAAGTTTGCAATCAAAGTAAACAAAACTTAAGATTAAATAGCATTAGACAGCTTGATGCATGCACTAATTTAATCAAGTTCAGTCTATAGAAGGATTATTTTGTTAGAATCATGCTTGCATTCATAGTGTGATTGAATAGAACTAGGCCACTGTCCTTAACCCCATAACTGCCATGGGGTGAATGTATCGTTCAACCCCAAAGTACTTAGCAAAATACATTACAAAAGTTCTAAAAACAAAACCTAAGCAAAATACATTACAAAAGTTCTAAAAACTAAACCTAAACAAGAACATGTATTTCAGTATGATGATAAGAAGCATGTTATTTTGTATTTGTACTTCATACATGATGGAAAGAAAGAAAAGTTGATTTTTTGAGGTGCAAAAAACAATGAAATTTTATATGGGATGCTATTGGTGTTAGCCTACTGGAAGTCCGTATATCACACACAGAACAATTTGTATATTGAATGTAATTTGTAATAACATTTTAAAACTAGTATTTACATGAATAATTTTGGATACGAAATTCCATTCTACTAAAATTTCCTCAACCTTGATGTAATTCCAGTTGGCAGTGCTGAACAGATTCTCTCATTCCTGCCTACATGTGATGCCACAATTATGTCAAATACCAGGGTAGTGCTGGATCAGTCATAGAGTTAATTCTATTACTTGAAAGATGCTGAGAATAGATATTAACCTTTAACCACAGTCGTGAACATTTTGGGCACTAACACAGTCGTGCAGTCCACAGGACCTCTATGGAAAAAAGGAATATAAATATATCAAGACATATTTTAAATGATGTCATGCTTTGTTATTCACTGAAAACAATTACGTAGTTTTGAGAGCGAAACATTATTTTTTAACTTCCCTCAAAAAAATATTTTGTTTATATTGTGAGTTTAACACTAGAAGCGCCAGGATTTTTTACTACCTAGAAGTGCCACCTCCGGTCAAAATGACCGGTATTTAAAAATTGACCATTTCTCAAAATGGATATTGCCAATAATCATCTTATTACTAATAAAACAAAATATTTTGGAAAAAATACAAAAATATCATGAAACCCGGCGATTTTTATTGTCCATGCACTAATTACAACAATAGATATATATATATATTCTCTTAAAGGAAATAAGTTAGTCATGAAATTTCACATATTACATTTTTTGCATTTCAGTACCTTTTCTACACCAGAAACATTTTCCATAAACGTATTTGTTGCACATTGAACAAATGTCACTTGTTTTGTTTTCATTGCACAATGCCACCTGGCATTGGTACCTCTTTTTGGAAACAGACCCACTTACATTCCATGCATGTGATATTGATGTTGACAATATTTTATTGGGCTTTGCATTCAAATGTCCTTCTCTCAGTTCCTCAGCTAATTCTATCAAAAAGTTATGTCTCGTAAAGTTTCTCCCCGTGACTCCTTGTAAACTACCCATGCATTTATTGCTGCCAGATCTAAGATATTGTAAAACACATGTACCGGCCATCTACGTGATGGAGCACGGACTGAATATTTGCGTGCCATTTGATCAACAACATCAACACCACATTTAGTTTTGTTGTAATACTTGATTGGTTCTGGTAGTTTCTTCTGGCTTTGCAAATCTACTTCTACATCTGAATGCACGGAGCTTAGGAGTAGAACATTTTTGTTTGGTTTAGCTTGGTATGCACACAATGTAATGTCCCCCTTTTTTAGCAAACATGTTTCATACACTTGTGTTCTAATGTTCACAATTTAATTAGGAATCCCCTTTCTATTTTTCTTCATAGTGCAATTAGGCTTGTCTTCTTCTCCTTTAGCTTCTCAGCGAGTTTTAGCGATGTGAAATAATTGTCAGTATTTACATTTCTACCCGCATTTAGATAAGGTGAAGTAATTCTCAATACAACATTTTCAGGTACAGTAACATTATCATTCCTTGATTCATCTTTCCCAAGTTTATGGAAAGGCATTGCACATGTATGTGGCATCCAAAATTTTATACAAAATGTTTCTGGTTTGTTTGGCATGTACTCTGTAAATCTACACCTCACTTTCGAAGGAAGCAATTGTTCGTCAACTTGTCAGATTTTCAGCTGGACACATTGTCCAGATAACATGCTTACAAACTGCAGTGTTCAAACGAAACTGAGTCTTCACATTCTCCTTCTTATCAACTTCGACAATACGCCAACATATATGGGCGAGTCCAAAAGATGAAGGAAGAATAGGGATGGAAACTGTAAGTGCAACGTTCCAATCGAGATGTGGTTTTCCATTGAAATACATTAGCGGTCAAAATGACCGGCAACGGCGCTTCTAGGTAGAAACACAAATATTTCCATTGGTATTATTTTGTTTGTAAATAACGCGTAGCAGTAATAATGTACTGCAAATTTTAGGAAAATTCAAAAAATTTCAACGCACGAAGAAAAAGGTTTTTGTACAAAGCAGAAACTGCAATTTGAAAAACGGCCAAAATGACCGGCTTGGCGCTTCTAGTGTTAAGCAAAACAAATACACCAATCCAAAAATCTCTTAACTGAGTATTTACACACAGCTAATCAACGTGAATTTAGTCCTTAGTTATTGTTTAACATTCATTCTCTCTATTCAGTATATGCCACAAATAAAAAATCTGCAATTCTTTTGTCTATTGATCGTAATAAATCATCGATGATTTTAACCCCTCAAACACAGTCCGCGGGACCGCAGTATATAAATAGAACACCACAGAAGCAGATAATGCAACCTTTCACAGCACACTGAAGTTGAGGAAGGTACTGAAAGAGAGGTAGCCTCAAGGTCAAAACTACTGGCAGGGTAACAAGCAAAAGGAACACTCTGGTCCGTGAGATGTCACAACTGTAGTTGAAGGTTAATATACTTTCCTGTATGTAGTATGACATTTTACAGGGTGGTAACTTTTACGTTCAATGTAAAAATACTCTATAAAGTTAATATCTTTAAAACACAAATATGTGTTTTTCTGTCCACACTTGCTCCGGACTACTTTAGATGCAATCTATGTAGTCCTTTAAACATAAAGTTACAAGTCCATTTTGATGCTTGAAAGTTCTAAGAGAAAAGCACTTGTCTTACTCTGTGTCATATGTGTCTGATTTTGGTGCTTGTTTTCTCCACACACACACCTTTATTGCACTTGGAGCACTTTAGAAGCATTCTTTCAGTTAAATTTCATCAAGCACAGTGAACAGAATTTGAACTATCAAACCTTAAAATAATTTTAAAATCAGTCTTCAGTAGACAGTGCAACAGAGGAATCTTTCTGCTGCTTTTGTACAGTAAGTAATCAGAAAACATGTTCAGTGTATCCTAAAAGGCATGTGTAAACATTGATTCATGATGAAGTCAGAATTTTACCATCAGAGCCTGAGCCATGTAGATAAGTGCAAAGTGACTGTGTTCATGAGATTGAGTAATTGTGATGAAAGAACAAAACATACATCCATGCTAAGACTGTAGCAGAAAATCGGTTGACATAAAATTTCACTTTGCCCTAACATATTTATTCTTCAATTGAAAAATGAAAGTAATATATGACAGCGGTAGACAAACTAAAAAGATATCAGATGCCAGCCTCTTTTTTCAGGACCCAGCATTTTTAAAAAATATATATATTTTATTTGGTAAATTTCTTGTGTATCAGACAAACGACTGAAATTTGCTAGTTCATTTAATTTGAATATTCGTACTTACGTATTCTACATTGAGAAACATTGCTGAAGGTGGCATTTCGCTTATTTCATGGAAATAAGCTCTATTTGCAAAATATCGAGTAAGTTTTCTTCGTTTCTTTTTGCCTTCGGTAACATGCAAAATGGCAGTCACAGTTTCACTATCGTACTCGGCATGCAGTGTTTCCACCCCACTGCACCCAAAAATACCTACGTAGCCTCACAAACCATTGACGCATAGCCCCACGAACCATTTCCGGTAAGGTTAGGTAGGGTCACTATAGGTTACAATAGTTAAAAATTGGTTTAGAAAAAAAATATGCGTAGCCCCACACACCATTCTCGCATAGCCCCACGAACCATTGATGCATAGCCCCACTAACCATTGACACATAACCCCATGAACCATTGACACAGCCCCACGAACCATTGACACACAACCCCACAAACCATATGCGGAAACGTACCTTCTTCAGTTACAAAAACACTTGTTTGGAAACACTGACCGGGATTAGGTCATCACACACAGGCTACATCCACCTGGAAGTAAATGGATGCAAGAGCTTTCGTGCATCGGTCACACATTTATATCGAAAAATAGATGATTTACCGGCAAAATTCAATGAACGATGCGAGAAAACACTTCCCCGAACTTCCACAAGTCTAAAGAAACTGCATTCGGTAAGTAATTTCTCCTGTAAATTTGAAGAAATCCGTTGTCCGATACGAGAAATTTACCATTTTATTTTTCAAATACAGTTTTAGAAAGCCATGAATCCAATTAAGATAGACTTACACATTTTGATATGTGAGAGTAAAGCATCTGATTTATTAATTAATACAATGTTGGATTAAAAATAATTCATTCTTGTGTCTTCCTACAGAACTCTTATGTAGATGACTTTACTGATAATCACATGAATAACTATGCAATACATTTTAATGCATGGCCAACTCTACCATAACACTGCAGATTTTAAAATTCTACTAGCAACAGTGCAATAATTTATAATAAATTATAACGTCATGTTTATTCTTCTGATTTAATGATATGTGTGATGCAGAAAACACACAAAAATTAAGAAACACTACTGTAATCACTATTTTAAAAAGAAATCCAGAAGCAAACTAAGAATATTAAAAAGAATTGAGCTGAATTTGAAAATTTTTAGACACTTTGGTGACTGGGTGCCCTCTTATTTTTCTACCCCTGGTAGATGGTAAGGAACTGTGTTGACAAGATTTTTTTTTTATTTAGTGTTTATTATGGAAATAAAATTTGCATTTTTTGGCATCTACCACACATGCTCTGCCATTCATAGTGTATGTGTAGTGATTGATTATTTTGATGAGCTCATAGATTACATGTTTTTACTATTTTTAAAGTATGTTCGTATTTTTTTTTGTGATAAAATAATATTTCAAATGGAAGTAAGTTGGTAGAAGATTGAGATGACTAACTTGCGTGCCAACCCAAGCAGACTAAAAGTTAGACAAAGGGTGTTGTTGAACCCCCCCCCCCCTCCTTTAATTTTTCTAAAAGCTATATTAGCTTTGAATTACACAACAACACTAGAAACTTAGTGCTGCTATTCCCAGTATTTTGGATGCTATTTATTGTACAGTCATGTACACTGCCGGGTTGTAATGAATACATAGACTTTCAATTGAATCGTTACGATGTGGCAATGTCCGTGACTGTAATTTGTATGAATGGTGTTTACTAAACATTAACAGGGTGGCGACAGACCTGGAAAACCGGGAAAAGTCAGGGAATTTGAGGTGTCAAAAAATGTCAGGGAAATGTCAGGGAATTTTGTCTTCATTGACTTCGAACACTCTTTTGACGAAAATTGTTATAACTCTGGCACTATGGGAGCAATCTACTTCGGATAACTTTTGTTTTGCAGCTAGAACATCAGCGCATGCAACGGTGTACAATTTAGAACACCGGATCGAAAAAGGAGGGCTTGGGGGCACGTCCCCCGAATTTCAATGGAAAAAACAAAAATCTGGAGTTTGCCCCCTCTTCTCCCACTATTTTGTGGAGAAGGTGCGAACTTTAGTATTCTTTTCCAAGAATGGACATTTCTCAAGAGAATGAAACATGTTTTATGTTCTTGGGTGCCATACAAGTTGAATAATAAGACAAAATGTGATTTTTTTTTACGAAAAATAGGAAAAATAGGTAATTTGCATTTTTGGAGGAAAATTGTTATAACTCGGGCACTAAGGAAGCAATCTACTTCGGATATGTTTTGTAGATAAAACATCATAGCATGCAACCGTGTACAATTCAGAACGCCGAACCGAGGAAGGGTTTTTTTTGGGGGGGGGGGGTGCGACCCCCGAATTTCAGTGGAAATAACAAAAATCTGGAGTTTGCTACATTGTTTTCAAAGAATGGACACTTCTCAAGAGAATGAAACATGTTTCATGTTCTTGGGTGCAATACAAGTTGAATAATAAGCCAAAATGTGAAACTGTTTTTTACGAAAAATAGGTAATTTGCATTTTTGGAGGAAAATTGTTATAACTTGGGCACTATGGGAGCAATCTACTTCGGATAAGTTTTGTTTTGCAGCTAAAACATCAGAGCATGCAACCGTGTACAATTCAGAACGCCGAACCGAGGAAAGGGGGTTTGGGTGAGCGACTACCGAATTTCAATGAAAAAAAAACAACATAAAAATCTGGAGTTTACCTTCTCTTCTCCCGCTGTTTTGGGGAGAAGGCGCAAACCTTAGTATTCTCTTCAAAGAATGGACGTTTCCAAAGAGATTGAAACATGTTTCATGTTCCTGGGTGTCATACAAGTTGAATAATGAGCCAAAATGTGAAACTCTGTTCGGAAATGTGTCATGGATATATTGCGGAGAGGGGGTAGAGGGGGAAGGTTGGTCATCAATATGAATTTCCCAGGCTTGCTCCAGACCTGTGTCAGAGTTTCCACCCAAACATAAGAGTATGAAGGTCCAAAAAGCACATTCATTTCGTAATCAGCACCATGATACCATATGGACCTTACTCTGATGATACCATATGGTTGGTATCATCGGAGGAGTAAAGGTTAAGCCTCTAAATATTACGTGGAAAATGCATTGAATTATCATTTTTCTCTTGTCCGTATGGGAGTAGTAAGGGGACTTGTCAACAGATGGAGGGGATAAGAGCAGGTGGCGCCATCCGATAGTTGTCGGACGTCGTAGTAAGGCATTTTGTTGGGCAAACTGAAGGAACATGGAAACAAATAGGTTCCATTGATACATATGATTTTTGTCGAATATTACCACGACAAAGTATCTCACTACAACATGCGACAGAAATTGCATGGACTGCAACATCCAACAAAAATCGCATGCATAAACAAGAAGAGCTTTAGACTGCAAATATGCTGCTGGAATTTTATTACTCTTCTGGCTCACTTCACCTTATTGAATGTAGCAGTGCTTACGAAGGTTTTCTTTCATCATCCTGACGTATTACTGGTTTCGCACAAGTTAACATACGTTTACAATGACATTGCAATATTCTTAGATATCAAGAAGAATCCAACCATACGGGATATATATTGAATACTATCACGATAAAGTACAAAAAAAACTGCATTGGTGAACGTTATAAAAATTGGCAAGTGCATGCTCCCAACCTCAAATTTACTGCAACACTAGTATTGCAATGAAATTAACGCCACTCTCTGTCCTGTCTGTTTCATCTCGTGAGAGATAGTCTTAAATCTCTCACTGAGTGAAGTTAATGTCCAATATTATGAAATAAAATACTAATAATAAATACGTAAGTCTTAAATCTCTCACTGAGTGAAGTTAATGTCCAATATTATGAAATAAAATACTAATAATAAATACGTAAATATTTTAATATCATATTTACTCGAATCATTCATTTATAACAGCAAATCAGTTCCTTCAGGAATTGACTTTTCTTTGCCAGCCCTGCTAAATTTTCACTTTCCATCTACTGATTTATACGAGGGTGGCCAGAAAGTAATTTCCAATTTTTCGCAAGCGCCAAAACCATGAAAAATTATAATTCCTGCGAAATTATGTTTAGGAATGTGCAGTGATCTCTGGACAAATTTTTCGCCGGTTCTAAATATCGAAATAATACGAATTTGGCAAAAAATGCGAATTGTTGGCGTTTTTAGTGGTTTTTTTTTAAGAAATGTCCTAAAACAACGAAAAATTCCATGAAATCCAACATCCTTGTCTTTTCTAGGCCTTGTTTGTGTACATAGAACATGCAAGTTTTCCAACATTTTACTCAAGAGTAAACTATAGAGTTATACGTACGTGGAAAATCCGACAACCACATTAAATTATTTATTTCCCCTAATTTTTTCAACTTCTATCAAAACCATTTGCATCACAGAGAAAAGTGGCAGGGTTCTAGCAGGACATCGAGTGCATATCTACCGTCACACGGGAGTCACATCTTCAGTATTTGAGATATGTTTTGAATTACCAATCTAAGTGCGCACTATTGGCTAGTAATAATGGAGCTCAGTCGTTAGGGCATCTGACTACTATGCGAGAGACCCGGGGTCGATCCCCTGCGGGGGAGAACTGGGATGTTTTCCACCTATTCAAACTGCTCCGGCGCCCACCCAGCATCATATGAAGCTGGTACCTTGAGAAAACTTTGAGGGATAAAGGTAGCCAGGAGTGTGGTGCTGATCACATCACCCCCACCTTCAGCCGTTAACAAGAATGTGTGGGGCCCTAACTCCACGCCAAAATTCCATTATCTAAAATCCTTACATTAAAATTAATAAAGGGGTATGGAAAATAACTTTCCCAAAATAACTTTCAAGATATCGAACTCTCGCGAAGACGCGTAAGCCATGTGACTTACAATTTGAAACAGTAGTTTAAATACACCATGAAGGTATAATTTCATATATTTGCCAGAAAATGCACCAAAATGAAAATGTGAATTTTGGGAAAAATAACACCGTATAGTAAAAAATAAAAAATAAGAAAATACACCAATTTTTAAAAAAAATATATCAAGGTCCCTACCGATTAGGCATAAATAAAACAAGAATATCAGTTGTAATTTATTGCATTAGTAACAGTGAGTCCTAACCTAATTTTCGGCATAATAACCACCGTTGTTCTGGCATGTGTCGTAGCATGGCACTAAATTTTGTATGCCCATGGCATATGTGTCTGACAGCAAAGACTGGAACTATCTCTACCGCAGGGTAGCTGTCAAATCCTTGTCCTGCCAGAAACCTCTTCAGTTAAACAAAGAGATGAAAGTCGGTACATTCAAGGCCAGGGCTGTACGGGGAGTGGTCCAAGATCTCTCACCTGAAGTGATGCAAAGGGCCCGCATGTACTCAGCTGTATGGGGTTGTGTACATTGAATTGTTTGCAATTTGCAATCATGAATTGTTTGCACCATCGTCTAATACTATCACTCACGACGTCCGGTCTGCACAACTCACATGATTGCTGGTGGCTCTGTGCCAAATTCTGAGCGTGCAATGTAGGCTACATCGCAGTCGGTGGGAGACTTTATGAGAGCCGCAATCTTTAACCTAGAACTGTCCTAAACCGGCTGTATTGCAACTGTACCAAATTACAGCTACATGCCACTTCTTCCTGCCTGTGTGTGTGTCGCTCTCCGACCACTAGTGTTGCATACAGGCACAATTGGAGCTTTTTTCAGGATGCCCCTCGTATATGAACTTTCAGAAGTTTTTATTATTAGAGAGTTCCTGTTTTAATGTGTGGTTAGCTAAATCAGGTATCTATACAATGCAATTCTATAAATCCCTTGCGTTAAATTTCAAATACTTACATACCCTTTTCGATAGCATTAATAGTATAACTGCATGTTGTCAGTTTCACAGTACTTCACTTGGATATACTATACTGAAGCAGAAATCCCATCGATAATGTAAGGAAATATGACACTTTCTTTTGTTCGATTCAGTTGTTTCACTTATATGCAAGAGTTGTTTGCGTTACAGAGAAGAGAGAAGTAGCTTTATGCATCGAAAAATGAGTCCGCACTCATAGTTTTTGCAAGCAGAGGGTTCCAAACCTGTGGAAATATCAACATATAATACCGAAAATGTATAAGGAGACTGATAAATTACACATTGTATTTCTTAATCAATCACTCTTCACTCGTATCTCATTTAGTTGTAACTTTAAAAACAATCAAGTATTTTATTTTAAACTTGCTGCGTATGATAAAATTCTGTAATCCTTCCCTAGCTCTGAATTGTACTAATTTTCCAAATTCACTATTTTGCAGTTTGAATTCAAATCATAGAGAATAGAGAAATTAAGTCAATTTAATAGAAGATAATATTGGTATTTAGCAAAACCATACGTGGATCTGTATGAGTTTATTATTTCCATTTGCAAAAACATCGATTTAGTTTAGTTTGTAATTGTCAGGGAAAAATGTAAATTTTGTCCTGGAAAACCTGGAAAAGTCAGGGAATTTCATTTCTGCTTGTTTGTAGCCACCCTGATTAATTTTGTAATACGTATGTGCAGTAGGGTTATAGTTAAGTTCTGATTTTCTAACTACATAAAACAGCTTCAGTTATTAATGCCTTACAAGTATTTTGCCTTATCATTTATATCGGGTGCTATAATTTTTTTTATGAAAGGGTACATAGGAACAATGGCCAACGAAATTTTCTTCACGAAATTTTTTTTTATAATGATCTCAGGGTTACAAGCATTCTGGGAGATCCTTGTGCCCATATGTTAATTGTGGTGTGTATTGGGAAATGATCACTGCATCTTGGTACAGAGCGATTTGACATTCCATATATTTTTGCATGCATGTTGCACAGAACGGGACTATGCTGTTTTAGTTGCCTGTGGGATATGCATTGGTCTTTACCTCTTTTCCTTTTGTTTTTCATGGGGAATGTATGTGCATATGTGATATGCGTTATGAAGTTAAACATGCTTCAGCACATATTTCTTGAATGCAGGTATGCAATTTAGGTCTAGTTGTATTAGTGTTCCACATGTTCTCTCTTCTTTTGTGTGTGTACATCTTTTGTTGTGAAAAATCATTCAACACACATTTATCACTCTTTTCTGGAGTATCATTTGTACTTCACACCATTGTATGTGGGTTGAAAAGCAATATCCATAACTTAATTTACTATGAATTTTGAGTGGTATGAGGAACTAGTATAACAACTCTACTTTTTCAAATTGTAACTACAACTTAACTATGTTTTTCCAGATACATTGGTAAAGAAGAGTAATATATTAATTCCCAGACCTTAAATTTGTAAGTTACATAAATTTGTGTTACTGTTTGGAATATATTATTTGCATACAGGACTAATTCAATCAACCATCTTAATCTTGGTGACTAAAGATCAAAGAAATTACATACATTAACAAGATTATTGCTTGAATTGTTTACACAACAATGTCTTAGCAACACTTTTAAATATGCAGGGTTTCATTTTAATGGCGCCCACGGACCACAGAAACTTATAGAGGACACCAAAACAAACAACTTTTCTCAGTAACATTTTTCTCGTTGGTGCATCATTTCGGTGCTACAGTCATTCAGAAAAGCCAGTTTTGCCGCCTGAATGCTGGCAACCACACACAACATTTGATTGCATTTGTGACATCATATCCCATCGTGAAGCGATGCATTCCAGGGTTGCCAGGAACACACATATTCTGTGAAAAATGACATGAAATCAGCCACATTATGTACCGTAAAACAAAACTAGAAAACACGTTTTGTAACCTAACAGGAAGTAAACAAACTATACGAAAATGGTAGAAAGAAAATAGAATTCAAGTGGAAGTGGTCATATCGAATTTTGTCTTATAGTGGAACCACGAGCAAAACAACCTGCGCAGACCCGCGACTCCTGTGCACCTTACCCCCGCGAGTAAGGGAGGGGGAGAGTGGACCATGCTTCCTTATGGCCCGAGGTGGAGGGAAGAAGGGAAAGCTGTGCGGGGACTTTCCGTCCCAAGTTTTTTTCCTTGTGGTCGATCTATAGCTTACATGTCAAATATTTTCAAGTCTAGTTACCACCAAGTTGGTATCTACAATTTGGTCTATCCACTTCATCCTTCTGATACTAGTTGTCTGTGATACACTGAATAAATGACAAAATAGAAATGAAAGAACTCAAAATTCCAAAGGTAAGCAACACATAATATAATGTATATGCAGGGCATTATGAGGCAAGTGACAAAAGTGGTTGAAAATAAAGGGATATAAATAGTAATAAAATAAACTCTCAGACGACTGTGTTTATCTATGCACGGGATACACATGTAATAGTTTGCAACTACGAACAGGGCAATATATTCGCCACTGATTCATCATTAGATTGTTACTGTGGTTGTGTGTGTTTTAGCCGTCATGTAACAACGTGAACCTCAGATGCTTCCGTTATTAGCACAAAAGTACCACAAGGCATCTGGACACAAACCTGTAGATCAACCTTGCAATGAGATTTACAAATATAATTGACATGTAGCTGGATGTAAACAGCCACATGTAAGTTGTAAGTCCAATAAAATGTATTGTTGTTGATATTTGACATGTAGGCTGAGACAAAATCTGATATTGACCCTTCATTTGAATATGTTTTTTACCATTTCTCATATCGTTGGTTCACTTCACCCTTTCCCTGAGATGACTGCTGATCTTCTGTCTGGTAAACTATGATGTTCGGTTTACTGGACACGTTTTTCGCTTCGTTTTACAGCTAATAATGTGGTTGGTAGTTTATCATTTTTCACAAAATTTGTGTGTTCCATGCACTGTTTCGCCACAGGAAATGACATCACAGATACGATCAAATGTTGTGTTGGGTTGCCATCATCCAGGCAGCAAAACAGTCTCTTTTGAACGGCTGAATTGTCGAATTGACGCACTAACGAGAAATATGTTACTGAGAAAAGTTGTTTGTTTTGATGTCCTCTATACGAATCTCTGGTCTGTGGGCGACATTAAAATGACACCCTTTAGTCTGTGGGCGACATTAAAATGACACCCTTTATATACATATATAATACATTGAATTATATTATTGTTACTTCTACATGCAATGCTACTTTCAAGGAAATCGTGAAGTTTAAAGTAAAGATGCCTATAGACTTATATGATTTTTACACGGTCATTATGTGGGAGTGAAGCATCAGCCACATTTCCTAGTTCATTATTTCCTATGTTTTAGTTAGGACTTTTGAGATAACTAAAGTAGCAGTGCTGACATACCTAACTCAATTCTTATCTACGTACTTGATTGCAATGTTGGAAAAAGGGATGTTTACACCTTGGTGTTACACTAGTCTTCTTTTCTCTGTTTACTGATTTTCTTTGTATTTTGTTATTTAACTTCACTTTTACTATCTCTTTTGGTTAATTGTGTTGATGCAAATGATTGATGATTGGTGTAAGTTAATGCAAGAATGATGATAATGGAATGCAGAGTTCCAGGTTGGGACTTGAGCATGGAACCTTCAGGTGGTGTGATTTTGATTCAAGCCATTGAAGTGGGTGTACTATTATTATTTTTTAGAAGCATCTGCAATTATATACATAGATTTTGTCACATAAAATGGAAAGGAAGCATGGTGAAATATCTACACACACTAAAATTTGTTCACTGTTGATCATTAAGTTAGATTACAAGTTACTACATTGGGAATTAGCAAAGGTTTAGCTGAGTAATTCGGATTGCAATATGTTATTTTTATTAATATAATCAGTACCATATGGTAATAGAAGTGATATTAATATCTTGTCTCTCTGATTTGGAATACATTTTAGCTGCCACATTTTCTATGGGTATATTTTATTTTTACTAACTTAATTTTAAAGAGAGTTGTAACTTATTTCTACTTTATTAGGTGTTCATATTTTTTTTCCACTTGTATGCAAGATGCATAACATATTGTCTTGCTGTGTGAGTGCATATTGTATTACTTTTTCATTGGTGTAGGTACGTAGGATGATGTAGGATTTTTTGATTTAATTATTTACAGTTTGTTGAAATATTACAAATTTTGTAGAATTTGTTTTGAAGAAATGCTCCCATTAGCATTGTATTTCTCAGTCTCTTGCAAGTGGATTTTCTCATCAGTCAATTGGGTGTAGTTAGCAGCCAGTATAAGATGCTGCTGACATCTGTGCAGAATTTTTTTTTCTGTGTAATAAACAATCATGTGTTTCCACATAATTGTGGCAATGAAACGATTGAAATTTTGTGCATTTATGTGTAGCATACAGTTAAATGCATTAATTTACTAAAAGACAAGCATTAATTTTATTTTTATTGGTGGTCACTGCCACCATCCAGACAGGAACATGCGTAGTGACAAAGGTCACCAAAATCAAGATTACTATATAACAATTAGCCAAAAGTAGCAGAAGAGCGACTTCAAATATCCAATTCAATCAATCAAATCAAAGTGAACATTTACCATTACTATATTGGAGTATTTCTTGTTTAGAGTTATCAGTTTTCTCATATAAGTTCTCTTGCCCCTCACTTGGGTTAGTTAGCCTTCAACTCTTGATGATTTATCAACTGACTTGATGGGATTTTTTCCTGTAACTAGTTGTGCCTCAGGTGTCAGGTTTTTTTTCTTCTTTTTTTTCTTTACATGTGTTGTGTGCATGTTGGACATTTCTTTTGGTTCTTAATGTACGTGCAGTGGTGACTCCTTCGTTGTTTCATGATGATTTTAAACATTGAATCTCTTACATGTTAGTGACAATGGTTTGGTTATTAGTTCTTTTGGACTTTCTCAGCGAAGTGAGATGTAATGAACTTGACAAAGAAGTGTGATCTTCAAAGTGGTTTCCTTCATCTGGGTTAAGTGGTTTCCTTCATCTGGGTTCACTAATATAACTGAAATTTGACTATGCTCAGCCATTGCAAGAATTAATGGGGAGATCATTGCAGGAAGTCTGGAGAAATTACAGAATCCCCCTCCCCCTTTTTTTACCAGACTTCTCTTAAGTACAATAGTAACTTGTTTTTGAAGACTCATTAAATGGCTCTTCTAAGGGACTGACCTCTCCTCAACCACCAGGCCTAGGGCAGGGAGGGAAGATAATGGTCAGAGAGGGTATTGCATGGTGGCAAGAGTGTGCATCATTCTTCAGAAATACCAGAAGAAACAGTTTGACAGACCCCTCCAAAATTTCACAGACTTAGGCATCACATCACTACATTACATTTACTGTTGAAGGAGTGCACTCTTCCCTCCTTCAGTATTACAAATTTCTGGCTTCTTGTTACTTCTGTGACACACAGACCAGTATAGTATTTGAAATATTTCCAGTGTGGCAAAATATCACAGTTAATTCTTTTGTTCTCTGTGATCCTCTCCATTTCATGCCACCTGGAAATGTGAGGTTTTTTTTTGTTTTTTTTTGTAGATGTTGCCAATTGGTGAGTGTGTGGTTTGCTCAGTGTCTGCACAAGAACACATGCATCACTTTTGAGATTTGAGTTTCTGGAATGTATGGACTCAACTAATGTCCATGGTTAGGCAATGTTACTTTAACACAAGTGCAACTGTATGCTTGCTACACTAAAATATGCACCAACATATGAAATATACAGTTTATGTACTACAAAATTTCACCAGTATTTCAAATTAAGTTTAATTATTAAATTGTTTGAAAGCATATGAATTTTGTTGAAGGAAACACACACATATACAAATAATGCCGTCACCTTGTAATCAAGGGGTCCCGGGTTCGATACACGGTGGAGGCACATGGCACAGAGGTTCGGATCCCACTTTAAACCATAGTGGACTTAAAACACCAACTCAAACATATACAAATAACATTTATAAACTTATCTATATGTGGAATATTGATTAAATACATTATACATTGCAAATGTGACAGAGTAGTCCACATAGTGTGTTCAGAAACCATGGGTCCTAATTTCAAATGTAGGCATGTTTTGTCATATTTTCAACAATTCACCCTTTGCTCCCTTAACCAAAATTGTCCTAAAGTGGTAGAAAAGTATCTTAACACATTTCTTTTCACTTGAAATTTCTTATATGCTTTGAATATTTTTGTAATTTATATGTAATTTATCAAATTATTTTTCCAACCAGTAGTCTTTCATGTTTGACAGTGGGCAGGAAAGACACCATTAATATTTTATTACATTATTTATTATAAAATATTTCTAAGTACCTAGATATTTGGCAGGAGTTGCAATGTAAATGCAATATATTTTCGATTTTTAATCAGTTTTACATTGAGATTGTATTATAAGCATACTTCAAGAATTTACAATAATATATTTAATTTATTGTAGCACAATCTAACACACTATTGGATAACTTCTTAGGATTTGCATTCTATATTATTGTTTATTTTTAGCAATATAAACAACAAAGCCACAAATACCAACAAAAGAATAAAAATTCAAATTTTGTCTAGGAACAACCACTCAATTTTTCTGTGTGAATTGCCTCTGAGCACTGGCATATAGTTTCAAACAATGAATCTTGTAAAGGAAAGTAAATCCAATCTATATTTTATAGATTGGCAGTAAAGCTGCAATACATTTCTCATGGAGACATTTAGTAGATCGATCATGAGTGAACACCAATTCTTCTGATATTAATTCTGTATGAAGCAATATTTTGATCCATGCCGTCAATACCACTCATATATGTACATAGAACAACCCATGGTGGTTGTGCGACTGCTATGTGTGTGTGATCCACATTACTCCATCACCTTGCCATCCCAGAGGCAACACACATGATACAGTTGAAGCTACTGTGATAATATCATTGTAGCCTACAAGTGTTATGCCAGTACTTTTTGTCGCTTAGTTGGTTGCTTGCTCTTGCTCGTTTCTCTGAAAATGGAGCATTACTACATGATTTGGATGAACCATACCCATTCCATCATGACCATGTGCTTATAAATTTACCAAGAGATGAAGCGAAGAAAAATAGTCATCAAAAAATAAACTGAGCCAAAAGTTCAATCAATTCCATAACTACAGAGCCAGCTACTCCCGGTTCTGCTATTGTATTTCCACTCAATGCACCCTGACATGGCCCTCCTTTAACATGATATCCCAAACTCATCGAGAATGCCCATACTTTGTACCCAAAAGAAATAGGTTTTCCATGGATATGCTGCTTGGACCATGTCTCCCCAAATATGTCACCATTGACTCTTCAGTCGAAAAATATGTATCACTTGGAGAAAACTGGAGCTGGCACTCGTGTAGCATATGGGTAATTCCATGTCAAATCAACCAGTGCATAAATCTTTGATGTCATGGACACTTTTGGTATACACGTTTCTTATGATCTGAAATATAGAAAATATTTTTATTTTTCATGTTGCAGGTTTGAGAGTTATTGAAATTTGAAAATTGACAAAATTTCCCAAAAACCTCTCACCGCTGAAACTTTAAATACAATTTGCAAGAGACCAGTTTCAACTACAGGGTTGGGCATGGTCTCATTTTAAAGTTTATGAAGAGGGCTTTCATTTGATATACAACATGCTTGGTTTTTTTGCGAAAAGGAAAGGTTTTTTCAAAATTTTGTTTTACAATTTTAAAAAAAAGTAAATAAAAAATTTACACATATTGGTACACATCTACTGAAGGTTGTCAAAATTTCAAGGTGGTATCTCTTTGGTATCATGAGTGAGAGACAGTTAAAGCTCAAGTTTGAGTCATCCCCTAACAAAATCTTGATATGGATTGCAAGAAGTGGTCCATTTACTGTTGTAATCCTTTGAAGAAAAAGGGACACTGGTGTAGAAAAGATCTGAGAAATGAGGCAGCTTGGAGGATTTCTTTAAATTACGGAATTGAAGAAGAGACTTGAAAATCCTGATGCTACCAAAACTCACAAATTCTACACTCCAAAATAGCATTATAAATCAATATACACTGTGACACAGCAAAATCATGTGTTAAACAAGGACATGAATCTACAGGACTACAAAAAGTAACAGCCGTAGAGAGAGGATGCATCTTAGCTGTGAACAGTTGCACAACAAACTTTCAGCAAATGCGAGAATTCTTTCGCCAAGATTTGGATGCTGATATGTTCTCCTTACACAAGTCCATGCTTGGTGATATCGCTAAAAAGAAAAAAGTGGTTCTAACTACCAAGCGTGACATAAGGAAGTTTCATTTGGAAGACAGCACCCTCCAGGACCTTCTGCCTGAAGTTGCCAAAATTCATGATGGTCCTCCACACTGTGTCAGTGATGAGTCATTCAGTGCTATTCGCCGACTAAAGACATATTTGAGATCTACAATGGGGCTGAAGAGACTAAGCAGCTTAGCGGTAGTCGACATACATCAAATTGTGGTTGATAATTTAGACCTGAGACCGCTCGTTAATGAGTTCATATAAAATAACTCTGTGCGTAGAGCAAATTTTGCTTTATTTTTCAATCATGTTCATATGTTTTTGTTGTGTATGTCACTTTATATCTTAGTGTACATGCTATTTGTTTTTATTATTGCAAAATTCAATTTAAAAAAGTAAAATATTGTAGCAAGAACAAAAAAGTAAATCTATTTTCCCGCGATTTGTGTTAGCATTTATGTAAATAGTTAAATAAAACTGTTAAATATTGTAAATATTCGTTTTTTATGGGTACGTCAACACTAAGGTTAATTTCAACTTGTCACATGTCTGTTGTGGACATTAAAACACATCCATGCCCTTGCCGGGACTCAAACCCGAGACCTCTGGATCAAAGCGAGTTGAGTCGACCACCCAACACGCTCTGCTACCGAGGCTGGCATAAAACTGTTAGGTTGGCCTAGTAATGTAAATACATACTTTTCAATAAAAATGTTAATTATCTAAAAAAAAAAAAAACAAATGAGCAGACACAAAAGACAGAGAGACTTTGAATCATTTTCTAAACGTTTTTCATGTTACATTTCATTTGCATGAGGAATATACATAATAGCTGCTTAGAAACTCCTATACGAAGACGTAATTTTTATTTTTAAAAAAGGGAGGGAGTGAGTCATTCATTCATTTATTTTAGTGATCAGAGCCCCCCCCCCACCAATAATTTTGACAAGTCGGCGCCCTGAGTTTTTATGTATGCTTCTGTTTTTATAATGTGGTTAGGTAAAATATGTTAAATCATCACATGGTCTTGAAAGGAAGTCACATTTCATATGATACCAAACAGATACCACCTTCAAATTTTGACTGAACCTTCAGTAGATGTGTACCAATATGTGTAAAATTTTTGAAAATTTAGTTTTCTGGAAATTGTAAAATAAAATTTTGAAAAAAAGCTTCCAAAATTTGTTTTTCGCAAAAACCAAGCATGTTGTATATCAAATGAAAGCCCTCTTCATAAGCTTTAAAATGAGACCATGCCCAGCCCAGTAGTTGAAACAGGTCTGTTGCAAATTGTATTTAAAGTTTCAGTGGTGAAAGGTTTTTGAGCAATTTTCAAAATTGAATAACTCAAAAACCCGCAACATGAGAAATAAAAAAAAATATATTTTCTATATTTCAGATGATAAGAAACGTGTATACCAAAAATTACAGTCGGTAACGCGTCTGACTACCATGCTTAAATTCCCGGGTTCGATCCCCTGGCCTGTTCAAATCCGGGAACTTTTCTAACATTGGAAGCGGCCCCCGGTTGCCTACCCAACGTCGAATGACATGGGTACCTGGGGGGTAAAGGCAGTCAGGGGCGTGATGCTGATCACATCACCCTCACTCACAACCGGATCAAGAAAGTGTGGGGCGTTACCCCCCACACCCCCTATACGCCTTCATAGCATGGTGCTAAGCACAGGGGAGGACTTTACCTTTTTTTTTATCCATGACATCAAATTCCAAAATTTATTTTTTCTTGGTTGATTTGACATGGAATTACCCATCAACCAAAATGGTATTTTTCCAAAATGAACAATTCTCTTAAACTTTGAATTATCACAGAAATGTTTGTTTTGGAGAATTTCTTCGAAGTGATTCCTTGACATTGTTTTTTAGAGACCTGAGTGATGCACATCTTCTGGTAGTTCCCAGTACATTCTGGGTCTATCCAGAAAAGAGTAATATTTTAAGGTTTGAGTTCCTCTGTGAATAGTGTAAATGCAGTTTTTTTCTATCTGTACAGCATGCTTAATTGTGGATTGAACAAAATTCAAGGACTTCATAATCAAAAAATAATTTTGAATCATTCAACTGGTGTAATATCATTCTGAAGAAAACCAGGATGTGTGAACTCAATTGCGAAGATTTATTTTCTGTGTCAATTTTTGCCCCACCAATGAACTTGAAGCTCTTTTCTTTGGCCCAAAGTTTTAACTTTATTAACATTGCATCTCTATGAAGAAAGTTTGTTTGTATCTCCACTGGAATCATCACTGTTGTCATCACTCAGAACAGCATTCTTGGGCAGCTCAGTAAAGACGATTACATTTAAGAATTCACCAGTGTCCACTAATATGGCTGCAATCTGTTCTAGAATCACTAAGAGAAAGTTGTGCAAAAACTATTGTAACAGACCAGAATAAAACATTTTAGCTCTTCATGCTCCCGACACAATTTTGAAGGATTACATGGAAGAAAATATGGATAATACAAGAAAGCACTTAAGGTAACATTGCTGCAATCATTGTAATATTTTATCAAGTCACATGCCTAAATTATCACAGTGTATAGATCCCTCCAGGCACATAAGCAAAAAGAAAATACCAACTTTTGTGTTGACAGTGGACCGATATGGGTGAAAATAACAAAAAACAACAATAAAAAGAGGCAACATTTTTTTCTCATATGTCCATTTGGTACCTTTGCTTGTGGTTTCTCTAGCTACTTTTTATAACAAATTATGTTGTAGATTCTAGTGTAATGTGGTCTATATTTTTTCAGATAAGTTAGTATTTTGTGTTTTATTATGTTTGTAATAAGAAGTTGATAGTCTGTATAGATGTTATCAGCCTATCAGTACCAAAGTGTAATGACAGTTTTACAATTCTTGTGTACTATATGTGTATGTATTAATTAGTGCTTACCTGCATGTAGTAATTGCATATAGAAAATACTTTGCAGTTTTTTTTCTGAACATGTGTGTACTAAGTGCATGTAGAAATGCACTAATGTCCTTTTCCCCTTTACAGACTGCAGTCCATATGACGGGATTCGGGGTCGGTGGGAGGCAGCCAGTTTGGCCCAGTTCCTTAAGCTTTTTCAGTACAAATTTAACTTTTCATGTGTGACAACTCAGGTATGTAGTTTGAAATTAATTTCATTCCTTTAGGGTAGTTACTTTTTTTATGTTGAAAAATCATGATAAATCTTTATATCTTCTATTCACCATTACCACATATGCTGGGTGAAGGACAACCTAACTTTCAAATAGTCAGTTGTGTCAAATACAGCCTTGACTCTCTTTTCAGATGGTTTCTTATGAGGGGAAAGAAACGTAGGATTTCACTTCATATTTCTAGATTACAGAAAGGATAATTTATTTTAGGCCATCTTTAAATTGATGAAGGAACAAACACAAAATTTATTTATTTATTAATTTTAATGACACAGTTAAGGCATGTGCCTTTTCTTTCTCGTCAGATAAAATTAGCGTAAATTCATGTCTCTTCTATACTTTTTTTGTGTGTACTTTTAAGTTAATTCTAAGAGGTTTTCTTCCTTTGGAGTTTGAAGCTGTTGACAAATGAAGAGTTCCTGGCTTCTTGGGGAGGTCATTCTGCACTCTGGATGTAGAAAGTGTAAATTAATTTCTGTAAAATTGTATTTTGTGGGAAGGAATATTTGGTAGAGTTATTCTCTCAGGAAAGTGCCTCCCCGATGGTGCAGTGGTAGCATCATCACCTTAAGGTCCTGGGTTCGATACCTGGTGGGGCACATACTAGTTCGGATCCCACTTTAAACTGTAGACCCTGTCCCAATTAGCCTTTCTGTGATTCATTCAATCAATCAATTCTCTGAGGAAGGGGCAGCAAAACAGCAGAAGCAGGAGGTTCTGGCAACTTGACTACTTTATGTAGTGCCACGAGAATGTGGAAGCAATGAAGCGAAGGGAGGTTAAACCAGTTGAGATCCTTGGAAATAGGAGTTAGCTGGTTGAAATATTTGATACTGTAGGTAAATCATACACATGCATTTTGTACCCACTGTGGAAGTTTTGCCAAGTTTGATATGTACACTAAGTTACAGAAACAGTGATGTGACAATGCATAATTAATCATGTGTGGTTGTATATTTCTTAAATGATACAAGGAGTATAAAGCAGCAATATTTTTTTAATTTTTTTTTTCGTATGGCATTCATGTGATGTTTAAAATTTGTGTTTTGATCTTTAGCAACTCACAGTTATTTGAGAGACTGATGTGATACAAAAGGATAAGTTTTCTGTTGGCTAGAATGTTAGGAATGGAAGCTATGTCTATTGTGGAGATAAGCTGTTATGCACTGAGAATAATACATTTAGTTTTCTCTGCATTTATGCATATTCGATTTTTCCTCGGACCAATGGTAGATGTTCGCAGTTTCAGAGTTAATGCTGTGATGGCCAAGACTAAGATGGAGAGAAAACATTGAGATGGATCTAAAGGAAATTGATAGGGATGAAAAATAGTGGATATATCTTGCTCAGGATAGGGACAGATGGAAGGCCTGTGTTGCTGCAGCCATAAACCTTCAGGTTTAAGAAGGCTAGAGAGTGAGTGAGTTAGATGGTGGCAATGATTCTTGCTTTGGGGAAACAGTGGACATCATCTTCATACAGGTTGTACACGTGCCATTTATATATGTGGAGAGCAACAATGTGTGATAATGTCCCCACAGGTTATGGGTAACCATGAACATTTTTTTTATTAAAGCCAGACTAGAAAAGTTTCAGCGTTTTTTTTATTGAAAATAAGTTTTCTACCGGGGGGGGGGGGGGGAGAATTCTCTGGTGATTAGGGTGATTAACATTTAGTTCCAGAAGCATATTGCAAGCTAGCCATGTATAATGTGCACTTTTTTCCAAAATTTTTGCTCCCAAAAACTGTGGTGCGTATTATGCATGAAATAATTCCGACAGCCAACATGAAACCGTACAGGGTCATTTCATGATTTTGGGACACTTGCGTTGATTTTTCATGTTTACGGAACCCTATCATGTTTTATATCATTGTATAATTGTTTCTCTCTTTTCCCCATTAGAAACCAATGTACACATTGGCACACACATTATACACATAAATATGGGTATGTAAAGATCAATGAGAACACAATATAGAATGAAAATGAAAATATTCTTTTGGGCTATCAACCAGGTGAGTTGTGGAAAAGATTCCAAGCTTTCGAGAGCTAACGTCACTCTCATCTTTAGGGATGTTAGCTCTCGAAAGCTTGGAATCTTTTCCACAACTCACCTGGTGGATAGCCCGAGAGAATCTTTTTATCGCCAGGAAAGCTTCAAATCTTACTTCATAGAATGAAAATACAGTGGACTCCTTTTAATTGGAACTCCAAGGGGCTACGAAAAAAAATCGAATTAACCAGAATATAAAAAAAGAAAACACACCAATGAAATAACACACTGTATTAAACATAAAACTGCATTAATTTGCAAACAGTACACCTTCTCTTACAACTGCTATGTTTTATCCATATCTCCATCCAGGAACAGTACACTTATTGGAATATTCGCATCACGTGATTGTTTTTCATTCCTCTTTCTACCTCTCTAAGCACCAACTTTCTTATGGAATGTTAAGCTACTGTACGCACCATGTTTCGACATTGTGACTCCTCTAAAACACACAGACAAATGACCCCTTCTGTCCGGTTATCCCCTCCCCTCTCAACTTGTTTCTGAGAAGGTGAAGGTCGCATTCCTACAAACAAAAGCTCTGGGGATTCCCGCTGCCCTCTCTTATCTGCCGTCAGCACATATGTAAACCATAAAAACAACGTTTTCAAGAAGAAAAGGGGATGAATCATCTGTTGGAATTTCTTATGTAGCAACCACTTTGGTCTTGGAAAGATTTATGTTAAATTATTGGAAACCTGACTTAAAATTATCCAAATTTAACCTTCAAAATTCAAATTAAGTAGTCATTTTTAACATTGTTTTAGATAAGGGTTTCAAGGAGAATGTGCTTTTGCTCGAATTATCCAAGTTCAAATTAAAGAGAGTGCACTGTATTTAATTCATAGAATAAAAATATTTAACTACATACGTTATAGGACTTACTACTAGAAACTGGCTCATCGTAAGGCACAAGTGTGGGGAAACATATGGAAAAAATTGACATGCACGCACATATCATTACTGGATTGCAAACAGATTGATTTATTAATACATATATGTATTGATATATTGGTGTTCTGGGCCTCCCTGATGGCACAGTGGTAGCATTGTCACCTAGTAATCAAGGAGTCCCAGGTTTGATACCCGGTGAAGCCACATAGTGATTTGGATCTCACTTTAAACTGTAAGTCCAGTCCCAGTTAGCCTTACTGTGCACAAAGTGGACTTAAACACCAACTCAATCAATTAATATTGTGTTCTAGGTGAGATTCGAACTTTGAAGTTGTGTTTATGGTTGTCTTCCTGCTGCTGTTGCCCTGAATGATGATCCCACTATCAGAGGTTCTGTACTGTACTTTGAACATTTCCTTGGAGTGGCATAGAAGTTGCAGTCTCATAGCCATCAGGAATCCATTATCAAGAGGCTGCTTCCCTTTAACTTCTTGGTTCTCCATTCAAGTTCCCAAGTAGATTGGTGACCAATGCACAATGTTCACAGATGTTCCAAGTATGTTTCGGACCTAATGTATGCAGGCAATCCACATCAGAGGCATTCAGACTCTCTTGATGCAACAATCTTCATTGCATCCTTGATTGGTGTTTCTGGGATGCCATGGAGAAGTAGGCAGTTTCTTATTCTGCTGCAGTGCTTGTTGCTGTCTATTGCTTCCTCCTGAGAGATTCCTATTGGAGAAACTGTCCATGTCTGATCGTAGCTCCCATCTTTGGTCTTTAAGCTCCTTGATTTCTTTTTGAAGGCATTCCAATATTGAACTTTTTGGATGTCTGTGAAGCCACATTTTTTTCCATGGACTAAGGTGTTCCAAAGCACTTAAGAATTAACTCCAAAAGGTGCACTCCTTGTTCAGCTGCTACTGACACCATTTTCATCCAAAGGTAGTAACACTGATGCAGGAGTTTGTGGTGACCATTAGACAAATGTGATGGTCTGGTAAATGTGGTGTTGAAAATCTTCCAGACCCTGTTTATAATCATTAGGAAGAATATCCTTTATTCTATTGTGAACAAAGGCGTTACACCATTTAAACACTTGGCATAACTTCCGCAAGTCCAGGAGAGTGTTGATCCTGTGTTTGGGTGAACAAATGAAATCTCACACAGATTATGGTTTCAAAAACTTATTTAAATAACACTGGTATTACGCCAAAGAGAACAATTTTTAAGACAAAACATCCTGACTTGTGGCTGAGCTGCACTCTCTTGTCACTCACACAGACAATGAATCCAGTCCTCATACATACGTACATACATACGAGCAATCCTTCACACAGCAGCTCACTGTAATCTAGTGAGCAACTTAATATTAAATTATAATCATATTTCAAAACTGAACATATTCCATACCTGTTCTCACCTTCCTAGTGCCTGTCATTGAGCTGTTTCTCAATTCATTACTGGCTAATGTTGCTTAATATTGCAAAGAATATATCTGTTGACAACTACGATCAGGGTGGTGTTACAAGAAGGAAAAGTGCATGGGTAAACCAATCAAAGAAAGAAAAAATGTAAATTAATAATAATACCATTGAGGATTTGTCAGTTTTTAGAAATTGTTCATGAAAGGACTTGTGCATATTTTCATTTTTAATATGGTTACTTCCTATTTCTGTAAGGTGCTTGATTATTTCTTCATGTTATTTTTGTTCTAAAGAATGCTTTGAATCCCAAAAATGGGTACAACAGCATTGCATGTCTACAAAATTATCTTTAATTATCTTGTTCTGACTCTGTCATTTAATGTTTTACTATTACTTGGCTCTCCTAAGCATTATTTTCAGAAATTGTACTCAAACAACTCACTATGCATTGTCTTGCAATTTTTAACTTGATGCTGTGAAAATTTCCTTATATCCTTAGGGCTACCATATATTACAAACAAAAAGTAGGGCACACTGTCCCAAAATGTGGGACATGATCACATTTCCAGTGTATACATAAATGCCAGACATTTCAGAAATAATTGATGGGTTAAAATAATGTATTGCAAGTAAAGTATTGAACTTACATTAATGAAACCAGTTCAGAATGTATGAAAAAATGCAAACTTTTTTTGACACCTACAAATGTGTGCACCATGGATAACATAGCACACATTGACACGATAATCTACTTGTTGCCACACTCGCATCAAAGTGGGCCTGTCTATAGGGTCTATCACTGCGATGATACACTCCCTTAGATCTGTGATATCACATGGCATCGGTGGGCAAATACCCTGTCTTTGATGAAACCCCACGAAAGGAAGTCACATGGTGTAAATTTCAGTGATCTTGGGTTCCAAAACACTGTGAGTGATGTGTGAGTGTTGCCTAGCAGAAGAAATGTGAACTCTCAGCTTAACAAAACATACACGCACAAACTATTTGCATTCCTTATTCATTCTGGACTGGTTTCATTAATCAGGGTGGTGACAGACCTGGAAAACCAGGAAAAGTTGGGGAATTTGAGGTGTCAAAAGAAGTCAGGGAAATGTCAGGGAATTTTGTCTTGATTGACTTTTTTTTATTATTATTATTATTAAGATATTGTTATGGAACTCTGGACGGGAACAGGAAATCTTGTTGCTAAGTTTCGGCCTCAACTTTTAGGCCCCTTTTATGCACAACACAACCATGGCGCCAGAAACCAGTGATGACAGGAGCAGAGAGAGAGAGAGAGATATTTTTCCGGAGAGGCAGAAAAATGTGTTAAGCCTTTAAATATTACGTGGAAAATGCATTGAATTTAATTTTTTCTTGTCTGTATGGGAGTTGTAAGGGGACAGAACTGTCAACAGATGGAGGGGATGGGAGCGGGTGGTGCCGTCCAATAGTTGTTGGACATCGTAGTAAGGCATTTTTTTGGACAAACTGAAGGAACATGGAAACAAATAGGCTCCATTGATACATACGATTTTTGTCAAATATCGCCACATGACAAAGTATCTCACTACAACATTCGACAGAAATTGCATACATGGCACTCTTATGGAATTGATTTTGGTGTCTTTGGACTGCAACATCCAACAAAAATTGCATGTATTAGACTGCAATTATGCTGCTGGAATTTATTACTCTTCTGGCTCACTTCACCTCATTTAATGTATCAGTGCTTACGAAGGTTTTCTTTCATCATCCTGACGTAATATTTTTGGTTTCACACAAGTTAACATGTTTACAATGACATTACACTATTCGTAGATATCAAGACAAACCAACAAAATGGGATATACATATATTGAATAGTATCATGAAAAAGTGAAACTAAATCTGCATTGGTGAACGTTGTAAAAATTTGGCAAGTGCATGGTCCCATCCCACCACCGTGATCAAGAAAGTGTGGGACCCTAACTCCACACCCCCGAGTTGTCTTCATGGCTTGGTGCTAAACACAGGGGAGCACTTTACTTTTACTTTCTGAAAAATCTGTTCCAACATATCAAACTGTCACGAAAATATGTAGAGCATATTGTGACCTACAATTTAAAATAATAGTTTAAAAGCACAATGGAAGTATTAAGTTTTGGTATATTTTGCAGAAAAATGTTCTAAAATGAAAACGCGAATTTTGAGAAACGTAACACTAACAAGTCAAGAAAGATAATGCCAATTTTTGGTCCCATAATATATCGGTATCTGTCACGTGAGATTGATTGATTTAAAATTTTTGGGTGTGTCGATACTTATGGTCATTATGCATCCTTCAGTATATAAGGGGAAAATTCCATTATCTAAAACTCTTACCTTAAAATTAAAAAGGGGGTATGTAAAATAACTTTCCCAAAATAACTTCCAAGATATCAAACTCTTGGGAAGAGGCGTAGACCATGTGACTTACAATTTGAAACAGTAGTTTAAAAACACCGTGAAGGTATAATTTCAGATATTTGCCAGAAAATGCGCTAATGAAAATGTGAATTGTGTGAAAAATAACACCGAATAGTAAAAAAATTAAAAAATACACCAATTTGAAAAAAAAACATCAAGGTTCTTACCGATTAGGCATAAATAAAACAAGAATATCAGTAGTAATTTATTGCATTAGTAACAGTGAGTCCTAACCTAATTTTCGACATAATCACCACCGTTGTTCTGACATTTGTCGTAGCATGTCACTAAATTTTATATGCCCATGGCATATGTGTCTGACAGCAAAGGCTGGAACTATCTCTACTGCAGGGTAGCTGTCAAATCCTTGTTCTGCCAGAAACATCTTCAGTTAAACAAAGAGATGAAAGTCTGTACATCAAGGCTAGGGCTGTATAGGGAGTGGTCCAAGATCTCACCTGAATTGATGCAAAGGGCCCGCGTGTACTCAGCCATAGGGGGTTGTGCACATTCGATTGGCCTTCTGTGAATTGTCTGCACCATCGTCTGACCATACTATCACTCACGACATCCAGCCTGCACACCTCACACGATTGCTGGTGGCTCTGTGCCAAATTCTGAGCATGCAAAAATCTGATTACTACATGTAGGCTACATTGCAGTCTGTGGGATACTGTATGAGAGCTGCAATCTTTAACCTAGAACTTTCCTAAAATGGCTGCATTACGACTGTACCAGATTACAGCTACATGCCACTTCTTCCTGCCCGCATGTGTGCGTCGCTCTCTGGCCACTAGTGATGCGTGCAGGCACCATTGGAACTTTTTTCAGGATGCCCCTCGTATATGAACTTTCAGAAGCTGTTATTAACAGTGTGTTCCTGTTTTAATGTTTGGTTAGCTAAATCAGGTACCTATACAATGCAATTCTTGCGTTAAATTTCTAATACCTACATACCCTTTTTGTCAGCAATAATGGTATAACTGCATGTTGTCAGTTTCACAGTATTTCACTTGGATATACTGTACTGAAGCAGAAATCCTATTGATAATGTAAGGAAATATCACACTTTATTTTGTACAATTCAATTGTTTCACTTATATTCACGTGTTAAGTTGTTTGCTTTACATAGAAGAGAGAAGTAGCTTTATGCATCGAAAAATGAGACTGCACTCAAGGTTCTTGCAAGCAGAGGATTCCAAACCTCAGTGGAAATATCAACATATAATACCGAGAATGGAAAAGAAGACTGATAAATTACAAAATGTATTTCTTAATCAATCACTCTTCACTCTAATCTCATTTAGTCGTAACTTTAAAAATAATCAAGTATTCTATTTTAAACTTACTGCATATGATAAAATTCTGTAATCCTTCCCTAGCTTGTGAATTGTAATAATTTTCCAAATTCACTATTTTGCAGTTTGAATTCAAATCATAGAGAATAGATAAATGAAATCAATTTCATAGAAGATAATATTGGTACTTAACAAATCCATACCTGGATCTGTATGAGTTTATTATTTCCATTAGCAAAAACTTCGATTTAGTTTAGTTTGTAATTGTCAGGGAAAAATGTAAATTTTGTCCTGGAAAACCTGGAAAAGTCAGGGAATTTCATTTCTGTTTGTTTGTAGCCACCCTGTTAATGTAAGTTCAATAGTTTACTTGTGATGAATTTTTGTAACCCCTCAATTATTTTTGAAACATCTGGTATATTGCTAAGAAAAAATGAGCTAATAATGTGAAACTGATACACTTCCAGTACAAAAATTATTTTAAATGAATACTTGAGTGAGGTGCTAATGACAAGAAACAGAGCCAGACATGTACCAAGAATAAAGGTGGACATGGAAGAGTTGAGGGTATTGGAGAGTTTCAAATATCTAGGAAGCATAATCCAGTGAAGTGAAAGAATAGATGAGGAGGTAAAGAGAAGAGGATAAATGGGTGGTGGACTCTTATCAAAGCATTCAAATATTAATATGGAACAGGGATGTCCCTATAAAATGCAAGAAAGTAATATATAACACACACTATGTAACATTAATTATGTATGGACCAGAGACTTGGACAATGACAGACAGAGACAAAAGAAAAGATGCAGGCAATGGAGATGAAATTTCTAAGGAGCATATTGGGGAAGACTAGGAGGGATAGAATAAGGAATCAGGAGATCCAACCTCATGCGCTCCATGAGGTTGTTCAGGAGTTCTAGTAGTTCTAGTGGAATGTTCTCCCATTCTTCCTTTAAGGCTATGAGGGTCAGTTTTGCAACAGGTGGACATTCATTTCAACAACATTGAAATGTGAACTGCTACTGAAAGGAACCACAGGCAAAAGACAGCATGAATCTCTCTCCATTTTGGAAGAGAAAGCATTTTTTTTTTAAAGTTTATTATTAAACCAGATACAATCTGATAAAAGTGTGATAAGTATTTACGGGATTCTATGTGGAGAGGATACTTCAACTTGAAGTTATGTCTAATCAAATGAACATTTCGACTTTTCAACTGCAAATGAAATCATGAACCTGTTCTGTTTCTGTCTATATGCTTTTCTACTCTCGGATGTTTGGCATTCTGAAGAGAACAAGTAAAGTAAGCATAATACTAAGTTTTCTCCTCCTATGACCATCCTCAGCTCGAAAGGTTGATGAAGGAGGAGCAGTAATAGACACATGACAGGAAAAAGAATAATAATTTGTATTTATAGTATGTTATTTATTCTTCTTGATCCTTCGTGAGAAGAAGTATGGATAAAGAGGGCACGAAGAGTATGCAATGATCATCATTCAAGCATAGGTTTATGCATGCAGAAATTGTGTCGGCTTGATCAATTTCTAGGGTAAGAAACCAAGATTACACTGTTTGTGTATCATTTACAATAATTGTACAAGGGCAAAGTTTAAATCAGTATGATACGGATTGTGTCTACGATTTTGTGATATTAAGTTGTCCACAATTATGAATATGTTCGGTTTGAATTTATTCTCAAAGTTCTGGCCAGACTCTGAAGAAATTGAAGACTACTTAACGAGGTTTGAACAATCTTGTTTGGCTTATAATGTTAATGAAGCCAGAAAAATATCCATACTTTTTCAGTTATGGGAGCTGAAACTTTCAAAGTACTGAAAAATATCCTTACACCTGAACCAGTTGAACGGCATACATATTTGACACTCGAGAATAATCTACTCGCAACAAGCACTTAAATGTAGTTTTGGACAGTACTTGCAGGAAGCCATTGTAGAGCAAGTACTATTGGTGTTCGGTCTGATGCCAAAAAGAAGAAATTACCCTCTGAACATACATTGACTCCATCAAAATGCCAAGATATTGTGCTTCAGATGGAATTAATTGAATGGGAAACACAAATGTTCTCACATTGTGAAAAAAAAATGTAGTCCTAACATAGTTGCATTTGCTGCGACCAAGAAACTTAAACCAGGTTTCCAGTCCTCGCAAGCACAGAAAATGAACTTCATTAATTCTCATGATAGAAGTTGTAGAAGTGCCAATGAATGCGATAGATGTCCCAGAAGACATGATCGTGGACAGTGTCCAGCAAGATACTCAATATGTTTATTTTGCAAAATGAAAGTTCATTGGCATGTAAAATGCAAGTTGAAGGGAAAAGAAGGGTGGAGTTGCGTGTAAGACAATTACAACTGATCAAATATATACGTCGAATATTAAACCTTTATACGCTATTGTTGGTGAACAAATCATACATAACGAATTTTATGGTTTGTCTTTATTACAAGTTCAAGTTAGTGGTTCTCATCTGCCACAAGATAGCCCTTGCACTATTTCATCGAACAGAGAAAATACACAAGTTCAAGATGCAACACTCACTCATTCAAAAGCAAGGAGAGTTAGTTTCAAGCCAAAATCACAAGCTGTAAATGGCACTAATGTTCTTGTGTCAGCAGAACCATGCATAGTTGATGTGTGTATTGATAAACAAATTGTACAATGTGAATTAGATACTGGATCCACAGTTACTCTGTTCAATGATAAGTGTTTGAAACAATTGTTTCCTCATTGGTGAACACGATTCACTTCACTAACGTTACGAGGTGTGAATAATGATACGTTAAAGTTGGATGGTCAAGCCTTAGTGGATTTATCATTGAATGATGTATTGTATAAATTACCAGTTATACTGTGTGAAGAAGAAGTGCGTCATCTGTTGATTGGACGTTCATGGCTCGACAGTATTCATCCAGGTTGGAGAAAATTGTTAACACAATGTAACACTGTGTTGACAAACTTGGGGTCTGGAGGGAATAATAACGCAGATACTAATACTAAAATACCGGAAAGTGAAGGTTTGAGAGCAGCTAATTTATTATCGAGCAAATATGCTAAAGTTTTTGATGGTGATCTATCAAAACCCATCACACCGTTTAAAGGTGATAATTGTAATATTTGTCAATCGGAAAGGAGGAAAGTAAGAAAAGATCCTGTGAATGAGTGGCCAGATGCTTCATGCGTGGTGGAGAGAGTAAACATAGATTACTTTTTCTTCAGAGGAAAGAAATTTCTAATTGTAGTCGATGCATTCAGTAATTGGTAAATGTATAGCCTGTTCAATCACTGGATTCAGCCGAAACCATACGTTGCATATTACAGTCTTGTTCTTACTTAGCTCTTTCAGACAATATTGAGTCAAATAATGGTCCTGTGTTCAGCAGCCCAACTTTCCAGAATTTCTGTTCACAATACGGAATAAGGCATTTAACCATACCTCCGTACCATAGCCTGAGTAACTGAATGGCCGAAAGATATTTCAACCGAGACACTGGTGGATGGTAACAGATACGACTGAGCGGGAAAGGTGAGTGGATCGCCCACCATTTCTTGGATCACGATGGGGCTGAGTAGAGAGTAAGAGACTTGACAAAACTACATATGTTCCGAATGATCCAGTCTGGGTGCAGACTCCAAAGGTAAATTCACCGAAGCATGTACCGGGAATGGTATTGTCTAGAGTTGGCAATAGCTTAATATATATAAAGTGCAATTGTTGGATGGATCAACATGAACGGTACACGTCAGGTGGCTAAGAAAATGTGAATGTGGACCAAACCTCGCATCAACAGATCTACCTGATCCAAACCTTAATCAACACCAGCAAGCAGCCTGTGGATGCAGAAGGAAGGGAAAGCGAAAACCATCCAAGTGCAGACCAGCACTTAAAACAAAAAAAGAAGACTCCAGGAGGAGATGATAGACACATGACAGGAAGAAGAAGAAGAATTTGTATTTATATCATGTTATTTATTAGTTGTCATGGTAACCATGTGTTAAATGTACGTGAATGGCTTCCAGGCTAAAGTTATGTTATTATAATTTGTTTTGTATGTCTTGTGTAAGTATAGATAAGGAATTATACACACAACAATGTTTACAAGCAGTTTAGGGTCTTTATTTCTGGCTGGACACAAACTGTTCCTCCTGCCCTTAAGGTAGTTCTAATGTCCCATAGAATCAAGGATGATGGTTTCTTCTGCTCAATTTGTCTTCCAAAAGCATGTGTTCAATGCCCAGTACCACACTAACTCTAGCAGTCCTTGATTTGTTTTATTTTACTTTGCATTTCTGCCACTTTTGGCTAATTGCAAAGATGAGGATGAAAACTGACAAGATGGAATGGATGAAGAACAATCACAGCTGAACAGAACACAACATGAACCTCAGAGAAGTTCAGATGCTAGAGCCTAGTCAGTCTGCAAAATGCAGACCACGGTGCACTACACAGTGCTGCAATTTGAAATCGGGACTGGTGCTGTAAAAAGGAAACAAGTGTTCAAAGAAAGTTACTTACTTGGGATCATTCAAAGTAAGACCCTTCTGCATCCACTCATCATTTTGCCCTGCCTACGAATGTATGGAGTGATTGCTGGAATTTGTTTTATGTAATGCTGTTTAAAATCTTCTTCTTAAAGCCTTCTTGATTGTTGATACATCATCAAAGTAGGAACCTTTAAGTGCAGCTTTCAGTTTAGGAAATAAAAAACAATCACATGGAGCCAAGTCCGATGAATAGGCAGAGTATGACAACATACAGATTCCCTTTCTATCCAAAAGTCATTCACAAGCACAGCCTTGTGACTTGGGGCATTGTCATGAAGCAGACATAAGCTGCCATCATCCCGATACTTGGGCCTCACACTTTTTATTCTTTGCATCAAACGTTTCAGAACCCCAAGATAAAATGCAGCGGTAACAGTCTGTCTGTAATTTCTGTCTTCAGTGATGATTTTCCTCACTTTCTCAACCAATTCCAGTGTTCTGACTGTCCTTGTTGCACCCGGATGCTCATAGTCTTCAATTGGTTCCCGTCTTTCACTGAAACATTTGTGCCATTCAATTACATGCATACGGGATAAACAATTGTCCCCATAAAATTTCTACAACAGGTGAAGTGTATCCATAGTAATTTTACCCAGGTGTACACAAGACGTGATTATTTTGTTTTTCTTCCACGTTGGAACCACGATGCACTTTCATGACACATGCCCACGTTCAACACCATCACTTGTTCTCACCACTTGCTTGCTTGCAGAGTGGTGCCACCTACCGAGAAAAAAATCAGTGTCGATTTCAAATTGCCTCACTGTATGTGGAAGAGGCATTGATACTTAAGTACCTTTCAAAAGGGTTGAGATTGACATCCCTCTAGTAGTCCTGTGTGGATGGGTCTTGTCATTTTTGACAAACTTAAACTTTTTTATATGAAATGTTTTACTTCTAATTGAGCAGAAGGATAAACTTATGTGTATTTTTCGTATTAAATGTTACTTTTATTCTTTTAAAATAGTGATGATGATAATGAATGATGATATGAAATTGATGGACACTCACTAAGGAACAGCCATGTTCAGGCTAGGTAGGACTCAACCACACAACATGCTTGGCAGGATGAACTTGTGCTTATACACTATGAACAGATGCATATTTAATTTGATTTCAAAATTATTTTTTTCATACATACATAAAATTAATCTCCACAAGGGGAGAATTAAGGGATATTAATAGGAAAACTTAAGAGAGAAGAAAGCCAGACCCTGTGGCCGAGTGGTTAGCACATCATGCTGCGATGCCAAGGGTCCTGGGTTCGAATCCCGCTCGGGCTTGGTTGTTTGTGAATGTCCATTCATCCATTTCATCACTCATCCCCATCTTCGCAAATTAGCCAAGATGCACAAAATGCGAAGTAAAATAAACTAAATTAATCAATCAATCAATTAAGAGAGAAGAAAATTTAAAAATATATTTTTACTATTTCTCATTTATTTATTGGCATGTTCTGGTGATATGATAATTAATTTTTTAGCCCCTGTGACAGAAAAAAATGTGTTTGATGAGGGTAAAATATTTGTAGAAGGCCTAGTATTTCTGTTAACAAATGAGATGAGTTATGAATAGAGCCCGGAAGTTCAGGCATTTATTTTCGTTAAAATAGGCAGGGAAAAAGGCATTTATAATGTGGAAAATAGGCACTAAAAATGGGAAAAAAGGCAAAATAAACTGAAAAAGGCACATTTGAAAGTCACTTACTTTTATCTATAATTTCTGGCAAAATGTTAATGAAGCATACATAAAACAAGCAAATGTAGCTGGACTCGTTTCGATAACAGCATTTTCACCTTTTAGAATATCACAAATTGTTTTCAATTGTTTCAAGTCATCATTTGCACTCACTACCCATTTGCACTTTTCCACAACAGCTGACCCCTTTTCTCCTGACACTTCCATCATCTGCTGCATAGATTCCTCGAAGATTTTCATGGATGCTACAAGAGTCTCACCTCTTTTTTCTAGCTTTGTAATTGTCTCTGGCAATGCACCATAATGTGCAAAAATAAACGACAGTTCATTCTTCAGTTCTGAATAGCACAGCAGTTTTTTTCACTTCACGAATTGAAGCCGCTTCATTTTCTGGAAGAGCATCGATCACCTCAAGGTGGTTAGCATAATATATAGCTGCTGATATCCAGGTTCCCCATCTCGTCAAGACTGGTTGCGGAGGTAAACTAAGCTCAGGTGCAACTTCCTGAAATGTTCGGGTTCGAGAGGGAGATTTCAGAAATATCTTCTTTGTGTTCGAAATCAACCTGTCCACTTCTGGGTGCAACACTCTAACTTTTTCGGCGATTCTGTGCATTGCGTGGGCTACACATGTGATATGAAGCATGTTCGGGAAGAGAATTTTCAATGCTATGGCAGCCTTCTTTATATAGGGAGCTGCATCACTGATAAAAAGTAACATGTCATCATGATGTACACCATCTGGCGAGAGCAGAAGTAGGGAACTTGAGAATAACTGAGCTATTGACGAACCATTGGCTCTCTCTAGTTGTTCTGATGCGAAAAGAAATGACTAGGATTCTCCGCATGTTGGTTCCATAGTTCATATGATGACGTTGGCTATTCAGCGTCCCATAGCATCAGTACTTTCATCTGTTTAAATCCAAACCTTCTTTCCACCAACTTCAGCACGAATTCTTTGCAGAGTTTCTTCGTAGCAGATGCTTAAATATGTTTTCCGCAGCGTAGATTCCGACGGCACCGTTTCTTTAGTGTATTTCTCCAGGAATTTCCTCAGTGACTTGTTTTCCACTTTCCAGAAAGGTATCCCTGCTTCCATGAAAGCTTTGCACAGTTCAAGAGAAAACTGAGATTGCCTGTTGGATGAAGTGCCCACTGTTGAAATTAGGGATATCTTCTTCTGTCCAACCTTTTTGGCAACTGCAGATTTATGTTTTGCTGTTGACACATGCTGAGATATAAAGTATTTTTTCTCATGGTTGAATGTTTTTTCACATATCTTGCAGAGAAGAATAGTACCATCTGTCAAAAATGTGCTTTCACCAAATTCATGCACGTAACCATGTAACTTACCACTTAATAGCACACTAAATTTTGGCATGATGACAACTACATGATCCTTTCCTTCCAAAGTGCAGAACTAAACTAAAGATAGAGAACTTGATTTTGGAATCCATGCAAAGGCCCTTGGGCATTAGTGCTGTTTCTTGTCAATAACCTCCTGACAAGGACGCTGGACGTGATGACGTAATTGTGCAGGTGTTCTGCAACAGGTTTTCAGCAGTCAATCATTCACAAGGACATGTTAACGGAAAGGCAATATCTTAACTCAGCATGAAATACTATTTTTTTTTAAACACACTTTTCTCCTTCATCAATGTTGAAACATACGTGAGTTCAATATTACTTAAATAAGGCGAAAATTATTCACATAATAAACGGAAGAAAAATAAATGCCAACAACGTTTTTTGGGAGAAAAAATAATTTATATACACATTTTTTTAAAAAAATGTTCAAATTTCATTGAAAAAAGGCAAAAAAAAAAGGCATTATAATTAAAAATAGGCAGTGGGATCCCAAATAGGCAAAATAGGCAAAATGAAAAGGCTTCTAAAACATTTGAAACAACATAAAAAACGTATATCCGGAAAAATTTTATCAATATATGCAGTAGATAAAAAGAGGCATTTTGCCAAACTTCCGGGCTCTAGTTATGAATATAGAGCAGTTGGAAGGGGCCAAATATATATTTTTTTTGTTTACACTTGATGAATGCTTATGTAAGAATTCCAGAATAAAGAATGTACTTATTTCTTTCTTTATTTACAGGAACTAGAAGCAGCTTTGATTGATGGTAGGAGTGTGCTTTTGGCTGACACGTGTGCTAGACTCTTAAGGTTTCTTACTGGAAGTACAGACATTATGTAAGTATTTAATTTAATTTTGCAAGATTTGATTTCCTACCTGTTGAAGTAGATTAGTGTTTAAAAATGAACATTTTGTTTTTGACAGTTTTATATTTTGTCTTCAGTTTTTATCGTGTAGTGTATCTCACAGATAAAAATTTATTCACATGACAGTTGCGTAGTAATTACTGACCAGAAATTAATTAAATGTGAATTTTGGATGATAGTTCAACAGGTAGATGGCAAAGTATGGACCACGTGATCTCACGTGAGATCTTGCACACAGTCTCTATAGATTATTCATATACATTGCACACCAACCCCCTTTACATCCTTTACAGATACATCTCCAACCCTGCTTTGGCCAGTCAGCATACAAACGATGATCAGTGTAGCACACACACTGGAAGAACTGTATGTCCACAACCATTCAGGGTCTGATAGTAGCACATAAGCGACACTGAAGGAGTTTTTTTCATTTTTTTAGGGTTGATATCCTACAGCATCAATCCTTTGACAAGGTGGAGCCTGGGGCACCGCAACATAATCCTCCCTGGCAACCTACATACAAAAATAGGTCTTGCCGTGGCCACCTGACGAAGTGGAGCCTGGCCACTGATAATCCTCCAGGGCAACCATTTCTAGACACCATATGATTTAACAGACTACACGCTACCCTGAAGACTGAGGCAGATTCTGCTTCCAAAACATTTGTAATTTTTTTAAAAAAATAACCATAACACAGTGGTTAAAAGTCCAAAAACCAAGAATGAATATACGTACAGTGTGTCCCAAAATTATGTTTACACTCTTCAAACTTTAATAACAGAGAAACTATTAAAGATGACTGGACTTTTGCATTTGAAGCTGCAATGTCTATGTTGAGCATGTGTGAGAGCATATTGACCTTCTTTTGTTTTTAGTCCCGTCACAGCCTACTAAGCGGTACTCTTTCATGTACACAAAATGGGAGAGGTGAGAAATTTTTCTTTTGAGAAACTTAAGAAGAGTCAAATATCCATCCAGATCTCCTGATTTAACAGTTAAATTACTACCTGTGGTGAACTGTGATGAATGCTGTGTACACCACACACCACAAAGTCAGACAGTGACTGACTTGGGACATGCAATTGAGACAACCTACTCTTCGATTCCCACCAAAACGTATCTGCTGTTTATCAATCTGTTTAGATAACACATAATGTATTCCTGACATAAACTTCTTCCATTTTGAACATTGTAATTTTGAAGGTATGTGGCACCAAAAAAAGTTTGTGCTTGCTGTTATTAGTGTTCCTGTTATTCACGTTCAAAGAGTGTAAACACTATTTTGGGACACACTGTATTACTTGGTTTAGAACTACCATATTATGTATTTTTGGAAATATAATCATCTTGGAATTCCCATGAATGAAAATTAGGAGTAATTTCTTCAATGTGTGTAGTAATCGTGGATATGGTTTCTTGGATGGAAAGAAAGGCTATTCAACTCTTGTTTACCCTTTCAGATCTGGTGCCACAGTTGTCAATAGTTGGAACTATTTTCTGTTAAAGCAGTTTTCTTTTTCTCATTGCCCACTCTTTTATCCATTTTGCTATGGCTCCAAGTACAGTTGACTGGCATTCAATGAACAAGTACAAAGTGAGAGTCATTGCCATGTTTCATGTACACAGTGTTTCAAAAAGAATCATCCGATTTCAAAGTCATTCAATTCAGTAACCATTCGCTAAAACACATTGAATAACATACTGTTAGGAAGAGGATATTTGTAAGTTTCTCATGGTTGCTGGCAGGTAGCAGTAGCATGCCCCCCCCCCCCCCCCATGTGCTCGCATCAGATTCAAGCAAGATGGCGATGTCGCAAGAAAAAGCTTTCTGTGCACTGCACTTTGAAGTGTGTGAATCTGTTACAACAGTGCAGCGTGAATTTCGGCAATTTTTTTTTTGGAGGAGGGAGGGTACATTAAAGACACTGTTTAAGTGCCTCCACTTCTGACTACTGTGGATGAACTGCGAAATCGGATCACAACAGCAGTGGCAGCAGTTACTCCACACATGCTCGCATCTGTATGGATGAATTCTTCTACTGTATGGACATATGCTGAGTGTCCAAAGGGGGTCACATTGAGCACTTATGAACATTTTTTATGTAAAAATGTATGTATAGCTGTGTATTTTAAAAGCAATTCAGAGTTCCTGGTTTGATAAATAAAAGAAATATATAGCCTTTTGAAATTGGGTGATTCTTTTTGAAACACCCTGTATACTGGAGTTTTTATATTAGCAACTGCTTTATCAAAATGGAACATATTACCACTGCATCTACTTTTAACAATTTCTTGTGCTTGTTTTACAGCAAAGTACTGCAACAAGAAGAAAATGTAGTATGTAGTGGTGGTACATTCCTACAACCATGCAAAATTTCGATGAAATCAGACTGATACTTCTTGAGTAAAAAATAATAACATTATATAAAGTGGCAGTGTTGCCAGTTTCAGGACAATGTCCGGAATTTTGCTTCTAGTATTAGTCCTATCGATGCTAGATGGACCAAATTTGGAGGGAAGCACAGCAAAAGACCACTTTATGAGGATATGTAATGCATATGCCACTTCTTTGAAGAAAAAAAACCCTGAAATTACGGGATTCGGAAATTTTGCAAAATTACAGAAAATGTTGAACTTTGGCCCTTTGCCCCACTCCCCCACACACAAAAGCATTGTTTCTATCAATGGGACACATATTACTAGTCTTTGTCTGAATTTTGAACTAAGCATAGTTGTAGGTACATAACAATATGTGCATTATGTAGTTTTATCTTAAAAATAATGAAAAAGTATTATGCAATACCTAAAAGGTAGTATTGCCAACTATTCCCATCCTAAACAAAATGAAAGAATTATAAACTTTTTGTGCCGGCCCTCGTGGTGTAGTGGTTAGCACATCGTGCTGCAATGCCAGGGGTCCCGGGGTCGAATCCCAACCTGGGAATGGAAGTTTGAAAGTGCCCATTTCATCACATCATCACTCCTTCCCATCTTCATAAATTAGCCAAAAGTGGCACAAAAAGCAAAGTAAAATAAAGCAAATCAATCAATCATAAACTTTTTGTAATCAACTTGACTTGACAGTTTGAGCAACATATTCCTAGTTATATGTAATAATGCTATTAAGATTTTAAGGTTTGTATAACTCTAGGACCAAGAATTTTGTGGCACCAAGGAGGACTAAACATGTTTATTCAATTATAATTTATGTACAATCTTGTAGTCAAAATAACTACTCCATCGATCTAGTAGTTCTAGTTCTAAGGATGTTAAATGGTCTGATTTTTCATACTTCTGGTTTTATAACACCATTAAGCCTTGTTTCCATGATTATGAAAAACTAAATATGCTGACCAAGGCAGTAATAAAGGAAAAAAAAGGCTGAAAGACAGGTTGAAACAACATAGGGATGATGTACGACTTAAGAGAGAGAGAAATGCAATATGTAAACACACGAGAGAAACAGGACATGACATAGAGTGGGATGAGACTAAGCAGATAGGAAGGGAGAAGAGAATGCTAGTGAGAAAATGGAAGGAAGCCAAGGAAATAGAGAAGAAAGGTGAAGAAGACACAATGAACTGGAATGGGGGGACTGAAGTTAAACAAAGAATGGAAGAAGATGTTAGAAAGAATGGAAAGGGCAAGAGAGAAAGAGGAGAGGAGAAGGAAGAAAAATTAAGGGAAAAGAGCGTGAGATTAAAAGTCCAACCACATTCTATATGGAAGTAATTGTGTTTAGCCTTTTAGGTGAAAGTAAAGTTGGCAAGTGAAAGTCACCTGCTAAAAAGTTCCAAACAACTTTCTAAATAGTCTGGAGGGAGTAATGTTTGTGTATATATAATGCCCTGTTTTTGTATCCTGTTACTTTTGTACTTGATACAGAGTCTGAAGAAGACCTTGCTAGAAGGTTGAAACGTTACGTTTAGTTTATGTTTTTAATAAAATAAATTACTGCCTTGGTCAGCATATTTAGTTTTTCACTTCTGGTTTGTAAAATGCAATGAAATGCAAGGTAAAATATATGTTAATACTGGCTGGCTACTCACCGGGAATTCCTTGAATTCTGGGAATTATGTGTGGATTCTGCTTGAATTTTTATCCGTAGACTTGAAAAATTGCAAATTTTAATCCAAATCCCATTCAATTTTTACATATTTATTAATACCCTGAGGCAAGTTTATCACAGTTTAGCTTTTATTTTTATTGAGAAAGGAGAAGAAATAGAAGGCTGCATCAAAAATAAAATAAAATGCTCTCAATCTGTTTGCTTTGTTAGTGTCCTTTGGAGAGAAAAATCTGTCTGACATACGGAAGATTATTGCAAGATATCTTGAAGTTGATTAGGTAAATTTGAAATTGTTATAAAATTAACAATTTTTCGTAAATTACTATATCTCATAACATTTGTGGCTTGTAATAATTCTTGAATCTTTGCTGGCAGCGAATATTGAAGAGGTTTTCTTGGGCAATCACCCAGGTTATTTCCGGAAAGACTTCAGAGCTTTCAAAAGCTAACGCCACTTTCATCTTCAGGGAATGAAGGAATTCCCTGAAGATGAGAGTGACGCTAGCTCTCGAAAGCTCGGAAGCCTTTGCAGAAATCACCTGGTTGATTGCCTGAGAAAACCTCTTCAATTTGTGGCTTGTGTTTGTAGATGCATTTCTAGTCTGAGTATGTGAAATGACAAATGTAAACTCCACACCTTAAATTAAATATGGCGGTAATACGTGAGGTTGAAATACAGAAAACATCTTGTATCCTTGAATTTTTGGAAAGATCGCCTTGAAAACCAGGAATTATACTTGACTTTTATCATGGCCCTAGAGTGACCACCCTGTATTAGAATTATTAAATAACCAAAAAGCAGTATATATTCAAGATTTGATTGAATGGCAATTGTTATTTTTTTCATAGATTTTAAACAAATATAATTTATTTGTATGTATTTTTACATAACTGAATTGCCAGTTATTTCTGCAAAACATGTACATAACATAGAACTTACTTTGCCAATACAGCTTACCTTGGTAACCCTTACACACTTTCATGACAATGGACAAAGTTGAGTCTTAATACTGGTAATCTGACATTAGTGCAATGTGCTTTATATGTAAAATATATTTCTCATAATGTGATTTTTTTTACTAACCTGGAGTATGTTGAACAGGTACAACAATTGGTAGTGCTGTTGTCATTTTTTCCATTTTTATCCTTAGAATAGAATATGGATTTTTATACAATTGGTAAAACTGTTTCCATTTTTCCATTTCTATTTTTAGATAGAGTAATTTTTTATAATATTTCAGAATAAATAACTTTGAACAACATCTGAAAACAGCTGTAGAAGAAGCAGGGAAAGCCCCACAGGTTGGTGTCCTCCTGGGAAATCAAGCGTGGAACGCCCTTGTTCCAGAGGATAAGGTATGTTTGAAAATTTTAGTGATATCTTTGAAAATTGTTGTTCAATCAATCTCTGATACAGACACACATTTTCCAACATCATTTTTACATTTCCTGAAGATGGGAGCAATGTATGCACTCAAAACATTGGAAGCTAACGCTGATTTAACCTGGCTGGTAACCCGAGAACACCTGTTTGAATCCCGTTGCCAGGAAAGCTACAATTCCTAGCATTGAATAGTTTAGTAATTTATTTTAAGTGGATTTGTTTGTCATTATTTATACATTTTTGTGTAGTGTGAAGTTTCGTTTACAAGTCCTGAAAATTTCATTGTAATTGAGCAAATGGATTTTAAGATATGTTCAATTTTGTGACATTATGCGAAAATTGCTGTTTTGGTGATTTAAAATTGCCGCCTCTCGCAGCTGCTGATGGGTATTTAACTCCTGGCTTGAAGGGTTAATGAAGTAATGTTATGAATTTGAATGTGAAATTTTGATTATATTAGATTTAAGTAAGATTATACTGTTCATGTCAAGCAGGAACTGTCATGTGATAAATATTTATATCCTTTTTATCCCCCCATTCTAACTGCACATGAATTTGAATTTCTTCTTCTTCATTGTTAGTATTTCTCACCATCCACAGTATTTTTCTCTTTAAATGTGGAGTTCCAAGCTTCAAGTTATAGAAATTGTATTAGCATTTCCGTAGTGCCATACCATGTACACATATTCAACTATTTAGTGTACTACATGTTTTACCAAGGAAATATGTTGATTTTTATTTCTTAGGTTGTGATATTGAAGTGGTTGGCCGACTATGTATTGGAAGAAAGGGGTGAGGAGTTAAAAGAACATCTGGACGGAACGTGGCGTCCTGATGACATGGTAAGGTCAGGAAGAATTGCTTATTTTGCATGATTGAAGTGCTGCATGTGTGCACTTAGTGTGACTGAAGTTGAATAACTAAATAACAAACTATAGCGATTTTTCTAAAGACTGAAGTTAACTGAATGTTCTTCCATTTTTATATGTAGGTATAAAATGTTAGCTTTAAGATGAAACATTTACCTTCTTTGTCGAGAGTAAAAATTTTATACAATTATGTATCATGAGGTGTCTTGTAGGACATCCATGTCCATTTGTCTTCTTTAAGTGGATGAAAAGGGAGAGAAGTGTTTTTGAATGTTATAGGTTGCCATAAAATTGGTAACACAAACAATTATTTTTAGAAACTGGTATATTTTTTTAAAAATGTACTGGTGTATTTAGTTACATTGAATAAATTGGATAAAGCATTATGTATTTAGTTACATTGAATAAATTGGATAAAGCATTATTTCTTCAGCATGTCTTATTTTTAATTTTTCTATTGTCATTATGATTATCATTTATTGTCTTGCCACACTAGTGTGTGCTCATTAAAACAGTTATTGAATGCAAATTGTTGTAATTTAGTTCGGAAGTTGTATTCTATACATAGAATGTAGCAGCACTGTAGTGCATTGGCACCGCAAGCAGTCAAGTTTGACTGCTTTTATAGGTAGAATATGAAAATAGTACATTAGAGACAAGCAAGTTTTAAGTTCTTCTGCAAGCTGTCTGTCACTGCATTTTTATACTTTATTTCTTATGATATTGCACTTGGTGCTGTCATTATCTTTTCTCTTTTGCCTTCTGTAACTACAGTTTGCAGCCAACCATGTAGACCTATCTGTATTATCAGCAGCACTTGTTTATTTATTAAAGGAGAGTTCTTTGTTTTCATCAATCGTGGAGTTTCTGGCTTGGTTGTATACAATTGTCTGTGGTGTTCTATTTCAGCGTGGACTATGTGCTGGGCAGGATGCCTTCAATAACGTGTACTGGTATTTGGATGGTGAGTCCCAGCAGCCTTTACCGTTCAAAGTCCTGCTTCGGTGTAGTAAATTTCCTAGGTAGTGTTAGTGCATGGGTTTTGTTTAATGCGCTCTTTTTTTGTTTTGTTATGATGAATAGAACAGTTGAAATGGTCCAATTTCAACTAGTTTGAAGCATGATTGTAGTTATAATGGGTAGTGATTTCCTAGTTGATGATGGTGCATGAGTAAGGAATGGTATGCTCATACTGTGCATGATTATTATTTGCAGATTTGATGATTGGGTATCATCTAATGCTGATTAAAATTAATGCACATTTTTCTTTTTGGTTTTACCTTTTAATAATGGCTTTTTTGCTGGATCTTGTGGCATCCTACATTTTTATAGGTGGTGTTAGAGTGTGGGCTTTCAAAATACTGTCCATGAATAACATATTTGTCGACTTTATTATGCATAACATCATTTGTGAAGATTATTTTTTTGTACATCTGAAGATGCAGTGCATAAATTGGTGGTGGTAAATACACAGAAGTTTTTGAAACTTGAGGAAATAAAGGAAATTTTAACAAAACAAATCTATTTGAATCTAAAAATAATGTTAAATGTTTTTCAGTAAGAGCAAAATTGAAATGCAAATTTTTTTCAGTGCCTTCTGGTTGTAGTCAGACTTGTTGAATACTCCCAACATATGCTGGAGAAATGAACCATACTTACTGCTGAATAAGTGTGAAAAATTTTTGCTTTTTTTTCTAGATTCAGCTAAATAACTATGCTATCAGCAAACTTTTTTTTTTTCCTAATTGCACAGTTACTGTGCCATAGTGAATTGATTATACTTTAAAAATATATTTCCTGTATGTTAAAACAAAGAAAGGGGGGGAGGCAAATGTCGACATACAGACTTTTATTTTATTATTCCAGTTAAGCTCAAATTCCATAATATGAATGTGATTATATTTGTACCATTTTAAGTTTATACTGGGGAAAATTGTACTGCCTGTACATTCTTTGAAACTATAGAGAGAGAGAGAGATCCAGTACTTTAAAAAGCAACAATATGGATTACAACTTGATTGAATGAACTAGAAGAATAGCAACTTCTACAAGACTTCTATAAGAAGTTTATTGCTCAGATCTTAATTATAGAAAGGAAATATTCCAGTTTGAAAATATTTTCAGAAAATCTATTGTAGATTAAAAATATTACATAAGTTGTGTAGATTTCATACTTCCATTGTGGCTTGAAATTGCACATATACACCATCCTCTTCCATATCTTTATATTGTCTGCTGAATGAATCTGAAGAACATGTTTAGAGGTAGAGGTGGGGTAAATACATGCTTATTTATTAATGCAAAATTCCCACTGACCTGGAAAACTTTAAAAAATTGAGGAAATTGTGTGGCTTGAAAAGTGTGAGAATACTCAATATGGTTACAGTAAACATGATTTTCACATAGTTGTAACCCATATGGTGTTTCTTGCAACTAGAGTCATTTCCTTCTTTTTACTCAAAATGTGTGCTGTTAACAAGGTTAAAGTTAGTCGAAATGGTTTTGAAGTTAATTTGAAAAGACCTGGAAAAGTCTGAGAATTTGGTTTGGTAACACTGTAACCATGTATGCAACAGTTTACAAGAAGAAAAGTTGAATAGATTCCCTAGAAGAAAACCCTTCTTTTAACAATGTGCTATAACATACAGAATAAATGGTTCTTTTTTCATTCATTCTGTTCTACCTCTTGTCCGTCTACAGGCATAACTGTTTGTAACACATTCAGATATTCTTCTTCATTAGTGCACACACACACAATTGAGAAGAAAATAGAAATGCCTTAAAATTGAATATTGCTTGCGCCATTATTGTATATTTTTTAGTTCATCATTGAATCACACCACAGCAATGAAACTGAAGGAAATATAGCAGTGTAATATATCTAGAATACAACTACAATTAGTACAACTCGGGTAGTAAAACACACTCTTTTCCCCTTGTTTCATCATTTTTTGATGATGCATTGCTTTGCTGTTGAGTTGTTGGAAGTATTTTTCTTTCTTTATTCAGTGTGGTGTCATATTCGTCAACGCTTGAGTCCCTCTTTGTCTTCCCCTTTTTTTTTAAATCTTTTAGTCCCAGCAAGGCTGATGGAGTAGAAATGAAGTAATATGCAGTTGGAGTGAACTAAGTTTTCATGGGAATTTACTCACTTCTAGAGAAGGGTTCATTCAGTAATTTGTGTATGTATCATGTAGCTGGCCATCATGCGTAAGGCTCTTTTTACATGGGTTACCTCAATTATTCCAGTCAAATATACATCGGTACCTTTAATGAAGGTTACCTTGTTTCTGTCTTAATACAGTTCTCTCTCTTCGCTTACAGGTTACCCACTGATACAGATAGGTAACATTAATTCATGTTTCAGGAACTGAAAAATGGGGTATCAAATAAATATACCATAAAGAAGCACTCGCTTATCTGCAAAACTGGTTGCACTCAAGTTCCCAAGAGGGCGGATGGTGGCAGTGGCCACCAAAATTAATAGAATACTGAAAAAACAGTTTTGTGGATCAGTGAGTATTTCTTTACAGTATATTTAGGTAACTTAAAATTAATTAAGCAACCAACTTGTCTGCAAGTTGGAATTAACTGTAATAGAAACTTCTTTCAGTTAAGAGTTTGCATATGTGTGAGAAGAACATGTTGCAATTTTGATAAATAATGTATTGAATACAGTATTATACTTGAAATATTACTTGTGTTTTTATAATTATAATTTGACACCACCAAATGCTGTGAAGCATTCTTAAAATGTACCTACTTTTATGTGAGCATTTTACATAGATTCAAGTAATTGCTACTGGAATTAATAGTACCAGAAAAAAGAATAATGTGCTGTAAAACTGTGTGTTTTATACATTTTTGGAATAACGTTTTTATCCACAAAGTATGATAAAGCATTTGGGCCCAGACTCTGGTCATTCTTTGTAACAGGCTTTTCCATGTTTTTTTCTATTTAGGTTCAGTGAATGCTAGGATACCTTCAACATAGGCCAAGAGAACAACTTTCATTTTATTGCACAAAATTTATTCTTCTGATTTCCATTCTGTTGTATTATCCATCACAGTTAACCTAGTTGTTGTATGTAACATTAACACTGGAACTACTGTAAATTTTCTGTACTTGGAAGTGTAAAAAATATTCTCCATTTTAATTTCTTTCAAATATGTGCAGGTTAAATAATGTTGCTTACTACTAATCTCTCAGCCTTATTTATGTGTAAATACTAAAAATTTCAAAAAAATATGATGGGGGAAAATTCACACTGATGGTATTGTGTTGTATTCACACGTTGGTGCTAAAGATGCCCTTTGAAATAGTTTCCTTCATCAATTCACTACTTTCAACATTTCTGAAAGTTTACGAAACCGCATTGGAAAGTATTTTGCAGAATGCTCCTGAGCTGTTCTTATGGCTGACTGAATGGTCTTTAATGCTCATTATTGTGATGGGAGTTAAAGGGAAGTCAAAAGTTGACAAACATGGAGAAAATGGCATGTGACGATATTGATTTGATAGATTATTCTGACTTAGAATGGATGGTGAAGATAATTCAGTGTGGCAATGATAAATGCTCTGGTATAAATATTGCCATATACTCGAAGTGTTTTATAAATAGAGAATTCTTGTGCACTTCACTTTCACAGTCAGAAAAAAAGTCTTAGATACAATCTTCTCATGAGCATGCATGATGGTTGTCCACTGTCTTTGTTCTTCACAAAAATCGGTATGCTATTGAAACACATGTGATAATGCTGGGTCACACACTATACTTTATTATGACACAATGGCACTTTTCCTAAGCTTTACACAAACTTGATGTTCACTCTTTGCTTGTCCATTGCCACACCTAAACTACCTGCAGAATCATCACACAGGAGATATCGGAACAATTAGTAGTGCAAGTCTGAACATGTCAACTTGCATAGTGATGCAAGATGAAGCTATTTCAAAGGATATCCATGTGCCAGAGTGTAAGTATGCTATATTGTTCACAAGCGTTAAGAATTCTAGGCATGATAAGGAGTTAAAGTGTGCATGTGGATGTACTTAGTATTTGCAAAATACATACTCATGTATACATTTAAATATTCCACTTTGAGTTCTCTAGAAATGGAACTTAAAGAAATTACACTTGCTGACTTTTATTTATAGTTGAAAAAGTGCTTTAAAAAATGTACATTTACTATAAATGTACATTAGGTACCTTCTGTACTTAAGTATTGTGGCTTTGTTACTTATGTTACACTTATCTCATCAGTAAAGATATTGGGTCATGCAAATAAAACTGAGCACCTACTAATAAGTACTTCAAGATTTTGGAACATGTACTCACATTTTGATGAATGAAAGACAGTACATTCTCAGAAACTGAGCGCACACCAGGGCATGAGCATGCTGGTATGTCACCAGATCATTCAAAAGTTGATATATCTATGAGAAGCCACTAGATTGTAAACTATGCGAGGTACAACTTTATTTGTGTGCAAATGAAACACACACCCTTGAGTACATGCTTGGCTACAGTTGGATTAATGCTCATGAGCCACTATTCATTTTTATTATTTTAACTCATTGTTTTGTTTGGAATTAAGATATCGTATACCATGACCTTCATTGAGAATGAAGAATGTATGTAGTTACATATGGTTGAAGTTCCTCTACTTCAAAAAGCAAAAAGAAATCTAAAATGCAACAATCTTTTCATTTACATTCATTAAGGTGTTAGATGAATGTCAATGTTTGAGGGAAATGAAACAATACTTGAAAGAAGAAACAAATACGTTATAAAGACATTTGTAAATGCCTTATTTTTGGATAAAATAGCTTTTACATGTTACTTCACATTCGAATATAATTCCCAAGCTTAATGTGAGGAAACTTTGTGGGTATAAAAACTTGAATGGCCTTCTTTTGGACTGGACTCCTGACTGTAGTTTCAAGTTTGATGCACGGTGAATTGGTTAGGTGTTATATTTTTATTTACCTAATATGAATTTTAAAGTGTAATGTTTGCCTGATTATGCTTTCAAAATAATTCAAATTTACCTTAGGGGAAAAGTATAAATTTAGAAAGGTGCGTATTTTCACAAAATAGTGCATTTGGTGTTTCTAGTATTGCACACACCTAAAATTGTGTGTCATATGCTGTGGCAGCCCGCCCCCCTCCAAACAAATTATATTTTGTTGCCATTAGTGCAAAAATTAAATAGTGGAAGTATAAATATTTAATTTTTGCACTAATTGCAACAAAATATAATTTATATTTAGGCTTATATATAAACCCCCCTCATCAGCCACCACTGGTCATATGCAGCATTTGATTGTGTCTTGGGAAGATAATACAGGATTTCTACAAGCATATTGTTTGAGAATTAAAATTGGTCAGGATTTGTGCAACTCAGTTTCTTGTCAACTCTAGGTTTATTATTTCAGATGAGTGCATTCAGACAGGAGATAGCATTACATTCTGTGTTAGCTGATTTGCACATTGCATTTGTTTATAATGGAAGTATTTGCAATAGTATGTGACAGAGTTTTATTCTGCATGTTCATGGCAGGCTTGCAATCTGGGGTACCTCCTGTACAGACAGGGGCACCAACTTTTGAAAAATATTGGGTGGCCTTGAACACTTGAGTTATAATTTTACAGAAAAATCTCATAAATCCTTCCTTCCTAACATTAGGCAAGAATGTTCTTTGCCACAGTGGGAGGTTTCACGAGAACTGAATTTTCTTAAAGCATGCTTCCTATAGTGGCTGGTATGTGCTTCTCTTGCACAAATGTACTATATGTATGGGATGAAGTGGCAGTTTGATGAATAGGATCACAACCATGATAGAAGCACATACCGACTAGTTGCAAAGCCCATGATTTGGATATGGCTGCTATTGAATTCCATCTCACTCAGTTTATTTAATATGTTTGGGATATTGTTTCATTTGTATTAATACATGTTTCATTATTGTTGTTATTCTCTTTGGAGCAAATTATTAAAGTTTTGTTTGATAGTCTCATATTTCTCTTCTGATATTTAGTTTGGAGTGAATATGAGTCTCTTGCTTAGTCTTCACGTAGCAGAAGCAGGATCACTCACAATTTTCTCCACTCTTTCCAGCATGGGGAGACACATGATTTTGAGCCATTTGTGTGTAGAGCTATTCATTCACCATAGAAACTTCAAAAGCATTGTTTAATATTCTATTGGAAAAGAAAATAGTACTTACTTTCACCAAGTTATTTGCAAGGCTGAAATTTATATGTAGTTTCAAGCCAGAAATTCAGACAATGTTGCATTTTGCAAACATTTATCGCCATGGTACATGCCTAGAAGCACATATTTTTGGTAAATAAAAAAGCAAAATTTCGGTACAAAAACAGAGTCGATAGCAGGTTCAAAAGTGGCAAATAAAATAAAATTTCGATGTTTTAGCGGTGAATAATCACATCAAATGTGCTATATAAAATTACATTTTGGTTTTAAAATTGTGAATATAATCCTAAATTTGATTTAAAAACTGCACTTATTACACAAAATAAACTTACCCCTTACAATAGCACATTTATGTAGTTACAAGAGTATTGAGTTCATTCCTGTGTAAAGCGGTCCATTTTTGCTTCTCAAATATTTACAGCAGAATTAATCAATTTTCCGTGAATTGCATTACTCACAGGATACTTCAGACTTCAGAAAGTATCACGTCGGTATATAAATGGTAAATTTCACACATTCTTGATCTTGGCCATTTTACCCCCTCCCCCGGTACCAATTGATTTGAGGCTGGGTGAGCCCCAGAGTCACTTTGTGCTGGGTACAAAGCCAGACAAATTTGGACCTTAGATCACCCACCCTGGGAATCGAACCGCGGCTCTCTAGTGCACAATAAAAATGTATAATTGTAACTTTCGAGTTGTTTTATCGCTGTATGATAGATAGATAGAGAGAGAGATCAAAGTGACAAAAGAGGGTAAAATGGTGGAGAAGAAATGAAGAGAACTTTTAAGGTGTACATGGACAGGTAACATTCATAGTTAAGCATCAAGTGCTATCAGCACAAGGGGGAATTGCATATATAACAAAGGTCAGTTTTCCTACACATAATAAATAAGGAAATTATATTGAAGGTAGGAACATTTATGCAAGGAACTTTTTTTTTTTTAAAAAAAAAAAAGCATAGGTAACAGAATTTTGAAATGAAATACCATATTTCCTTCTCTACTACTGCAACCAAATTCACATATTCATAGTCATTTAGTTCCCATAAATGATTCTGCATAGCACACTTATAGAGTTGCAATTAGTTATTGTAAAATTTTGCTATGTTCTATTACAGCTTGTATTTTAAATTCATATTGCTTTTTCTTGCATTCATTTAAATTTAAGTTTGCTGTTGTTCGCTTCATGCATGTGTACTTGGCATATATCCAAGAGAGCAACTTTTTGCTTTGTTGTGCTACCTTATTATTTCATGTTCACAAAAATTGAGAAAATAAAGAGTATAAAATTGCTGTTTAAATATGTTCACATTTATATGTGATTATTCTAACCTAAATAAGTATAACAATTAGCTCTGATGTAATATTTGCTTTCTGTGCTTTTCACTGACACAATACTTTGTGTATTGTGACTTCAGTCAGTTGTTGCTTCAGGCATGTGCAGTATGACTACATGCTTCCTGTGCTTCTTAACAAATATAATTTATATATAAAAAATACTACTAAAGGATGGTTTGAGTTTGTTTGTCACCAATAAATAAAATGTTACAATTTAAGAATTCAAAATCTTCAGAAAATACTCTGCCTTGGCTAGATCTAAGCAATGTTTTCTGTATTTTTAGCAAACATATTGTTTATTACACCGTAATGTGGGAACATTTATTGGTTTCTCTTATTTATTGAGTTATTTATCTCTTTGAGTTGAGTGCATTCTGAGAGCACACACACTTGTGTTACATATATATGGACAGAATGAAAGAAGCTTCACATGCTTGCTGTAGCCACAGTAACAGTTTTCTGGTTGACATAATTGAAGAAAGAAAGGATTGAATAGAAACACATCAAAACTGGAATGGGGTGCATATATTCATTCACTTTGTGTGTTACTGATGGGAGGCATATAGCAGTGTGGAGGAGGGCCTGTCACGTTCTTGATCATGACCATACTGGAGGTGATGTGATCAGTATCATGCTCTAGGGTTTCCTCCATTGATTAAAAACTGGATAACTCCCAGAGACACTCTATGCAGTGACATTGTTAGAAAAATTCTCACCTGAGATCATTCACCCTGTTAGAAAAATTCCCTCATTAGATCTTCCACTCCAGGATTTCAACCTGGGGCTCCTACATGGCAATCGGATGGCTATGAACTGGACCACTATGGCTCCTCAAATTTAATAATGTTGTTACTTACATACCCACTGTGTACAGTGTCCTTTGTAAACATGATTAGAAAAGTTTTCATGTTCATTAAAGGAATATGGATTTTATGATAGGAAATAGAACTTTAAAATGCTATTTTGTAGAATGAAGTGAATCTATTGCAAATATGCTATACAAGGAAAGAAAATGCTTCAGTGCTAAGTGAGGCAAGTGTACTTGTTTGTTTATTTAATTGTCCCATCATGGTCAAATCTACAACTTGCCCCAGAGCTGAAAATTTACTTTTTTTGCTTATTACTTCAGTTTTACCCATAACGTTTGATGTTATTGGCACTTAAATTTCTACAGTTTGCCAGTACATGCACAGAACATTTCCATCAGCAAAGATATTTGTCCTTGAAGCTCCAATAATGAAGTTTGCTACAGAAGCTTCTTATAGCCACAAGGAAACAGTAAATACTAGGTTTGATCTTGGACAGCATCAGGACTCTTCCTAGCCTAACATCATAACCCAGAAAACATGTAGACTTGGCAGAGAAATTTGATTACAGAACTACAAAATTGAAATTATTTCATTTGTGTCTGGGTGAAGGAAAAATACTTGTGAAGGACACAATCTTCCAATAAAAAGTTACATTTTTTTTCTTTTAGTTACATATTTGTATGTCTTGATCTTAAACTGATTAAATTGTTTCACAGTCATCCTTCATAACAAACATTGTCATGTAATTATAATGCAAAGACAATGATTTTATAAATATTTTTTTCTACTTGTCTGTTACTTTTTTACCATAACAGTTTAGATTCAAAATATAATATTTCCATCTTATGACAATTTCTTGTAATATCATAATGAGCTTAACACTATTGATAAAGACACTTGTGGCAAACTGAGGTTGAGACATGAAATTGGAAAATAATGAAAAGTGCAATATTGTTTTTGTTAAACTTTTTAAAATAAATTGTGATTAATTCTATATTATTCTGTAAGTTTTAACCAATCTTTTATGTAAAGTCAGAATTTTGGGCATGCCAAAAATATACATTTTAAAGTGAATATACTTTTTATTGTATGGCTGTTATTTAAGCTGTGGTACTTAGCTTCTATCATATGCAAATATTTCTTAGTAATAACATATTTAACTAATAAGATCTGTAATTTTCAACCCACAGACTTGCGTTTGTATCGTGAGAACAACGTGAAGAAAGCAAACAGAAAGGACTGGGAATGTGTTTGTGTGACTCTCCAAGATTGGGTGTGTTTTCTTAAACAGTTCCGGAAAACTACCAATCCACAGGAACGAGAACTTTACCATTACCTCAACGTTGAGCTGTTTCCAATAATTGAAAGCCAGTTACGTGTAAGTCAATGATATACTGTAGTACAAATTGATCATAGCATATAGTAGGGAAAGTCATTAAATAACAGGAATTTTTGTCTTATTATTTTGACATAGTTGCCCTGCTTCGCAACACACTTGGTCCATCTGTCCACAAAGTTGTGGATGCCTTCTAGATAAGAGCTTTTTAGTATTGCCTTCAACCCTGCATTAGGAATGTATTTTTTTTTTCAAACATACTTGGTCATGTGGGCGACACCTGTCATGCAGTCCTTTAACTGTCTTTAAAGTATGGAATACACTGAACTATACTGCACATGTGTGTTGGAGATTCTTTCTTTGCCCTTGTTCTAAGCTCAGCTGTGTAGTTCTACTACACTTCTAAGCAACTTAATAATATAAAGTAAACATCAATGACATCTACCACGTACCTAAATACATCAACTGAAGCAGTGTCATGTTCACTTTTGGTCATGTGGTCACTTCATGTTCACTTTTATCTCTTTCACACACCTCCGTGTTCTCCTCCTCTTCATTAATCCACCTGTGTGCTCAGTCTATTGATGCTTTAAGTATTTAGGAGGAACATGTTTGACAACTGTCACCCAAGCATGCAATATGTGTCAACTTTGTAATATTGCATCACTTAGAAGTGCAACAGAACAATGCAGCTAAGCTTAGAAGAAAGACAAGGAAAGAATGTTGTGCTACACAAAAGCACACATGTGCAGTATAGTTCACAGTTTTGCAATCTCGCAATGAATATCAATGGGTGACACTGGTCACCCACCTGCCTAACCCAAGGTTAACCAACTGTAAACCGCTTTCATTACTTTGTTGTCTTCTGCAAATTTCCGACCCCACAAATGTTCTTTCAAAGGTCCAAACAAGTGAAAATCCAATGGCACCAAGTCCCGACTGTATGGTGGATGTTTCAGCACCTCAAATTTCATAGTGCATAGGTTATCATATCCACTGCGTGGACAGCTGTATGAAAGGGGTGGGGGCTGCTGAAGCAACAGTACTCCTTTTGTGGGCAGTTCTCGGCATTTCAATCATATTGGCAGGCTTGAACTTGTTCACTAGCATGTCACCGTATCGAGCACTGGTCACAGTTCCACCCTTTTCATGGAAGTTCACCAATGTAGGGCCATTGACAACTCAAGAGATGGTCAGCAAGACTTTCCCAGTGGAGGTCTGCATCTTGAATTTTTTTGTGGCTGAAAACCGATGCTTCTACTGCATCAATTGTCTCGTATTCTCTTGTTTATAATATTGCACCTAGGACTTGTTTCCAGTCACAATTCGATTGAGAAAAACATCTCCTTCATGAGCATAATGGTCCGTGCTTCTGACAGCTCATCTCTTGTGCAATAGCGACTCCTGCAGTCATAGATTCACTGCTCGATCTGCAGTTCACTGTCTCAGTTGGCACACTAACTGCTCTCCCACTTTGATGTTCTTCACTAGCATTTTGTCATCAGTTTTTAAATCTTTCCATCCATTTGTGCAAATGGCTCAAACAACTGTCTCCATACTGGACTTTCATTCTTCTGTACATTTCAGAAGGTTACACACACACTGATCAAAAAAAATAATAGCTCTTTGTTGCACTTCCACAGTGCAAGTCTACAATATAGCGGCCATGTTGTTGATAGGTGCTAGTTCATACCGTTCAATTATCACAACCTCCCATATAGGGTTTATGCTAAGGTTCCGTTTTGTGACCCAAAATAAGATTTTTCATTGTGCATACTTTTCCATACATCTTAGAGTTTCTGTTATTTAATGACTTTCCCTCATATAAGTGATGCAATCTATCAAGAATCAGAACTTGGAGTTGTTTTGCAGTTGTTTAAATTTTGCAGATCTCTATAACTATTTCTATTTTGTTGGAATGGTATTATCACGTATATATGCTAACTTATGTACTTTGTAGTTTATCGCTGAATGACTTTACCATATCATTGTGGTGCAGATGCCAGTATGTGATCACATGCATAAAGAGACCATTGGCTATCCTGATCCTTTCATGCCTGTCAGTGTGGTTAATGTGACAGCAAATTTACTAACTATTTAACATGTAATAAACAGATTGAACATCATGAGGTAACAGATTGCACATCATTTATATGTATGTCACCACAGGCTTTGTACTCTGCTGTTTCCTCCTTCCTTTATTTGTTATTTTAATTACCGGATCTAAGTATAGGGTGAAGAAAAGGGGGCTAGCTAGAGGTTGTGTAAATAGGCTCAGACCTTTATAAGTTCGGAGTAACGCCTCCGTCCTCCAGGTACATACCTGCGCTCTTTCTTCCACAATGTTGACTCACTCAAACCAAATCCAAAACTGATCTCGAAATTGCCTTCCGATTTTCTGAGATCAGTTTGGTTGCTTTGCTATACAAATTTCAATACCTGTTGATTCAGATCCGGCTGGCAGGCTGGCACCTTTCCAGGGATGAGGCAAGTAATGGAATTTGTAAGGTCTGCATTCCAAACCGATGAGAACATCCTGTCTCCGTAATATTTCGTTTTCAAGTACACCTTCTAATTTTTTCGTACAAGTCAACACTACCTTGCTGTCGTTTTCAATCTTGGCAGAGCCGCCCCCTGTGGCGGAGTGGGTAGCACATTGCATTATGATGCCAGGGGTCCCAGGTTCGAATCCCAGCCTGGGCATGGATGTTTGCGAGTGTCCATTCATCAATTTCATCACTCATCCCCATCTCTGCAATTAGCCAAAAGTGGCAAAAAAGCAAAGTAAAATAAAGCAAATCAATCAATCAATATTTGCAGGTGTGGTAGGTATTAACTTGCACCCTTCAATATGTGTTATTTTATGATGGGCTAAAAAAAATACGTTCTAATGTAGTATAATTTTGTTCTTGAATTAGAAATGGGACAGACTAATCTGTACTCTTTCAGTATTAACCAAAATAGTCACATTTTCATCAGTTTTGCCAATGTGATATTTCTGTAAAAAAAATTATAAATGAGTGCCAAATTCTGTTTTGTTTGTAAACATAAATGTACAAGGTCCACCCATAAAGAAACCAAACTGTCAAAAAAGAAGAGAACCAAATAGAAAGGTACTGTATTCTGGTAACACTGCAAAGAGCTATATCTAAACATCCCGTCAGTGATTGTTTCAACCTGTTGCAGGCAGTCGGTATCAAGGCAACTGTGCGTCAGATGCAGGTCGTGTGCAGCCAGCGTACAAAATACATGCACCAAGATGGAACAATGTTACAGCATAAAGTTTTGTTACAAATTTGGTAAATCGTTTACCGAAACATTACAGATAACATGTGCAGTGTATGGAGATGCAGAATTATCAAGAACTCCAGTGTATGACTGGTACAATCATTTCAAATGTGGACGTGAAAGTGTCGAGGATGAACCATGATCACGACGCCCTTCAAGGTCAAGGAATGACGACAATGTGGAGAAAGTTCATGCACTGTTGAGAGGTGATAGACGTTTAACCACGCAGCAACAATCAATCAGTGGTATTACAAGGAATTGCTTGGTCGACTCAGAAACTGGATGAAGCGTGTTAGGAAGGACCTTTGTGATTCTGGCCAATGGTTTCTGTTGCACGATAATGCTCAGCCTCATACCGCATTGTCTGTACAACAATACCTTGCTAAGCATTCAGTGACAGTGGTCAATCACCCTCCATATTCTCCAGATTTATCACGTGCTGATTTTTTCATTTTTCCCAAACTTAAGATGACTATGACAGGATGAAGATTTGACGACGTTGTGGACATTAAATTAAATGTTATGCGTATTTTGCGAAAACTTACTGTCAATGACTATGAACAGTGTTTCCAAGACCTGTACAAATGCTGGTGAAAGTGTATTGCCTCCTCTGGTGATTATTTTGAAGGTAATAGTTATTTGAAGGTAATTACTTGTTTTCTTTCCTTTTTTTTATGGGCGAACCTTGTATAAATTATATAGTCTGCTTTTTGTGCAGAAAATATTTAAATACACAGTTTTTTTTTCAAAGCAAAATGAGCGGTCCAGGTTCTTCATAGAACATTTTGCAATTTTATGTCAGTATTGACAAAATTTTCATCTTTGTCCATCCCAACCTTTTATTTTTATAATTTACAAGGAAAAAGTCTTCATATCTATAAAACTGATTTCTTGTTATCTTTTTCGTTATAGGATATTACTGAGCAAAGTGTGAAAGAGAACCTGCCAAACAATAAAGACCTGCTGCAGAGAGAGCAGGAGGATCTGGCAGCCATGATTAAGGAGAATAAGGAGAAGAGAGAAAAGAAGAATGGCAACACAGTGAACGTGAAGGTAGAGCCCCAGGCTCTGCCTGACACGACACTGAAAGAGGAAAATGTACTTAATGGTGAAGATGGGGGAACAGGGTGTGATGTACCTATGAACACTAACATTGGAAGTGGAAATAGTGGCTTAGGAAGCAACGGTAGTGGAAATGGAAGTGGAGTGAATAATGGTATGAGTAGTGGAAACAATTGTTCGGCCTCATCCCAAGGTGGAAGTACAATAAATAGTGGTGGTCATCCACCATGTAGTACTAATAGCACAAGTGGCAGTGGTGAAGTGCAACAAAATATGGGTGGGACTAATGTTTCAAATGGTGGTGCTATAAACAGTGGAACAAAAACAAGTACTTCAGTTAGTGCTTGCAGTGGTGGTGTTTCAGGCAGTGAAAATTGCATGTTACAAAACTCCCAAGAAGGTAATGTTGAACTAATATTGTACTGAGTTATGATAGAAGTTTTTGTATACTTGAATTGTTTTTGTCCTATTTTTAATGAGGCAGGGATGGGGGTACAAGTGCAGAAGAGATTATTTCTTCCTTTAGTTATTACAGTGCTCACAGAGAGAGTAACTGAAGCTAACTTCAAATGTAATTAGAAAGTGAGATAATATCCAGGCCCATTTCCAAATTTTACTTTATGACTACCACATAAGCATAGTACTACACTTCTTATTCATTCGGATATAACTTTTTACCATTGCAGTCAGGAAAGCATTCTTGTCTTGTATGTTTCATACCAATTCCAGTTACTTATTGCAGGCAATTTTGATACCTGTTCATTTCATTAATTTAAAATTACTGGCCATAATATACAGTGTGTCCACAAAGTCCTGCTACCGTTACAATGAAACTTAACTTCTAAACTATATGAGATAAATACATGCAGTTTTTTGCAACGTGTTCTACAGCTCTCAAAGTTTTATTTACAATTAAAATACTTCAACCTGTTTGAGAACTACTGCAATCCATGTATGAAGTGTGACAAGATCTGGAACAGGGGTTTCGTAGACATGATCCTTGACATACCCCCAAAGGAAAAAAAATCCAAAGGAGTGATATCAGGGTAGCTCAGTGGCCAGGAGATTGGTCCATCGCAGCCAATCCATCTCCCAGGGAAATGTCTATCCAAACAGGTTGATGCTGCTATGCTGCAGGGTGTATGGATGGAGGTCGAATATTGTCTCGACATCCTGAAGGCAACTAACGGGGCGCATCTGGAAGTGTTGTAATTGTAAATGAAACTTTGAGAGCTGTAGAACACGTTGCAAATAACTGCATGTATTTATCTCATATAGTTTAGAAGATAAGTTTCATTGTAACGGTAGCAGGACTTTGTGGACACCCTGTATGTTTTATGTTTCCTCAAGATAAATACATTTCCGGAAAGCTTTTTCAATTTACTGTCCAACACAAAACTACTTTAGTAATTTATAAAAGTGTAACATTGCTGACATTTTTCACATGTCTACATGTTCAAGAGAGATATTAATTTTAGTGGCTTCTGCCACCATCCATGCTGGAACTTAACCTTTTCTGTTTTTTGTTTTATTGGCAGTACCCAGTAAAGAGTACAGTGTGAACTCGGGGACATGTTGTAAGTATAATTTGAGCAAAGCTTTTACTTACAACAGAATATTTCATGTTTCACCTGCTACAGATTTGCATGTTCCATTTTACTTAATACGCAAGTCATCTTCAATACCAGGAATTATAACACAGTGTACATGCTTACATAAACAAGAATGGCGAACATCATCACTGTTTTACAATGTAAATGCAGATGCATTTATTTGACTGCATTTTCTGTATTTCTGCTCACAATCGGCAAATATGAACTAACATCGTAGCACGGCAAGCAGGGAGTAGCATTGGTGTGAGAGAGAGAGTGGTGTATACAATCCAGTTTTATTTCTTTATATTGTAAGTTGTAATGTCTAAATATATGAATAGAAATATTTAAACTTTTCTTTTTATCTAGCCAAACCTGGAACCACAGAAAGTAGTTTAGCAGAAAATTTACCAGCATGCAGTGCAGTGAAAACGGAAGAGACATCAACAAGCAACAGTAGCCAGGAATTTAGTGCAGGTGGGTTTACTTTCATTGAAAGTTGACTACGTATTGTTGAAGGGTATGTACTATACATTGATTCAGCACAAAGTATTCCAACTGTTTTTGTTTTATTCCATACTTTATTCTATTGCTGAGGCACAGAGGTAGCACCAAAGTACATTCCATGTTCCTTAGTCGGAAGAGGCCAGGAGGAATGGCAGGTATTTTCTAATAGGTAAAGGTTTGGTTTGCTGTTTTAAGTCAACTTTATGCACAGTAAGGCTAATCGGGACTGGACCTACAGTTTAAAGTGGGATCCGAACCACTTGTGCCTCCACCGGGTATCAAACCCGGGACCCCTTGATTACAAGGCAATGATGCTACCACTGCACCATGGGGGAGGCCCTAATAGGTAAAGGTAAAGTTCCTCGTGCATACAGCACCATGCCATGAAGGCACATTTAGGGGATGTGGAGGTAGAGCCCACACATTCTTGATCTCGCCCATTTTGGAGGTGATGGATGCCCTACCAACTACCGGGTATTTTCTAATTCTTTGTTATATTCTGTTCCAGACTGTGCATAGAATAGTGTTTCTGCTTTGCTTGATGAAATGTAACAAGTTCCATTTTCTTCCCTTTGAAATATATTAATTTTCTAATTATTTCAGATCCATGCCAAAATGTGACAAGTATTGGCATGGGCCTGCAGAGCTCTGCCTGCGCTGCTTCAGATGGAGTGCAGCCATTGCCGAGCAACGTCATCAATAAACAGCCAGGAACAATGGAAGCTCAATATATGCAGCAGCAAAGCCAGATTTTTGTTTTTTCTACAACTCGTGCAAACAAGGCTGCTGAAGCTGTATTGCAGGGACAATTTACATCCATAATTGCATATCACTGTGCTGATCCAGGAACGAAGAAATTTTTAGAGGTAAGTCGATTGCTTTATTTATGCACAGTGTTTTCTACTGCATACACTTGACCCCAGAAACTTCATTTTAAAAGTGGTAGTGATTTTTCTCTTACAGCCAGTTTATATGACTGTTAAAGAACAAGCATTTTCTGTGTATACATATAATGCATGTAATTTGTTAAGCATATTTGTATTGTTTGTTGTTCTTTGTGCATGATTGTGCACGTGTTGCAGTGTTCAGTGGATGTTTGTTTACTAAGTGCGTAATGGGATTATAGTGGCATCATACAAAGCAAATATGATGACATTGCATCTTCAACACACTTTCAGAGGAGAACTGTGTACTTGCATAGGACTGTGCCAATTTAAAATTTGTAGTGATTCTGACAAGAGAACTGACATTAAATTTACAAACACTGGAAACCAATAGTGTACCAATCTCATATAAGATGAAAAATATTTCATGAATAAATGTTGTTTCGCCTCCATTATTAATGTATGCAACCATGACAGTAACTATTTGTCCCTAATAAGAAAAAACAGAATAGAACAAAAACGGAGCAAATATGTGCTTTAATGATTACAGAAATTGTGTGGAGTCTACCATCATAGTTTGTACTCAGTACACAATACCCACTATAATCCACCTTCTTATTTATCAGAAGGTGAAGAGGCATTTGTCCAGGAATTTTATAATGGGACAGATCTATTATGTTTTATTGGTTAGTGTGTGCTGTTTGACTAGTAAAGAAAAGTAAATCTGTAGTGCGAGGGAGGTACATGTTTTACAATCTTCTTGCATATGACTTTTTTATAAGCTAAATTGAGCCCAAAGGGAAGGGAAGGTGCAGGTCAAACACTAACATCCCATCACTCGAGTGACTGACTACTATTAGGAATGGGCCGATATGAAATTTTGGCCAATACCAATAAAGTTCTAATATAAAATGTACAGATAACTGATATTCTTTAGAAATGGTCCTCGAAGAACAAAAGGTTCACTGACCTCCTTAATAAATGTGTGTTTCAAGGTGACTGCAGTGCAATAGAAATTGCATATTTAGACATTTACTTTTTTATTAAGTAGGGCATGAAGACGAATCATAAAAATTACAACAAAATGGCAGTATTTTGCACTAAATTATCAGATATTTATCAATATATCGGATTGGTAAAATAATCGGTAATTTTATTGATAAATCGATATGCCTATATCAGCCGATACCGATAAGAGTACCGATTAATCGATCCCATCCCTAACTACTATCTTGTTATAGAAGATGTGGTTAATGTGTTTTGGCTATGAGATACGTATACTCTCAGCTCAAGTCGCAGGCAAAAGGTGATACTAACTGAAATAAATATCCTTGTATCATATGTCACTGTGGCATCTGTGAATTGTAGAAATTGGATCAAGTTCACAGTAGTACAGGATGAAGATATCTTTCATGCTTTTGGGTTTCTTGTTTGGAAGAAATGTAAGAAAATGTAGTCACTTCTTACAGGCTTGTTCAGCCCAGATTGGACAAATCTCATTCCTCGTGGCTTAGTGCTATGATGCCAAGGGTCCTGTGTTCAAATCCCAACCTATAAAAATTAATACAATCTCTGTTTGCTCGAGGACAAAGGTTGACCTCTTTTATGTTGGGACTTAACAATATTCTGAAGAAATACAACATGTTGTTTTCCATCCTCACTTGCTGCAGTGCATACTCATGACAGTAAGGAATAAATTAACAAATATAAGAACAACAGAAATGTAACAAGAATGATACAAATTAAGGAAAACATACACCATGCACGTATCCAGGAATTCCTTTCAAGGGGGCTGAACACCATCTTTTTAAGGGGTGTAGATAGAACTTTGCAATTGTATGTTAAAGGCCAGTGGTGGCAATTGGGTTCCAAAATAGGGGGGGGGAGGTGTTACAAGGAAAATTTATTTTCTCTTGGTAAACAAGGCTTAGCATTACGAGGTGATAGTGTGGAGGCAAAATAATGGGAAGCAACTATCCTCTAAATCGTCGCAACTGTTTAATGCTGTCATTTTAATCAGAATGAGAAATCTCAACATTTTTTACCACACTAGCCTCTGTTTCCATGCATTAACATTGTGTGCCGGAACCATCTGAGTATGTGTTTTTCTACATTTCTTCTCATCAGGCATCAAAACATCTATTGTGTCCTTGAGTGCTTTTACAAAGCTGTTACACATGCACGGGATGGACAATCCACTGGTCAACACGAGATACAAACTGTGGGCTGCGAACTGGATGCAGACAGTTCTCAAATATTTTGCTCTGATTCGAGCCTGAACACCACTAACGTGTCTTGTCCTCCCATGTTTGCAGCTCTTATAAAAGCCGAAACCCACCAAATTTTTCATATTCAGACCTAAGCACTCAAAATTGCTCGAGCCCCCTGAGCCCTACCTTGGATATGCACTATTAATAGAGGCACATAATTTTGGTAAATAAAAAAGAAAATTTCGGTACAAAAACAGTCAATTTCGGGTTCAAAAGCCGGGAATAAAATAAAATTTCGGTGTTATAGCGTTGAAAAATAGTGGCATATAAAAAGACATTTTGGTTTTAACCCTTGGTCTGCCGCTGTTGCAGATATGCAACAAAAAAAATATGTCCATTGTTGCCGCCGTTGCAGATGTGCAACAAACAGCTTTAGATACAATTATCGAGGGTTTGCCACACTTATATTTGTATATTGAGGTAGAAACACTGACAGTTCATTGGGGAACATGTTTTGCAATCGTGATTACAAAAATTCCAACCCCCCCCCCCCCCACCATTTCTCGGAATATGTCACGTGTTTCGGCTCCTCAGTTGACAAGACACAATAAATGCTTGGTATTTATGATGCTGTTTTCCTCCAAGCTTCCAACGCTGTGATTTAGCACTGATAAGGCACACATTCTTCTTTGTGTTTGGACCTGGTGATCGAGCTGAAGTGGAGGTGGGGGGGTCAAGGAGAGGGGGGATTGGATGAGGTTTGGCGGTGTCAGCTTTCTGTCGCCTCTATGTTAGAAATGCAATGAAGGTTGATGATAGCCAGAGGCCAGAAGTATAGACAAAACAAACTATTGCAAAGGCTCCCTCCCCTCCTCTGTTAGGAAAGGTCTCGCCATAATCGGTTCTGAGGAATGGCTGTGAAAGACCATATCATAAAACAGCTCATTGATCTCCCTAACGCACAATCGTTTCCTTCCGGACATATTTCCACAAAGAGCCAAGTCAACAGGGAAGAAATAGATTCACAGTAGCTACACAAGATGCAAGTTCGAACGAAAAAAAAGCAAAAGTTCGGGTTTTCTCCCCAAGGTAGCTGGAGAAGAGGGGGCAGACTCCACTTGTTTGTTTTTTTTTCATTGAAATTCGGGGGATGCAGACCCCTCCCGTAACCCCCCACAGTTGGGGCATCCAAATTTTACATGGTTGCAAGCACTGATGTTCTACCTGCAAAACAAAAGTTATCCGAAGTAGATTGGTCCCATAGTGTCAAGAGTTATAACAATTTTATGAATAATATGCAAATTGGCTAAAATTCGCTGTTTTGAGTAAAAAAAAAACAGAGTTTTACGTTTTGCCTTATTATTCAAATTGTATTGCACCCACAAACATGAATCAAGTTTCATTCTGTTGCGGAAGGTCCATTCTTTGAAGAAGAAGAAAAAAAGCAAAAGTTCCGGTTTTCTCCTCAAAGTAGCTGGAGAAGAGGGGGCAAGCTCCACATTTTTATGTTTTTTCATTGAAATTCGGGGGATGCAGCCCCGCCCGTACCCCCCTCCATGGTTGGGGCATCCAAATTTTACATGGTGGCATGCACTGATGTTCTACCTGCAAAACAAAAGTTATCAGAAATAGATTAGTCCCATACTGTCAGAGTTATAACAATTTTATGAATAATATACAGGGTGTCCCACTAGCTTTCGAACCCGAAAAAAACATTATAAGTTCCGAATAAAAATACATTGGAAAATTAAATTCACAATACACGTATCTAGTTTCATGCTGAATACATGATCGTTACAGCAGGTGCTGCAAGTGTCTTCCCTGGACGTCCAGACATGTTTATACACGGCATTCCATAGTGTGAAAAGTCCGATGTAGAGTCTCCGGTGTGATCTCCTGAATCGCATTTTCAATGTTGTTTTGCAACTCTTGCAGTGATCGTGGTTTGTTTCTGTAGACACAACCTTTAAGGAAACCCCATAAAAGAAATCCGGAGGTGGCAAATCTGGGGATCTTGGCGGCCAAAATCCTTTGGAGATGATTCTGTCACCAAAAAAGGACTCAATTTCTGCCATGGACACGTTGGAAGTATGGAATGTCGTTCTGTCTTGTTGGAAATAACCGGGACGCAGTTATTCATCATCCAGCTGATTCACAAATGCATTGAAGATGTGTAAGTAAACTTGTGTGTTTACTGTATCTTCAAAGAAGATGGGTCCAATGATACGCTGTCGGGCAATTGCACACCAAACCCCCACCTTCAATGGTCCTTTACGGCATCCAAATTCACATTGAACGGTCTATACGATCCCGATATCCAACATTTCTTTACAATGAACACTCGTTCTGGTATGGTGTACCGATCCATTCTCACGATGCAGGGACGCACGCATCACACTAACCCACACGCACCACTTCCCCTGGCACCACCTACCATCTTTGTTTTCACGCGTGCGTTTATGTTCAACCCTGTCTCGTGTTCAGCATGAAACAAGGTACGTGTATTGTGAATTTCATTTTCCTATGTATGCTTGTTCGGAAATTATAACTTATAACGTTTTTTTCGGGTTCGAAAGCTAGGGGGACACCCGTTACAAATTGGCTAAAATTTAATGTTTTGAGTAAAAAAACAGTTTTACGTTTTGCCTTATTATTTAAATTGTATTGCACCCACAAACATGAATCAAGTTTCATTCTGTTGCGGAAGGTCCACTCTTTGAAGAAGAAAAAAAAAGCAAAAGTTCCGGTTTTCTCCCCAAAGTAGCTGGAGAAGAGGGGGCAAACTCCACATTTTTATGTTTTTTTCATTGAAATTCGGGGGGATGCAGCCCCTGCCCGTACCCCCCTCCATGGTTGGGGCATCCAAATTTTACATGGTGGCATGCACTGATGTTCTACGTGCAAAACAAAAGTTATCAGAAATAGATTAGTCCCATACTGTCAGAGTTATTACGATTTTTCTCCATTTTGTATACGAATTCAAATTTTGTGCTCATTCGCTGTTTTGAGTAAAAAAACAGTGTTTTACATTTTGCCTTATTATTTAAATTGTATTGCACCCACAAACATGAATCAAGTTTCATTCTGTTGCGGAAGGTCCATTCTTTGGGGGGGGGGGGGAAGCAAAAGTTCCGGTTTTCTCCCCAAAGTAGCTGGAGAAGAGGGGGCAAACTCCATATTTTTATGTTTTTTCATTGAAATTTGGGGGATGCAGCCCCTGCCCAAATTTTACATGGTTGCATGCACTGATGTTCTACCTGCAAAACAAAAGTTATCCGAAGTAGATTGGTCCCATAGTGCCATAGTTGTTACGATTTTTCTCCATTATGTATACAAATTCAAATTTCGCGCTCAAAGCCTCGGCGACACTGGGCTTTCTTTCTTCAGACCGCGCGGCATACTAAGGGTTAAAATTGTGAATATAATCTTAAATTTGATTTAAAAACTACACTTATTACACAAAATTAACATTTCACTTCTAATAGTACATTTATGTAGTTATCAGGGTAGAATCAACTCTCGATACAACGACCTTTCACAATTCCCGAGAAAAGGGTCGTTATTTCGAAGGAGTCGTAATTGGAATTTGCACCAATTATCAGCTTAAACGGAGCTGAAACGGACATCATTTATCCTGGTAGTTGTACAACCAGTTATGCACAGAATGCATGTTGTGAGAAGGAAAATAGAACATGAAAACGTTTTCACAAAAAAGGATTTAAAATAATGTTATTTTCTTTTAATTGTGCACAGCTGTTGCTCTTCCACGAAATTCTTACAATTCTAGTTCATGAGAAACCCCGTTTGCACTGAGACATACAGAAAGGAAAACAATCTCTCGTTTATTGCAAGAATCTTGACACCACACACTGGCACCAGCAAAAGTCTGGAGATAATCGGGCAGAATGAATATTCGATTTTAACGGGTCTACTAGAGCATTGTCTGTTACAAGATTAACTTGTAAGATAAGATCTGTCGGGACACACAACACAACCTTTCTAGGCACCAGAAAAAAAACCACGGGGCTGTAAATTACGTTCTGGTTCGGCTGTGTAAAATACATCATAAAAAAAGTCACGTTTTCTTTCTTTCAACCAACTTCATATTCATCCCCCTCCCCCATTCCAGGGAGCAGTCTAAACTCTTTCCCTACTTGCTTTGTAATCCAGCCTAAAAAAGGAAACACACGAGCGATCGTTTTGCACCCAATGCATATTCTAGGACACATTAAACAGCAGGTTTAGAATTAGATTTCACTTTAAACTGTATATTTAGTCCCGATTAGCCCATCAGCATAAAATAAATTCAAAACAAGCTTTATGAAACCTGCTCATGGTAGATCGTTATTTACTCTCACATTAATCGACCATTTAATGTTAATTAAATTTACAGTTTTGATATCAGAAGGCCCAGAACATGAAGTTGTTTTAGCTCTTGTTTTCCTTTCTGGAGATCGAATTTGGTTATCGTCAAATCAAAACAGCTTTGCCAGATTCAAAACAATAACTTTTACGCTGGATGAGTCATTGCTGTTATTGGCAAGCAACAGCTTTGCAGATGCTAGACAAAACACTGGCACCAGTTGCAGCATAAAAACAAGGAGACCGGCTGGAAGTTCGAGCAACAGGTGGCGGAAGAGAAAAATCCCGGCATTTTAAAGATAACACCGGAACTTTCAACAGCAGTGTAAAGAAGAAACAAATGACCCTTGCTTTACGTTTTACCATGCAACAGACAATAATACGGGCAATATTTCCTGTGCAGACGACAGCATAAAAAAAAAATAGGACCTGAATTCTGCAATTATCAACATTGCCGTGCACACCAGTGGCGGAGAATGTGCTGGGGAAAGGGTAGGGGGAGGGTCACTTTTTTTTTTTACTTGTTCTATGTTTTTTGTTTGTTTTTCAATATATCCAGAACTGGTTGCCCCATTTTAAACGTCAAAGGAAAGGAAGAGGGGTGGGTCCACTTCACCCTCGCTGTAATCAGCCCGTGTGCACACACAAGAAAATCATGGCTGAAACAATCAGCATCGCCCCTCCCCCCACGTTTGCTGACAGGAAAAGAGGGAGAAGTCAATCAGCCAATGGAACACTTTTTTGGCAAATATTATGACCAACACAATTAGGAAATCATATGAAATGGGAAACTGGAGTTATGATGCACGTAAGATCGAAGTAAACTTTTGTGGAAACCTGGATGACAACGCATTAAGCACGTTGACGATCTTTAGTTGGCCTACGTGGTTTTGATTATCTCTAAAGTGTTACAGGGAACAAAGAACATGTTTTGAATGAAAGCGGTTACCAGAAGAAGAGTTGCTCACTCACGGGAACCTGTTGAAATCTAGGTCAGAGCTGGACAGATGGGCAAGACTTCCAGGCGCCACGCGTCTGTATTTTGGAACATTCCTGCGATCTTATCTCTCAAGGTGGTGTATTAATCGATGAAAAAGCTTGACCTGCCATACACATTGGCAAAAACTGCAAGTTCAGCAGTTATTTCGGGCTGCTCCATCCCCCCCTCCCCCGTGAGTTTTCAGCAGCTCTTAGGATGGAAACAAATCGAGGTAGATTTAAAATAACATCCAAGCACATTCGATCTTCTCTTCTTGCATATCGAATAACAACCCTGGCATGTTGGGTAGCTGCCATCGGGTGCAGTGTAACATTGGTGCACTTGAGGGAGGGGAGGGCAGAGGTCAAGTGCTATTGGATATCACTCAAGCATGGTGTGGTGGTGTCTATTTTTAGTTCAGACCCAATTGTGAGCGGTAGAGTGCTCGTGAAGGGAATGAGAAAAAAAACTTATTTTTTGGCCGATTTCCTTCAATTTTTCAACTTTTTTTTCCAAATTTTTCAACTTTTTCCTAAACTTTTCATGGTCGTTACTTCGAGAGGGTCGTTATACCCAGGGTCATAGAATTGAGAGTTGACTGTATTAAGTTTATTTCTGTGTAAAGGAGCCCATTTTTGCTTCTCCAATATTAACAGCGGAATTAATCAATTTTCCGTGAATTGCATAACTCACAGGATAATTCAGACCTCAGAAGGTGTCGCATCGGTAAATAAACCCTAAATTTCATGTCTAAGAGTTTATTTCGCATTTTGCAGTTCATTTCACATTATTTCGTGACAAAACATGGTAGCAAAATGCATCTCGCACCTTTCAAAAACATGAAAAATTAACACTACAATGTGTGTTTTGATATTTTGTTTTTTCATCAAAAACGAAATATGCATGCCCCTAGCTATTAACAATAATAGGGTTATAGAACATTCTCCATCTTGTCTCAATAATTATTCTCTCCTTAAATTTTTGTTATTGTCACACTTTTCAAGAAGCCAAAACCTAATTTTATCTAGTGTAAACTGAAAAATTTCCTGGAGGGTGAAGTTGAGCCCCCCTGTACCCCACTTTGGATATGTGCTATTATTAATAACAGGGTTACAGAACATTCTCCATCTTGCCTCGATAATTATTTCTCTCCTTAAATTATTGTCACATTATTTTATTTCACACCACAAGAAACCCAAAATCTAATTTTATCTAGTGTAAACCAAAAATGTTCGAGGAGGGGGGGTGCTTGCCCCTAAGCCCCCCTTGGATATGTGCCTGACGCACACCACCTCAATCACAGCACAAGTGAAACATTTCAGAAATGCACTTTCACTCTCAGAACGTTAATATATAAAGATTTGTAGAATGATGAGTTTTGCAATGCTACACTCTGTGTTGTGATCTCTATGCTTCAGCAGATGGCAGAATCAGAGCTGTTGCTATGAAGGCTTGTCATGTTTAGAGATGAGAAACCTGAGATCATTCATCTTGCCCTCTTTCCCTACAAAACCTTCATGTTGGCCTAGGATTTGATGTGACATATTTCTTGTTTGAATAAGTTTAGATATTACTTGGACATAATGGAATTTACACACTTTTCCTCAAAATGTCAGGAGCCATAACTTACATGTGTATAATGAAACCCCAATCAGTGATTTTTCTTTCCTTCATTCATTATATTGTTTCCTGATCCCAGCAAGGCACCATGCTATAACATTTTGCTGAATTTTATTTTTTGTGTAAAAGTGCATACACGCCCGTGAAAAATGTATAATTAAGTTTCCACCATATTTACTTTAGTACCCTTAAAGATGCCAGCAGTAAGTATTCATGATTTATGCTATTCCTCATTGTCTTCCAACAGGGAAACAAATAACACTTGACTTCGTTTGTTTAAATATATTTGAATATGTGAATGGGAAATGCACAGTACAGTGTAGAAATGATGTTGATATAAGGAACTGGATTTATTCCATGTAAGAATCACTCTCGTGCACAAATATGCATACATAGGAATTGTATATTAAGAGTTCTGGCAGCTATAGTAGAAGTATCCTGAAATGAATTAAGGAATGTGTGTGACAATTTCAAGCATAACTTACAAATTTTATTTATTCCCATAGAAACATCCTCTGAAAATGAATCAGTTCAACCGTCAGAACCCAGCACAGTGGCTCAATAGCCTTGCTCAGATGAAACAGAAAGGAGGTCCTGGTGCTATGAGAGGATTAAATTCTTTAGGCCCCCCTAGTGGTTTTCAGGGCTCCAACAATATGTTGGGTGAAATGGGTCCTGTTTCAGGTTCAGGCCCAATGGGAACGTGGAATCAGGTGAGTTCAGAAATGTTGGAAGAAGTTTAGTTGGTCCAGTATTGTGGAGAGATGATTCTGTATCAGTAATTGTGCTGGAGAAGGCATTACTACTTTTTTTAACATAAAAAAACAGTAATTATCTTAAAAAGGCATCACTTTATTTTCATTTATACCCCTTTTCTGTTGAATTGACCAGTCAACCACCCATTACCTGTGCTAGTTCTGTCATCGGTTAACCATATAATGATTGTGCTGTTAGTGCCAATACAGTGACTTTGGTCAAGAAGCAAGAGCACAATGGGAGATGCTTTCTCATAGTTTCTGTGTCTGCTTGTTTATATGTCTGTGCTGATTGAAGCAGTGTTTCTAAACAAACAAGTTTGGGAAAGTTAAACTCTTCCAATATTGACTCAATTTTGTCATACTGTCAATTCAGCTGAGTGTCATGCCTTATCATTGTAGCTTTTCGTGGTGAAAATTTGACAAGTCGGTAGTTAATATAATAGTTGATGTTACAGTCACTATTATATAAATATATTGATAATAATCATATGTGTGGAATAGAGTTCTCATAGATAATGGCCAACCCATTTGCAGTAAAGTGCCACACAAGATGGTGCCATATCTCCTTGCTATTGAAAAAAAATAACACTCGCATAAATAATCGGGAATTAAATATTTATATCTGTGCAAAGCTTCAGTACATGGACATAATCATGGGAAGGCTTGCTGCTAATGTGAGATTCCATTGTCTCAATTTTAAAGGCATCTATATCTTCAGGTTCTCTGATTTAAAAAATGGAGATGGAAATTGTTTTTATTTGTTCAAGAATTCATGTTGCTTTCCTCTTTCTGTCCTGGTATGCAGTTGGAATGTTGCTAACTGGGATAAATGAACCTGTCTGCAATAACTGTGAATCTTGTAAATTCTATCAGATTTTAAGTTTTTATGCTGTATTTGGTATTGGAGAAAAGATTCCATGGGAATCTGTCTTTTTGCTGTGGTAAATTTGTTCATTCTGCATGCTCTTTATATGTCTGTGTACTTTGCTTGTTTGAGAAATGTTAGGAGGTTATGCTAATTAATGTTTTTGAATTTGCTTACATCTGGAAATGTGCATGGTGTGTGTGTGCTTTTGGATACTTATTCAATGTGTGTATTTTAATTATACTTGTTTAAAGGCAGTCATGAATGGTATTTTGAGTCATTTTTTTCTTGATAGTAGTTGTAGTGTTGCAGCATTTTAAAAAGAAAGAAGTTTAGTAAATACAGAAACACTGCCAAAATATAATTTGTCTCATTCTGGTATTGGTAAGGTAAGGAGGAGAAAGGATGTAGGGTCCTACAACAGGAGTAATCTGGGCTATTGTAATACTGTCTCTAATTTTGTCATAGGGACCTTGAAAATTCCTGTTAAGTAAGGTTGTGATAAATCTATTTTTCTCTGAATATAAGTCAAAAACAGAATTTTGGTCACTTACCTGGATTGGTAAAATTCTGATATCTAAACAGATTCCAATATACAATTTATTGCATTTAAAATTGTGATCATAGAAGACATTTTGATATTATTCTGTCAGGTTTAATGCAGTACAGTGTTTCTCATAAATATGAGAAAATTGTTTCTGTGCCATGTAAAATATCTGAGGATATGTACAATACAAAAATATTTTTACAGTATTTTTCTGTTAAATAATAGTGGATATTGGAATTGTTAAATTTCTGCATTGGAATCTGGCCAAAAAATTATTAGTAAATTTGCTGCTTTGTTACAGTATGCTGCTGAGGAAGATAAAATTTAACCAGATTTTTTAAAACCACTTCAATACAGTAAATGCTTGTAGTGTAAATGGCATTTTATTGAGTGCTAATGCTGTTTCTTAACTAGAGATAAGTGAGAAATTGGTTATTGTACTTTGAAGGAACATTTTCCTTGTACAAATTGATTAGCTCAATACTTAGCTGTGCGCATCTTCGAATTGACGTTTTAATTATTAGTCCTTTGTATAGTCATGCCCTAGTCATTTTATTAAAATAATTTACATATCGCTGCATTAACAATGGCTTAAAACTTAAAATAAGTAAGGTTAAAAAAAGCAGCTTTCCGAGGAAAGTTGTGGTAGAGCTTGATGTTGTGTATGTTGTTGTTGGGGGGACTTAGAAGTCTAGCGGGAGGTTGCAAGAATTTTGTTAATATACAAGGTAGTTTGGGTTTTCCACTGACCTGGTAAAACCTGGAGAAGCTGTGGAATGTTTCCAAAACTGGCTAAAAACCTGGAAGTATCAGGCAATGTTAAAAGATGTTGTTTGGACTTGTAATGAATGTACATTGAAACCTCAGTTGTACACATTTCAGAGGATAAAGGGGAAGAAATTTTAAAATGTAGATAAATGTAAAATCAGGGAAATTTTTACATGTAGCTTTATTGGGACCATGAATGTATAATGCGGGAAAATGTAAAATCCACTAATGTAATATTGGGGTTCCACTTGATTTGCAAATATCATATGTTGAAGGATGTATTTTCTGTAATAAATGTTGTTCAGCATATTGATTAATATGTAGAATGAGGATGGCCGCGGTGGCTCAGTCGGTAACGCGTCTGACTACCATGCTCAAGGTCCCGGGTTCGATCCCCGGCCGGTTCAAATCCGGGAACTTTTCTAACGGTGAAAGCGGCCCCGGCGCCCACCCAGCGTCGAATAACATGGGTACCTGGGGGAAACCCTGGGGGGTAAAGGCGGTCAGGGGCGTGATGCTGATCACATCACCCCCACTCACGACCGGATCAAGAAAGTGTGGGGCGTTACCCCCACACCCCCTATACGCCTTCATGGCGTGGTGCTATGCACAGGGGAACACTTTACCTTTACCTTTTATGTAGAATGAGGATAATCCAGTCATGGGTGTCTTGACTGTTATGCTGGAGGTCCAGGTTCAATTCCTGAGGTGGGTGATTTTTGGTGAGAATTTTTCATGCTGCATGAAGCAACTTAGGGGTTCACTCAGCCTCTAATAAATGCACACCTGGGGCCAATTCTGGGGAGGGGAGGGGTTAATGGCAGCCAGAGTATGGTGCTGATCACATCACATCCACAAATGTGCTTTGCAGAAAGCCTAGAATACAAGGTGTGCCAATAAGGTTTCCAGACTCATGTTATAATTCTTTTATTGAAAAAATCAGACAATCAAAATGTTTTACCCTTCAATGTAGTTTCCTCCTCGATCCCTACTCCCCTCCATGTGGAATTCCACTGTTAGAAGCAGTGTTTCAGGTCATTTTCTGATATGCTGTTCAAGAGTTGCGTCGCTTTGGCTTTCACCTCATCCACAGACTCTAACCGGGTTCCTTTTAGTGTGGACTTGACTTTTGTGAAGAGAAAAAAAAAGTTGCACAGGGCTAGGTCCGGTGAGTATGGTGGATATTACAACACTGGAATGTTGTGTTTTACCAAAAACTTCTTCACAGAAAGCGCGTTGTGAATTGCCATGGTCCCCTGATGAAGAATCCATAAGCCATTCTTCCACATGTCTGATCTCCTTCTCACCCGTTCACGAAGGGTCCCCAAAATATTTTTAAAATACAACTGATTGACAGTCTGACCTTCAGCCACCCTATCAACGACCAATTTTAGCGACCTTCTCGATACTGACTTGAGATTTCGAAGAGCAAGAGCGGTCTGATCGTGGATCGTCCCCGATGGCTGCTCTACCCTCTTTAAACTTCTTAAACTACTTGAAAACTTATGTGCGAAATAATCACTGATCCCCACAAATTTCATTCAACTAATTGTAAGTTTCCATGGCGGATTTCCCAAGTATTGTGACATTAACTTGTTGTTCCACTTTCGAACTTAACATGATTCCGACAGAGCTCAGATGCACAGTCTGCTTCTAACAAATTTATTTATTTAATAGAAGATTCCAAATACAGTGTTAGCCATTTTCCATTGGAGCAAATTTATAGAATGTAAGGACAAAAATAGTAACATAAAACAACAAAAAATAATAACATAGAAAAATTACGTGTGGTTAAGAGACGTTCAAGACCTTCAAATGCTACATCCAGACTGCTCCATGCATGTACGTAAAAGTTTGTGCACAGGCAGAGGGTAGTCCACAGGTCAGTATCCTACCCAGCTCTTTGTTATCAACGTGACCTGAAATGAAAAAGAAAATCAATCCAGAAACTTTATTGCCATACCTCGTATATGCCCCTGGTACATACCTAGCATAAATTCACCCTATGTAATATATGCTGCCTTATTACACTGGGTGTCACCTGATTAACACATCTATTGGTGTGTCAATTTGGCATTTGTTCTTACAAGAAACAATTGATGGAAAGGATAATTTGTAGGCCAATAATTTACAATAACCGAGACAGATATGACCTCAGTTATTTTTAATAATCTTTACATAATATTTGAGGTTTTGTAATTTGTTGAATGATGGTACAACTGTAATTGTTATGTTCTTTGCTGTTGTTAGAACATTTTTGTACATAAATATATTGATAATGTTCTTTTTTCTTTCTTTTTGAAGAGCAACAATACCATGACATCAGTAGCAAATATGAGCCCATCAGGTTCTGGTGGAAATCCTGTGATGCAATCTTGTCCAAATAATGTGATGTCTGGTTGTCCCGTTAGCAGTCCCATAATGCAAGGAAACTCAATTATGCCTGGAGGTCCAATCAAATCAAGTGGAATGGAAAGCCCATTGATGCAGGGTCCAGGCATGATGGTTGACTCTCCCAACAGTGGTGGTCCAAATATGGTATCAGGATCAAGCAATACTACTGTACTTCCAGGGCCAAGCCCAACATTGCCTCCAGTGACTAATTCCATGATGCCAGGAGCATCAGACGTGGAAAGCCCTGGAATAAACCCTGTAAATTCATCCAGTCAGATGGTAAATGTGCAACAACCATCCCTAACAGGTATGAAATACGTATACACTAAGCAGTATTCAAAACCAGCCAATTATAGGCTTTTTCTTGCTATTTAGTTTAGCTTTAAATAATATTTTATTGCCACATGCTGGCTTTATTTCACTTGCTAAGGCAGGAATAGTATGACAGTTTACAGTTGTCTGTTGTAGCATTCAGGGATGAGTACTTATTCTGTTTTTCTTTCTCCCCATGCATCCTTTTGTCTCCCAGATGATCATCATCATGGTAGGATGTCAAAATATTACATAAGTTTATTGTTTATTTATAGTGTAATAAATTTAGATTATAAATATGAATTGTATTGATGTGTCAATTTTAGAATTTTTATTTGCATATTGGGGCCAAACCAGTACGTACCACTTTTAAATTATGCTGATATTCTTACCAGTTGCTGCTCAATTTGGTACTTACACTTACATGGGGAGACCTGAAAGAAACCAGAATCATTGTTTGGTGTACAGGCTCATTGTAGTACATGCTTCTGCCACTAGATGCCTTTTGCGGGGACCATTCTGCATCAGTCTGCTGACCGGCATCATAGAGTGAAGTTGTTGTGCCACATAGTATTTTTCTTTGTTAAGCGGTTTCGCTTGTTCATCAATTTTTGTGATGGCTGAAAAGTTTGAACAATGAGCAGCTGTAAAATTCTGTTTTGTGTTAGGGGAAAATGGCAGGGGAAACAGTTCTAATGCTTGAAACAGCTTTCAAGGAAACTGCTCTGGGAGTGGCAGCTTCACCATGACAACGTGCCAGTGCACAAAGCCTTGAATGTGAAACAATTTTTAACTAAAAGTAGCATGCCCCAGCTTATCCACCCACCATATTCACCCAATCTTGCTCTGTGCAACTTCTTTTTATTCCTCCGAATGAAAAAAGTCCTCAAAGGAAAACGTTTTGCGAATGTGGAAGAGGTGAAGAAAAAATGACTGAGGCATTAAAATGCATCACTTTGCAAGAGTTTCAGGACTGCTTCAAAAAGTGGAAAACATGTTTAGACCAGTGCATTGCATCAAATGAATAGTACTTTGAAGCAGATTAAATTTGTAACACCTAAAAATAAATACACAATTTTTTATTACAAAATTCTGGTTTCTTTTGTGTCCCCCCACGTATGCTTGACAAGCAAAGACAAAAATAATCTAAAAAATGGAGATATGTAATGAGGGTAATATTTTGGGCAATTTAAAGATGTTAAGAGTAGCATAATTATTACAATATAAATATTGCTTTTTAGCACTATGCCATATATCCATATGCCAGTTTAGCACTATGCCATATATCCATATTCCAGTTTTGCTTGATAACATTATTGTATTCACTTACAAGATAGTGTGTTAGAATCAAGATTTCAGCTTTTGTCACAAAATGTTTGCCTGAATTAATGAAAATTGTGCATTTGTTGTTATAAGTGGAAGCATATTTGTACTCTTGCAAAATGTTGGCTAGTACCAGAAGCTCTATTAAAAAAGCTATCAGTCTGTACAAATACATTAAAATATTGGAGTATTGGTAGAGAGAGGCATTGGCTGAGAGTGTCTTACACCAGCTCTTTTCTTTGAGAGAAGTCTGGTTGGAAATGTGAAGTATATGGTAGGTGGTAGCAGGAGAGGGAAAGAGGTAATAGGGTAGGTAAGATTATTGGATAGCTAGGTTAAGTTTAGGATAGGACTTTATGTGCATGACTCATTTGTGTGTGTGTACTCTCTCAGCACTTCCTGCAGAAGGTGCATGTTGATAGGCTAGCCACTACCTGGAAGCAGTTATTGAATATGGTTTTGTTGTTGGTTCAGGTATCAGTAGGGGCATGCATATTTAGTTTTTCACGAAAAAAAATTTCATGTTTTTGAAAGGTGTGAGATGCATTTTGTGACCATGTTTTGTCACGAAATAATGCGAAATGAACTGCAAAAAGCGAAATTAACTCTTAAACACGAAATTTACCATTTATATACCGACGCGACACTTTCTGAAGTCTGAAGTATCCTGTGAGTTATGCAATTCCCGGAAAATTGATTAATTCTGCTGTTAATATTGGAGAAGCAAAAATGGACTCCTTTACACAGAAATAAGCTTAATACTCTTATAACTAGATAAATGTGCTATTAGAAGTGAAATGTTAATTCTGTGGAATAAGTGTAGTTTTTAAATCACATTTAGGATTATATTCACAATTTTAAAACCAAAATGTCTTTTTATATACCACTTTTCATCCAATTTTTCACCGCTATAACACCGATATTTCATTTTATTTACCACTTTTGAACCCGAAATTGACTCAGTTTTTGTACCGAAATTATGCTTTTTTATTTACCAAAAATATGTGCCTCTAGGTATCAGTAGTGATATCTGAATTTTTGGTAGAGGAGTGGTGGTTGTTGGACACAATTATTCCTCACTGTTAGAGGACAGAGCCTCAACACCACTCCATCCTAGCAAACTATAGCCTAAGGCTACACCACTCTTGTAAACAAACAAAACACAAGACATGCTTCTTACATTCCCACAAAAAAACCAAACACCAATCCTCTTATGCTGGTTACCCAATACCATTTGGCTCACAATGGTATAATGATCCCAATACTAGGAATGTCATTCTGGGCAAGTTAGGGTTGTTTTCCATTACCATTCCAACCATAGAAGTTAGGGCTGAGCCAATACCACTTTGAACCAATACTCTTACGGATACCCACCGATACCGATACTTGAAAATTGAAATAATTTAAAGCTGTTTAAAATATTGATCAATCAATATTGGAGTGTAAGCATTCTACTCCATTGTATTCAGCAGTTTACCAAGAATTTTGCTTTAAAATATTCAAGAATTACATCAGAATATTAATACGTGTTATGTAATCACAAAATTGGTGCAGAATAAAAAGTAAGTTCAAATTTTGCATAACTTCCAGGAGAATTAGGCTCTGCAAAAGTGTCATGCAGCATTTTGGTGCACCCCGTGAAAGATCAAAATGCCAGAAAAGTATCGGCTGGTATCGGTAAATAAATTCCAACTGATACTGATACATCGGCATCAATATCGGCTCAGCCCTAGTAGAAATATATTGGTACAAATGCTCACTCCCTTACACCTGTAAATGCAACTTGTTGAGATGCAAGATTTTCACCTTCCACACCAGTGTGAGTAACTTTGCCCTCCATTCCAAGGGAACCTATAATTCCTTCAACAGCTACATTGTCTGCTTGTGAGTAGCAGTTATCCATTAAGTACTCCTAACCACTGGCACATCTTGCAGAAAATGCTGGGAGAGAAGTTACGTACCAGTTGTCATACATGCATACACCACCATGCCGCATCAAGTTGTATCAAACAAGGGAAAAGGTGCAGGTTGAAGTAGTAAAGCAAATTTTGATAAAACTTGTCTTCCCTCAAATATATTGACCTTATCCCTTACCATCTTACTTTAAAAAATCCCCACTAAAACGTATAAAAGCAGTTAAAACTATAAAATTCCAGTCCCCAACACGGCCATGTGGCCAACAACTGTTACTTCCTTATAGAATGCAGGAACCTGCCACAGACTCTTTCCCTCTCGGTTAGCTCCCCTCCCCTCTCCGTTACGTCATTTCCGGATCAAAATCTCGTACTTCCTGGGCTGCGCAGACAACCTCCGGTGTGACTTGAAAACCTATTTTATTTTTATTTTTACATAATTTCCCATCTTTTAAACACACTAGTCCAAATGTAATCTAAATTCCCGTCTTCCCTATTAAGTTTCTTATTTCTTTCCTTGCAAATATTGGCGGCCGCATATACATTTCTATTAATGGTTTTATTTTCCCTTCTAATAACCTCTCTTTTCTTAATTTCGTGTTGATTTTCTATGATATGCTCGGATAATCCAGTTCTAGGTACTGCTTCACTAATGTCTTTATCATGTTCTTTCCACCTCACCTTCATACTTCTTCCCGTTTGTCCAACGTATTCCTTATCACAGACTCACCTAATTCTATATACTCCCTTCACTTCTTCATCCTTAACTCTTTCCATTCCTGCCCTTTTGTATTTCGTGATGTATTTTTTTCAATGTTGCGTGGGGCCCTCATTCCACACTGAATATTATATTCTTGTACTACTTTTTCGATTTTTTCTGAAACATCTTTAAAATATGGGATCCCCGTGTATTTATATTTCCTTTGGTCTTCATCTTCTCCACCTTCCCTTTCAACACTTCCTCCCTTCTTGAAAATCCCCCTTTTTTCCCTTTTATAAATTTTATAAGCTCTCCTTCATATCCTTCTCATGGTGGTGATTTGTGCCTAAGGAAAGCCTGAAGAAGGGGGCAGAAAAAACCCAAAACAACGCATTTTTCGACGGATGATGCTCACTGGTTGTAAGTAATTTAGATTTTTATATATTTTTTATATTTTTATTAATATAAAAATATTTTAACATTTGCTAAAAGTGAGTAATTCGCACAATGCAAAATTTGAATGCAATATCTACAGAGCAAAACATAAAATGGATACACATGCTGACAGACGTGCCTAAGCAATTAAAATATTGTATCACGGTGCAACAAATACGTGTACATCTTTGTTCACTTACCGAAAAGGATAATCTTATTCTGCGAAATAATAAAATGCAGTTATAACATTCAATCGAACATCATTTTATTGTCACAATAATCGTAGAAAAATAAAATGTCAGCCTTGGTAGTTTCAGTCCACAATCATCTATTTCATTTTCACATATCTTGTTAAGATATACAACACTGCATTTTAATGTTGAGATGATGACTATGGTCACTTATTTTTCAATTTCACTTCGTCTTTTACTTCACGATCCATATTTGAGGACCCACTACCATAGACAAATGACAGAAATACATATACTAATAGGGTTCAAGATTTCGAGTGTATTCTGCTCATTCGAACGCTCATTGCAGCACTCTAGTTCTCAGGTTGTGAGCCAGGTTAATTCGATGTTAGCATCCAACCCGAGAACGCTTGTTCGAATCACATCGTTAGGAAAGCTACAATTCCTATTCATAATAGGCTTCTCATTTTTGGTAGAAATTATGTGTTAAATATAATTCACTGGCTGTGTGTTTTTCATGTTTATAGGTTATGCTAATAATTTCAGGTGTTAAAGTTCCTGATGAAAACCTGACACCACAGCAAAGGCAACACAGAGAAGAACAACTGGCAACACTCCGTAAGATGCAGCAGATTTTATTTCCAGAACATCAATCCGCTGGGACTCCTGATGGGGTAAATATGGGTTCAGGCCCTGCTCAAAGTAACATGATGGGTCAGTCGCAACCACTTTTGCCATCTCAACAAGGAACTCTTCCTCAACAAGGGATGATTGTGTCTCAAGGTGTTATGCTCTCTCCTCAAGCTGCCATGATGGGAATGGGACCTGGTGGAAACGGCAACGGTGGTGGAAACGGTTCGAATGTTATGATGAATCAAAAAAACATGATGATGGGGCAGGCAATGATGCCTGGTTCTGGTCCCGGACCAAATCTTCCTCCTCCAACATCGATGGCTGCGCAACTTCAGTGGCAGGAACTTCAGCGCCAGTTCTTTGAAGACAAGAAAAAGAAGATTCAGCCTGGCATGATGAATGTGCCTGTAGGTGGCCCCAATGTGATGGTTGGACCGGTGGGGCAGCAAATGGGAAGTGGGCAGGGTGTCGGTAGAGGTGTTGCACCAGGGCCCAGGATGCAAGGTCCGCCACCACCTTATCATCAGACTACCCGTTCTGCGAGTGTGCCAACTGCTGTTCCTAGTCCCACTCCAAGTTCGCCTACAAACCCTACCTCAAATCTCTCCCTTCCATCTCCACGGGCAGCATCGGGACTTAGTTCACCTGCAGAACCCAATAGACAATTCTCTATTAGTGGAAATTCACGTTTACCTGGTCCGAGTCCCAATAGTCTTCACAGTACTCCGATGGATTCTCCTAATCCAAGTAGGCCACTGAACCCTAGCAATCCAGGCACACCAGTGTCGACATCTACACATCCTTCACCAAACATGGGCAGGAAGGAAATTGGACAACAGAATGGTTCAAATGAATTTCCTGCTACAACACAAAGTTCTGGTGGTCAGCCACCTTGCTCAACACCATCTGTGCAGGCACAAGCTCCAGGTAAGTATTTCCTACATTTTGGAGTTCTGTGTATTTGAGTAATATATATTTAATCTGTTAAAAGATGTGGAAGTTGCTGGATTATGTAGAAAACGTCTGTTTGTGTTCTATGACAGTTCTAGACAAGCTTTAAATTTGCAACACAACCAAGATACTGTAATTAATAAGTTTTTAGTGAAAGTGTTGCAACAAAACTACTTACAATAATTCATTTGTTGTAGTTCTTTTGTTTCAGATGGAAAATTAAGTAAATAAGTATTGTTACCTCCTTGTTATGAGCATTACAAACACTTCTTTCCCATCAGTAACATTGTACTTCTCTCAGTATCCCATCAACAGCAAGGATGCCACAAGAGGACAGGAGGATTGGACATCCATCCCTTAGTCAGTCAGTCTCCCCATCCTGAGCCCACCCTACAGAGGCAGAAAACTTTTTAAATTACTTTTACCTTGAATATTATTTGTACAATGCATATTGTAAGTTGTTGTGAAGAATGACATTTCACGGAATTCTGTTTTATGTACAGTTTATTTACATATACCTCCCCTACTTCGTATATACATCTTTCCATTACAGATCCAATAACACATGCTCTAAGTTGCCTTTTGCCCCATCCACAGAGAAATGCACTTGTCAAGACTTCACTCTACGAGCACACTATTTAGCATAGCGCTAACCCACCCCCGCAGTTTAGCACGCAGAGGTCCCTACACATACAACACATACTCTTTGTGTCTCGATGCATCAATAAAACTGTCTTAATCCATTGAGAGATGGCCACCCTCTGAGATCTGAGAGCCTGATAATCTGTGTCTGAAGATATGAGAATATGAAGGAGCGTAACAAGTCGGAACCCGGTATTTATACCTCCGACAAACGACCCGCCCCCAACCAATGGGGCAAGGTCCTATTGTTACCTTTCAAACAGGGAAGCCGTTGAGGGAAAGCATCCATCGGCTTCATTGGCTACTGGGCAAAAGGTAACCTACGCAGGAGCATTTACATATATCCCAACTTTTACACATATATACAGTACTTTTCATTTTCCAGCTGTGTGATAAAACCACACAGCAAAGTGTAAATTAAGTAGGATTGCCCCTTGCATGAAAAATATTCTGGTCAGCTTTCACCCTACCTCTTCTGTACCTGCATATTCATTTTACTGGAGTCAATACTTGGTGTTCCTGTATTTGAACTCAAATGACATTTTTAGTCACTTTGGAGATTGAAAAATTACATAACTGAACAACAGAAATGATCAACAAGAAGATTATCCTAAAAGGGCAATATTCCAGCCATGTTGTGCCACCCAGCAAGATATTCCTCTCCAACTCCTGTAAAGTGATGGTGACTAAGTGTCCTTCATTTCATCTACATTTAGTTGCTACAGGTTAATTGAGGATATGTGTTTGTATAGTTTCTAGTTTGGAAAACACATTGTATATCTCATGTGCCAGTACAAAACATGCTGCAATGTCAAAGGTCTTTAGTTTAAATCCTGCTTAAGTCATGGATATGGGCTCATGATTGTTCTCTCATCAATTTATCATTCATCCTCATTGGCGTGGTTAAGCCAGAGAAGTAGAAAGTTTAAGGAAAAACTAGGGCTGAACCAGTACTGATGTATCGGTATTGGCTGATACCAGTGGTATTGGTATTGGAAAGTATAGTTTTGGAATTTATTTACTGATACCAACTGATAATTTTCTGGCATTTTGGTCTTTCACAGGATCCACAAAAATGCTCATGACTCTTTCATGGAGTCTAATTATCATTCAAACATTCTTTTTACTTTTCACCAATTTTGTTTGGAAAACTGGATGCTGTGAGTACATAATATGTATTTTAATGTTCTGATGTAATTCTTAGATATTTAAAGTGAAATTCTTGGTAAATTGATGCATATAATTGGTGTAGAATACAGGTACTTGTACACCAAAATTGATCAGTACTTTGAACAACTTCTAATTGTTACAATTTTCAAGTATCTGTATCAGTGGGAATCTGTAAGAATATCTGCATTGGTATGGATATCGGTTCAAAGTGGTATTGGCTCAGCCCTAGTAAAAACAGACGCAGAAATAGAAATATGAAAATAATGGATTTCATTGCAAGACTTTCCAGGATTCCGAGAGCCAACATATGCACCATTTTTAGATATAAATTAAAGAACTTCAAATAAGCAAGAGAAGATAGTGGAACACAGATTTTACATTCTCCCACATTATACATTCAGTCTTCGTGGTCGCATTGGAGAAGAATAATAAAGTTATAAAATTTTGCCAAATGTTACATGATCCTACATTTTAAGCTTTTTCACCTTGGTCCCATGAAAAATGTAAAATTTGGGTTCCACTATATATTCACAAATTCTAGTTTGAAATGGTAGACATATCTTATATAAGTTTTTAAATGTGTAATAATAGGTGCACATTTTACTTCATATTTGTGTAGTTTTCTCCTTTTGATGCTGATTGAATTATTACAACAAATCTTTCATTTTATTCACAGTAGATGGAATGTTTGGAAGAACTTTACAGTCATTTGCTCAGCAGAAGCAACAGCAGAACCATAGTGCCAAGGAACCAAATTTAATGCCTGTTCCATCACCACAGCAAATACAATATCTCAATGCATTTGAAGGCCAAGAACTGACCATTCAGAAGCAACCAAATACCAGCCTCAGGGATACAGATATGATGTCACCATCGTATGTATTGTTTTGTTTAGTGTTTTTAAATTCTAATCAATCAGGCTTGCCCTTTTCATTATGTTTTAATGTGTGTGGGGAGGGGCCTTCATTGTCAAAGGTGTCTTGGATGAAGGTTGTATTACATCAATGTTTTATTTGCAGTTGTTTGCCGACATGATACAACTTTCAACCAAGGCCCCTATTACAATGAATGTTGCGAGCAAATTAACAGGTTCCAACTCAGTGAGACAAGAAAATCGGGTACTGTGGTTTTTGTGTAGTGTGGTTTTGTCTTCAAAATTTATGATGTGTTTATGCTAGGTATGTGACCTGTTTATGGCCAGGTACGATGATGATTTACCAAAATTATTGCATGGATTATACTTGACGTCTGGAAATAATTGATGTTGATCTTAATGAAGAACGATTTTTAGTTAGCCTGTTTCTACAGTGCCTTTGAAAGATTTTTGTGCCATCAGGATGCAGGTATAGAAAACACCTCATCTCAAGTGCTTAGCACATTTGGTAGCTTTCCAAACTGAGGTGTCATCAAATGTCTCCTCGATAAGCACACTGCAATTATTTTGCATCTTATTATCAAGAATACATCCCGTTTTTCTCAATATTAACAAGATGAAGCAAAGAATTTCTGGGTGGAGAAGGAACACTGGGAATTCACTTAATATCGTCACCTCGCTCTTCTGCACAAGGTTGTACATAAAAGTTCTTTATTCTGAAATGTGCCTAAGTTAACAACACTCAACACTAACAGGTTAATTACTTATCACTAGGGCCCAGATTTTTATGTCATTACATATTTTTTCCTTTGTATGTAGCCAAGCAAAAATTATAGATGATGTCAAATTACAATGTCAGGAATGATATACGTGAATTTCATGTTACATATTTCTGGTTTCATTGAGTAATCAACAAAAATGGACATTTCCACTAAAGTTTACTTGCAACAATTTTAAAAACTGCATCACAGAAAAATGACCCCTGCAAGTTCTCGCGTTTCTCTGCATTCTATTTAAGGCAGAAACAAGACTTCCAAAGTTGTGCAAGGCCAGCGTTGCACTCAAAATATGATCTGCTATGTTCAATTTATTGGGTCAGGTTCGTTGATAGTGTACTTAAATTATGCTGGTTTGTGGTGGTGGTAGTGAGAGTTGGGTAGTGTCCTCTTTCACCCCAACTTTGAACACTGCTTATCATTCATCTTCATTGTCACAATTAGTCAAAAGTGGCAACAAAAGTGATGCAAGGAACATGTGTTCTCATCGTTCGTTGCGATTAGACAAAGTGACAGAAAAGCGGTGCATAAATACACAAATTTGTAAAATATATATTAAAAGTGTCATTTACTGCAGGAAATTTAAATACTCTGCTTCCATTTGTTTACTGCATCACCACTTATATTGAAGAAATTTACATTTAAACCCAAGTGTTCTAAACATATTGTTATTTTAAAATTTGTGAAAAAAATATTATGACGAAAATAAGTATAATTCCAGAGAATGCTTTCTTGTAATAATACTTTCTTGCCAGTCAGAACCTATGTATTGGCAATGAACAAGGCAGTTTTCATGTTCAGTCATCGACTGTTGCCACAGGATTACTTTGTCAGTTTACTGTACAAATTCTGGTTGATTTAGATAGCAAATGCTTGCATCTGTAAGAAATGGATCACATATTTTAGCACAGTAACTAATGATGTTTTGTTATCGCTAGGGATGGGCCGATATGAAATTTTAGAAGATACTGATACAGTACCGATATAAAATTTACCGATACCGATAACCGATATTCTACCGATCCGATATAAAATTAGAAATGGTCCTTGAAGATCCTGAAATTTTCATTGATCTCCGTAATAAATGTGTGTTTCAAGCTGATTGCAATGCAAAAGAAGTTGAATATTTAGACATTTACTTTTTCAGAAAGCAGGGCATGGAGATTATCCATAAAAATTACAACAAAATGGCAGAATTTTGCACTAAATTATAAGATATTTATCAATATAACGGATCGGTAAAATAATCTGTAATTTTACCGATAAACCAATACACAGATATGCCTATATCGGCCGATACCGATAGAGTACCGATTAATTGGTCCCATCCCTAGTTATCGCTTTCACGGCCCATGCTAAGTTTACGTGGCCCTACCTGCATGCCTGCCTAATAGATATCAGGCCTATCAGAGAATGTTCCTACTTCATTGACATACAACATGAATTTCAGCAATGTTTGAAGTGGTATTTCTCAAGAACCAAAACAAGTACAGTGAAATCTCAGTTATACATTTTATCGGGACAGAAGGAAAAAACGTATTATTGGAAGATAATTAAAATGATAAAATTAAGTACACAAAGAAAGTAAAGGAGTACTACATATGCACAGTGATCAGAATGCTACATTTTAAAAGTAGCTTTGCTACAGCTACATTTACCAGAAATTAGTTCGCTACGCTACTCATGTGCGCTACTTTGCTACTTTTGCACTACTTCTGCATAAAAAAAACAACCACATGGATATTCAAAAGACGCCCCTAGTATGATAGTTGTACTTACTGGAAAATATATATAGTTTTTTATTATGATTCCTGTAATTTGTTAAATGTTTGCTCTAACATTACGGGTAGTTAGGGGATGCTTGTTTGGTATAGCTAAATGACCAAAAGGTGGAGATATGCTTTACGTAAGTTTCCTATTGGAAATGTTTCCCTGAAGATAGTTGAAATTTTGTCACCTTGTAATCAAAGGGCCCCGGGTTGGATACCTGGCAGAGGCACTAGTGATTCGGATCCAGTCTTGATTAGCTTAGTGGACTCAAAACAAAATCTAGGAAAGACGCTTAGTTGGGAGGATGGATCCTCCATTCCCCACGCTGTTCATCATCATCATCCTCATTCTCACAATTACCCAAAAGTGGCGGAAAGCGATTCTAGATAACATAATAACAAAATAAACCATTCATTCTCATTGTCATCATTAGCAAAAGTTACAGAAAAGCGACATAAAAGTAGAAGAAATATTATATGTAGTCCAGCTTTATTGTCTTCAACAAGTGCTTTGTTAGAAGACAAAGTGAGTACTAAAATGATTTCCACGAAACTTACTTGTAAATGTTCTATTAAATTTCGGTGGCCTCTGCCACCATCCACTTGGGAAACTCGATGCTTCATTGTTGGGTTGATATCTGGTTCCTTTTGTTTCCTTGCTTACTACTAGGGGCGCTGGTGTAACCAGTTCGTCTGCTGCATGTGATAGGTGTGCTGTGAGTTGATGCAAAAGCGGGAGCCAAACATGATGTGCCAAACTGTCGATATTCAGCTCATGCGGAAAGTGCATAATTGCATGCGTCTCTGATGTTTGTGTCAATCATTGTGTGCATTGTATGACTAATTGAAACTTTTTGGAACCCGTGTTTGTTAAACTTGAGGTGCTTTGCTAGTCCGGGATTCTTTTTTGCATCAGTTAAGTGCTGTTGTATACGTTTGTTGATGGATCTGCCAATGTAATGCGAGTTGCACTCACACTGGGCACCATATACTCCCGGGTTGTCAAGTGGTGAAAGGAAAGATCTCTTGTGTTTGCTTAGGGCACTGACTATTTTGTTCACTGGTTTGTGTGCGAGTTTGATGTCATACTGTTTCAGGGTCTTGGCTATGCGTTTGGATGTGGTCTGGTGGTAAAGGAAGGCAATCTATTGTTTTATTGCTGCTGGCTGGCTGGGTGGTGTTGGTTAGGTTGTCACATCTGCATTTCAGCTATGCTACACCAGGTAGAGAGTTGATTCTCTCTACAAGGGGGTCCTTGTGTGTATATATATATATATATATATATATATATATTTTGCCTCCCCAATGGCATTGTGGTAACGTCGTCACCTTGTAATCAAGGGGTTCCAATGGAGACCTGGTGGAGGCACATAGTGGTTCGGGTCCCACTTTAAACTGTAGGCCCAGTCTTGATGAGCCATCTGTGCATAAAGTGAACTTAAAGCCTTTAGCGGATGGAGCTTCGTGTGCCTGTATTCACATTGAAGCCAGCGCATTTTCAAGCGTGTTCTTTTCAAACTTGCTGCAAGTAAAAAACATCGTAACTAATTGTTGTAGAGAAGTTAATTGGTTTTGTTTTCTTAAAGGCAGGGCTTTTAGCGGAGGTAAAATTTATACATTGTGCCTCCCAATAATTAGGGTTAACCACATTTGGAAGGAAGCGCAACAAAAGACCACTCTATGAGAATATGTAATGCTCGTGCCGCAACTTTGGGGGGGAAAACAGGGTGGCTACTCACCGGGAATTATGCTTGAATTTTTCTCCATCGACGTTAAAAATTACAACTTCTATTAAACCAAATCCCATTGAATTTATACATACTTATTAATGCCCTGAGGCAAGTTTTTCACAGTTTAGCTTTTATTTTTATTGAGGAAGGAAAAAGAAAGAAAGCTGCATGGAAAATAAAACAGACTGCGGAATGGCATGGGTTAGAGTCTGCCGGGGTTCAGTCTCTGGGTTTTCGGCCTGTGTATAGGACCGGGGGCAACCCACCATCATGAGGCAGTTGGGGAGCTACGAGTGAGTAGCGTAACCCAGTCACCAATATCTCCTATAACGGCTGGGCATTCAACATGCTGACCCCATGTCACCCCTTTACCAGTTGAAGAACTCCATATCTCTAGGTAGGACTGTGGGAGGGAGACTGGCAGTCAGGAGATAGGCCAAGGCCCTTACGAGCTGTAGAGCCATGGGTTATTTTTATTAAGATATCTTGAAGTTCATTACGTAAATTTGAAATTATTGTACAATAAACAATATTGTGTAGATTTTGTGACTTTTGTTTGTGTTTCTAGTATGAGTATGTGAAATGGCAAATGTAAACTCCGCACATTAAATTAGATATATAAACCGTCCAATTGAATTGAATTAGAATTTTTGGATACATTGGAATCACACACACCCTTTATATTAGTATATTTGTGTGTGTGTGTGTATCCATGTGGGTGGTGAGAGGCGGTAATATACGTAAGGTTGAATAGAGAAAAACATCTGCTAATACCCTTTAATTTTTGGAAAGTTCGCTTTGAAAACTGGGAATTATACTTGAATTATATCATGGTTCTAGAGTGGCCACCCTGAAAAAAACTGGAAATTACGGCATTCGTAAATTTTAAGTAATTAAGGAATTTCACTTCTGGTGTCGGCCCTACGGATGTTGGATGGACCAAATTTTGAGGGATTCACGACAAAAGACCACTCTATGGGAATAAGTAATGCTCATACTGCAACTTTGAAGAAAATTGAAATCATGGCATTCAGAAATTTTGCGTAATTACGGAAAAATTCTAACTTTGGGCTTTTGCCCCTGCTTGCCCCCTTGACTCTTTAATTCTTAGATGTTTCTTAAAGTGTTGCTTTTTGTTCATTCTTACATTTAGAATTTAAATTTTTCAAAAAGATGCAGTGGTTGAGCAGTTAGCCTTTTTGCTTCAATTTATCCCATAGTAACGAAAGGGAAACAAAGTGCTTTTTTTGAAATGGCGCTTGCAGAAAGAAAATGCACGCAGTGTTTAGTATAAATGCTGCTTTTCTTCAGAACCATTAACATGGTAAAAATAAGTTGCAGTGTTCAATAATTCATTTATCTGCAATTTCGTTTTACACAAAAAAAAAGTTCTACAACTTCTCTGTCTTGAACAACCATACTATCTTTAAATATGACAGTAATAAGACACAGTCGAACTTGCCCTCCCCTGCAGGCTGCTCTTGACTCCTCCTCCCTTTCTTCAGCTTGTTTTAATGTTTACGATAGGCGGGGAAGTGTAGCACCAGTGATTTGTGTGACAGCTTGAAATATATCAGTTTCCAATCTGCTTTAAGCAGATACTACTTGCCCACCGCAATGCAAAGAACAAAAGCAGGATTATTTAGCACAGGCCAATCTGGTTCAAGGGTGCATTGCCCATTCTATGCCCTCCAATGCAAGTGACATAAATAGAATTCCAAGTCGAGAGTCTGGTGCCATGTTTGCAGCTGATAAGAAAACCTGTATGGGAACAGGTGGCAGATGTTACTATCATGGAAATCTTGTGCTAATATATGTTTTGTATTATTGATTCATCCAAATAATATAAAGGATAATCATATTGGTAAAGCTAGTGTTAAAGCAAACACTAAGTGGCTTGATCTAGTAAATACATATGGGAATAGTCCTATTGAATTATTAAATAAAATGATTGAAAATGTTCTAATAAATATAAATGTTCTTCCTTGATGATTAAATATTCCTAGGAATGTTTTAAATTCTTCATGCAATTTTGAAATTATCTAATTTTTTTATTATATATATATATAAAAAATGGATGTGTGTGTGTATTTGTTCCGACATAACTGTCGAACGCCTGGAGTAATTTCAACCAAATTTGGTACACGTATCACTTGCAATCTGGAATGAAATACTGTGGTGGTAAGACACCCCTGGTACCCCTAGGGGTGGGGTGGGAAGGGGCTGACATGTAAAAATAATCGAAAACGACTGATATTAAATAAAATGACGTAGATTAGTATCGAATCCATAGTGTTCGGAGTCGCTAAGATAATTGGTGACATTCACAATGAAATAAAATTAGTTACATTTTACACCATAGTTAGAACTCATTATTTTCCTGTCTAATAGAAGATTGGAATAAATAAATACCCGGGCAATGCCAGATAATCAGCTAGTATTATATATGAGAGAAGTTTGTGATTGTATTAGTCAGAAGGGAGCAGGAATTATTAATAATCCTAGAAAAGTTCTTATTCAGTGTAGTGATATACTTGAACTCCAAGAGCAGCATTCTTTCCAGCAAGTTGAGTTAAGAATGTATTACTGAAGTCTTTTCCTTGTTGGGACTGAACTCTTTGAACGTATAAGTGGAAAAATCAGTAACTGAAATATAATAGCATGCATCCTTAGGGGTACTGCCAGTAGAAAAGTACTAACGAGAAAAATGTACTATCACGAAACATATAATTGCGATTTCACTGTATCGATGAGATATTTTGCACATCTCGTTTTTGCATCATTATCCCTAAAATGAATAGATTTAAAACGTTTTTCATGTCATAGTGTAATTGCCTATTGTGAGACAAACATTCAAACAAATTGTTGCACTGGATCCCACTTTAAACTGTAGGTCCAGTCCCGATTAGCCTTACTGTGCATAAAGTGGACTTAAAATACAAAATCAATCAATCAAATTGTTACACTAAATGGACATTTTATTTTTCACCGTTTTTTCATTCAATGAGAATAGCTTTCTACATTTAAATGCATCTCTCACAGTGAAAGTTTTTATTTTAAACTATAATTTGTCTTGACCAAGTATTCCCAAAGTTGTAAATGTATTCCATTCTCTTCATAATATCATGTTTACAACTTTAAGCTTTGGCTTATAAGAAATGATGACACATGCAAGGTTTGAGGCCAGCACAACATACCTTTCTTTAATTTGCTACTTTATTGCTACTCCAGGTTGTCAGACATTACATTTCACCTGTTTTCAGAGATTGGATTTTAAATTACACTAAATTGGTTCAAGCTGTTTACTGAATTTATAGTATTACAACAATATTTTCTGTTAAGCAGGGTTTCCAATAGTAGACTTGACTGAATGTGCACATTACTCCATTGCAAAAATACCCAACACTTGTTTCTCAAAGTTAGTGGATTGGTCACGGAGCTCTTATACAGTGGCACTTCATTCACTGTTTTCTTCTTCTGTGGATTTATGAAAGATATGTGCCACCCTTATCTGCAGGTGCCAATGAGCTCAGACATTGAATTGCCACTGCAGTTGCTGACATGATGCTAGAGATGCTCCTTAGAGTGTGGGATGACATGATGCCAGGTGGGATGTCTGCTGCATTGCTAATGGAAGGTACATGGAACTGTAACAACACAAACCTGGCAGTGGTTTCCTATATGTTGACATCTCACACCATTGTGTGCATCATTTAAATACCGTATATAGCCATACCCTAAGTTATAAAGTTATTTTTTGATACACTCTGTACCGAAAGTATACTTTTACCTTCTCTCTAGAATGGCCACTCTGATAAATAATTTTCAATTATGTTTTACAGATTACCACCATCAAGTTTGGATGGAGGCTTACCAACAACAGGAACAGTAACTGATCCATCGGGTCCCCGGCTGTCTGGGCCTAATACACCTCTTACACCTTCTTCTGTGGAGCTCGGACCTCGCTATCCTGGACCTCATACACCTCATACTCCAGGAGAGGTGAGCAGATTTCCAGTCCCTAGTCCTCACACGCCAGGAGCTCCTGAGAAGGGACAGCGCTTTCCTGGTCCTAGCCCTCAGAGTCAAGGGCCTCGAACTCCAGGTATCGAACCTCCTGCGAAGACACCTACGTTAGAATCTGGTGGACCACGGTTTCCCAGCACGAGTCCACAGTTGGGTGATGGAATGGGCCCACCTAGATTTCCTGGATCGGGAGTGGGAACAGGTGGTGCATCTGGTCCTGTTGGATCGGTAGGGACAACACCAGTAATGAGTAATCAGTCTCAAAACTTTTCTGGCCCGCCATCGGGGGGTCAGAAATCAGGTGCTCATTTTCCAGATTTGTCACCATCAAAAGGATCTAGTGTGGATGTTTCTCCTACAGGAGGAGGGTTTCCATGCAGCCAACCTGATAATGTTCCTCTGAATCCAAATAGCAATGGTAGCGGTGCTATAGGCAATAAGTCAGCTCACTTTGATCCCATAACCTCAATGGCACAAATGAGCCAACAATTGACTAGCAGTGTTGCAAATTCGCCAGGTCAGAGTGCCAGCCTCATGAGTAGTATGGCTACCATGAGCATGAGCACTCCAACAAGCATGGGTGGTCCTGGTCCGCAGATGGTCCCTTTCAACACAGCAATGCATTCTATGCAAGGCATACAGCCACTTAATGATGGCAGTCTTCAGGTGCCTCCTACATCTGGAGGTGCCATCATTAACTCTGTAGGCAATCTTGTTCCAGGATCGCAAGGCATGGGTAATACGTTTGGGAATGCCTCCATGACAATGCAGCAAATGAACATGCAAAATATTCCTCCAAGCTCCTACAGCCCTGGAATGCCTATGGGTGGATTGGCACCACAAAATGTCAATCCTATGATGGGAGCAGGAAACATGCTGTCTTCCTGTTCAAGCACAGTTAGTACAGCTACAAGTATGAACCACCCTATTATGCATACTTCTGCATCTCCAAAGTCGGGAATGGGAAATATGATGATGGGTGCTTCCCCACGTGGGCCTTCACCAGTGGTGCCTTACACGGCACCAATGGGGCCTCAAAGAATGATGAATCCAGTACCTGGTATGGGTAGACCTCCTGGACCAGGACCTGCCATCCAAGGACCGTATAATGGTGCTAGTGTTCAAGTTAAGGCAAGTGCTCCGAATACAATACAGTATCTTCCTGCAAGGCCTCAGACGACTAATCCTGGGCCAAGAGGACCTCCAAGCTTGGATTTTCTTCAGCGGTTTGCAAGTCCTTTGTCCAACCTTGACAGCAAGGTTCCGACACACAATCTACAGTATTTCCCCAACAGCAGTCAAGCCAACAGTGTTAATATGGGTGGACCAAATGTGCCAATGTCTATAAGTGGACCTATGGGTGGGCCGATGAGCGGAATAAATGCGCCAATGGGTGGGCCCATGAGTGGACCTGGTGGGGCAATGAGTGGAGCAATGGGGCCAAATGCACCAATGAGTGGACCGATGGGTGGACCCATGAGTGGACCTATGGGAAGTTTGAATGGTCCTTTAGCTGGACCAAATGGACCAATGATGGGACCAAGTGTGCCAATGACGGGGATGAATGGGCCAATGGTAATGTCTCATGGAGCTCCAGGGATGGGGATGGGTCCACTTGGTCCTGGTCCTCTGCGTGGTGGCCCAATGAGTGGACAGACTTTGGGCCCACGGACACCTGGTTCTCACAGTGCTATGATGAGAGGGCCTGGTTCGCAGCAGCTAGGAGGAAGTGGAATGTTCGGTGCACCGTCCAACAATAGTCAGACTGTCGGAGGAGAACAGATGTTTGTCCCAGCACCTAACCTACCAAGTGGGCCAGTGCCTGGTGGCCCAAATCAAATGATGTCTGCCAGTGCCCCCAATTCTCAAATGTTTGTGCCAGGTGCAAAATCATCTCCTCTAGGGATGGGTGGTGCTCCTGATGCTAGCCAACCCCTCCCACCTTCAATGGGACAGTCAGGAAATTTCAAAAACTCTCCATTCATTGGACCAACAACGGCTGATCCAAACTATGCACAGCAGTTTCATAATTTCCAACAACAACTCTATGCAACTAACACAAGGAGTCAAATGGGTAATCAGACACTGGGCTCAAACCAGTCGTTCTTTGGACCCAAGTGAGTGTTATTTGTTGATTGCTTGCCATTTTTACCTAATTTTGGAGGTTTGATTTCCTAAAAAGAAATAAACAAGCAACAAACCTTAAGTGTCTGACATAAGACAGACTTTAAAAAGTGAGTGTATTTTTTTATCAGTTAATGAACAAGTAATAGGCTCAAGAGTGAAAAGTTTTTATGCATAATACTTCACAAACAGTGCAAAGACAAGATTGAAGTGCAATAATTAGTGATGATTAACTTCAGTATGTGTATTCTAAACATGCAATAATATGAGACATGCACAATCATGAACTCATCATTGAAGGTGTTGCAAAACTGAAAGCATCTTACTGCCCCTTTTTAACCCCCTCTTTTTTATTTTTCTTTCTTTTTGTCATGGTATGTTTGACTGTTCAGTATGTGTGCCACATTTTTAAAGGTCCTGAAGAGTGTTTATTGTATTGTGCTTTGTTTGAAAGTAAGGAAGAGTTCAGTGCCATGTTATCTATTATTCACACAACTTGTCTTGAAGGGCTCTTTTTGATTGATAACTGTGGGATGTGGATTTTTGATTTTGTGTTATTTATGTGCACTTTTTCCCCCTCCTTGCAAATAAGTCAACAGTTGCCTGCTCTCGGATTGTTCTGTTTGGCATATCTCCTCTGTAAATAAAGATGGCAAACATTGTAAAATTTCTACCTCACAGAAGGTGATAGGATGGTGCTTTGGATAATAGTGCTTTAACATTAATTATGCGATAATTTAGTTTCTCTTAACGAAAATGTTTACATTAAAAATGAAACGTGGAGCCCTTCACACAGAAATAATTATCAATGCTTATATTTGACCCTTTCTTGCATGGCTTCTATTAATTCCCTCGACTTTTTGTGTTAATGAATAGGCTTATTTATATTGTTTAAGGATTGTGCTTACTGCTTTTATGAAATGACTGCATGAATAACCTTCACAGTATGACATACATTTCTTATCAGGAGATGTGAACTAATATGTTTTGACTTTATATTTTCAAGTTCTTCCATAGTTGTTGACAAAGGCAAAGTTTTGTTCTGTATTTTTATCATTATGGTACATAAAGTGTGGGAAAGCTGGAAGAACACTTTTGTACAGACGTAAGCAATAACTGAAAGAATTCTATTGCAGTTTTAAAGAAATTTATTTGTTGTTGATTTTTATGTGTAAGAACATAAATTGTGAAAATAACAACTGTGCATGACTACAAAAATAATGCATTGAAATAGGAAGCATAGAGAATAACTTTAAAGTACTATTTTAAAACTAAAATCTTTTTGAATGGATATGGATGGAAGTCCATGAATTATCAGCATACTTCTAGCACATCAAGAAGCAAGTTATTTCAATCAGAAATTGCTACATTAGAAGTTGGCTCACTAATATTTTATATGAATTATGAAGTAACACTTGCAGTTTGTTGTTAATCTGTTTTATGTACTGCTATCTAAATTTTGTTCCTGATGATGCATAATAGATTAGGTAAATATTCAAATGATCTTTCTATTAATTTGGTAATAGTACAGTAACTACAAACTTCGGTGCAGAACAAAGTTGTGTTTGCAAGTCATGGAGTGATATCGTCATTGCCTTGTAATCAAGGGGTCCCGGGTTCGATACCCGGTGGAGGCACAAGTGGTTCGGATCCCACTTTAAACTGTAGATCCAGTCCCGATTAGCCTTACTGTGCATAAAGTGGACTTATAACAGCAAATCAAATCAATCATGGAGTGATATAATCAAAATATCCACAAGTGTAAATACTCAAGAAAACATGGCCAACTTGATATAACCAGTAACATAGATTTATGATGCGCAAATAGAAGTTTTCATGCAAAAAATGCAGGTATAATGTAGAGATTGTGAGTTAAACACTGTTCTACCTGGATTTGAACCTAGAACTGACATTCTATGCTAAATGTCTTAATAATCTGTATCTTGTAGGCCTTCACTTTGCTGTTCTAGATTTGTTGTACAAGTTTTTACTACAATGGTTGACATGGAATGCTAGCATCCAACATTTGTGTTCTGGGTGAGCCAAATTTGAGCCACGAAATTTTTACAATTCCACTTCATACCATTTTGGATCTTGGTGGTTCTTTTTGATGGGGATGGATATTGTGGGTCTGTTTACACATTTATTTACTCTTAATTAGTCTCTCTCATCACTCTCATGTGAAAAGAGCACATTATGGTTAGAAAAAAAAAAGACAAGGATATTTTAGCAGTCCAAAATTTACATCTACCTTTTTCATAATTTACGCCCAATTATTGCAAATATATTTGAAAGAGAATCTGCTTTGCATGTTGGGCAAGTTAAATCTGGTACATGCCAATATGTACCTATGTGTGCAGGGAAAGCAGGAATGGTATTTCTTGTGCATGCCGTGCTCATGCTGTGTTTATTCTTTCGTCTCATGTTTGTCACATTGCTTTTCACTTGTTATCTGCCTATTTGTTTTAAAAACATCGCCTACCTCTATATATGCATCATTAGGAGCATAGTCACAACTGAAGTGAAATGTTGATCAAGAGTACTTTCTTCCCTTTGAACCATTTATTTTTCCTTCGTGCTATTGTAGGTCTAGTCAATTCACATGCCAATAATTTTTTTTGTGTGGCTGACTACTCAATAAAAAGAAAAAAAATATTTAACAGTATTTTCCAGTCCTGATTTTTAAAGTACACAATCCCCTAAATATTAATAAAAGCCCAACTTCTAATTTCATGGAGATTGGTAACAGTGGTTGTAATCGATGGGTTAATTACTTAATGTTATAGTGAATCCAGTATAATTTTGTTTGTTATCCAGTACATTCCCACATTACCCAGATTTTAAAAATATAAATAATATGACTAGTTTGTGAATCAACCTTGCAATATATTAAAAAATATATCACAAATGTGCATGTATGACATGCTGTTAAAAATTGACAAAGCATGCACCTTTACAGCATAAAACATTTATTTCACAAATCAATATTACTGATACATCCTAAATATCAGACACTGTTACAAGTTGACGAAGTTATTGTATTTTTGTGTGTAAAGCATAATTTTATTTTATTTTTCTTCAAAAGACAGGTAATTTTAATTGGAGCATAAAACAATTTATTTCATGAATGTATGATATGTTACTTTGTTATGTTTATTAAATGGCAAAAGCTGCTTGATTCTAACAATATCACATATACAGTAGAACCCTGATTTTATGTTCCCGGAGTTTATATTTTCCCCACAATATACATGATCCCAATAAAGCAACATATAAAATTTTCATCTTGGGCCCCTGAAAATTTTTAATTTGAAGTTTTACTGTATACATAAAGCATAATTTATTTCGCAAATTTATTTAGTTTTCAGATTGACAAAAGTATGCATAGGGCATAAAACATAATTTCTTTCGCAAATACAGTGGAACCTTGATTTTTTAATGTTTTTTTTAGGGGACCAAGCTGAAAAACTTGGTGGGAAAATGTAAAATCGAGGAAAATTTTAACATTTTGCCATGCTTTAACCATCAATATAGAATGTATAATGCAAGAAAATGTCAAACCTGGGAACTTAAAATCAGGGTTTCATTGTACATGTTAATTAGTTTACTTATTTATTACTACATTTCTCAAATGGGCAAATGCAGTTTCAAATTGACAAAAGCATGTAAGTTTAGTGCACAAAATATGATTTATTTTATGAATGCATGTTACTTTGTCACATCAAAAGTGGCTGATTATGTTCCAAATTCACAAATCATGAATCTTGGGTGTTTGTAGCACAATTTATTTCACAAATGTGTTCTTATTCACATAAAACATATAATTTATTTAATTAATAACTGGAAAATTATTTTATTTCTCAAATGTCCTGCTTTGAAAATTGACCAAATCATTGCCCTTTGTATCATAAAATGTAATATATATATATCGCAAATACATATCTTATTATATTTCTCAAATGACAAATGCTATTGCAGTTGAAAATCATGATACTTTTGTGTATAATGCATGATTATAAAAGATAATTTATTTCAAATAAGACCTTTTTTTTCTCAAGTTGACAAACCATAAACCTTTGGGATGTAAAATATCGTTGAGTTACATTTTTCAAATGGCATGCACTGCTACAAATTACCAGACACAATACTTTGAAAGTATTAAGCACATTTTTATAAAGCCTAATTTATTTTTATGTATCAACTGTCAGATATGTTGGCACATTGACAAAGGCATTTAACTGTGGATTATGAAAGATAATTTATTGCAAATGACACATTTTGTTCCTAATGACAAAATCCTGACATTTTTATGTACAAAGTATAATTTATTTTAAAGGTTACATTTATTTGCAAATTTACAAAAGCATACAACTTTTAAGCGTAAATCATAATTATGTATTCCATATGCCACTCAAAATGCTATCAGTAAGGAAATATATTCATTCTTAGTTTTGTAGAATAAATTTCACAATGCGTAGTTTCTTTTTCCAAGTTTACTGGTCTGGTATTGCATTTGAGAGAAACTGGTCTATGCTGATGGCAAGGAAGGAACTAATTTTCTATGTTGCGCATGGTCTACATGTTATTGATATTTTCAAAACAGATTGTTCAATATAGGCTGTATGTTTTGAGCTTAAAAACAATACTCTAAGGAATTTTAGAAATTGGATTTGGCTACAATTTAATAGTAGAAAATATAAAATGCAGTTTAGGAGGGGATGAAGGAAAGAAAGTTGTCAATGTTGTTACCATACCAACTGCCATAAATTTACAGCTTTTGAAGTGAAATTGTTAAAAGATCATGGATGCAAAACAATTTACCAATGTTGAAAACATTCCGAGTACTGTAAATGAAGCAATGTTGAGTAAAAATTTGGAATATTGAACTACATTTGCATTTCAACTAAATCAGTCACTGTTTTTCAATATGCCAGACTTCAAACCTTCTGTAACCAAATATATCAACTGTGACAACTATATTTTCAAATTGCAGATTCTCACAAAACATGTCCCTTTTGAAGCATGAAACATTACTTCATAAACACACACAAAATTAGTTTTTCTCAACACCAGAGACAGAAAATACATTCAAATAGTAGCAGTGTTTCAACTTTTCCCCAGTTGAATTGTAATCAAAAATAAAGTTGAAATTCTGAATGCGGTTTCCGAGTTTGACAATTCAAACTGAACTGCCTATGCCATAATTACTCCATGGTTCAACAACCCTTCATGTGCTACGATCTTGGATCAAAAGATTTGCTTCCAGAATCAGTACATCTGATTCATTATCCTTTGTTGTGTGATGCATGGTAAGTGCATTGAATCCCATTTACTTTTTATTCTAATTTTTCTATAACTTATTTTCGAGTACATTTCTAATTGTCCTCACAAGGCTGTCAACACTGGAAATTTTGAGCTTCCCATTCAAAATCCAACTTGAGACTGCTCACATCAAACACAGAAGATTGCAACCATTAGCTTAGACAGGAACCTATGGTTGAATAAAGCAACAAGACTTGTTTTCTTTGAGGATGCATTTATAAACTGCAGTTTTTAGTAGCAGACACTGATGATGTGCTGTAATAATAGCTGTTGGTTTTGAGACAGAATTACTGATAGTATTTTTTAAATGTTGGCAATGTTCTTTCACTAGTGAGTCTCAAGAAGATGATAGACTTACTCAGTATTCACTCAGAATGTATTGATGGTGCATCAGATTAATGTGGAAGAAAGTTTTCCAAGTCTTACAATTCATGCTTTATTATTATTATTGTAGTAAATAATGTCCAACTATTACTAAGTAACTGAAAAGCCAAAATTTGTTTTCAAGTTCAATTTATGCTCAGATGTGCTAAACTCAACTGGACCTACAGTTTAAAGTGGGATATGAACCTCTGTGCAATGTGCCTCCACTGGGAATTGACTCTAGGAACCCTTGATTAGAAGCCACTTCACCAGTGAAAATTGTTAGGTGGAGGTATGTTAGATCAAACCTTGGTGCTAATGAGAGCTGGAGGGATGCTTTGCAAATATTTTGCTAGCTTTCATCCCCCTCACTTTGAACACTGATGGGGTGCAGGTTTTTTTATGAGTTTTTCTGTGGATCTGTAGAAATGTTAAATGCATTTCAGATGTATATGACAACAAAGTTCTTCAAAACTACATCTGGTTCAAATACCTGAAACATGTATATTTAGTTCCTTAGTTTTGAGAAACCAGAGAAGCACCATCTTTTTAATTAATGAAATTGTAAAATTGTCAGATGCTAATGGTTCTATGTTTTACACATCCTTTTAGTGCAGATGTGTCCATTTCTGTTTGAACTCTGCGTTGTCCTTTCCTAATATTGCATTCGCTCCCCTGTGGTGAGGCATCTCACATGAGTTTCATAAGGTATGGGGGTCATTATTTCTTTGGTGTTCAATGCTACATTTTACTATCTTCATGTATCTGAATTTTTTTATATGGAGGGAGGCAGTTGACCCCCAGACACACCACTTGGTACCTTTGTTTCATTTCAATGTGGCTGTATTTATATTGACATCAGTACGACCTTTTTAACATTGTGTGTAAAAGTTTAGTCGGCTGTCTTTGTTTTTGTGCCAATGTACTTTGATTACTTCGTTGACTGTTTTTGAATGGTAGGTGTTATTCTTCCCAGATATCCAGCACTCTAGTTGTATTTATTAGGGCTGAACTGATACCACTTTGAAGCGATACCAATACTCTTATCGATTCCCACCGATACTTGAAAATTGCAATAATTAAAAGTTATTCATAACATTCATTAACAATAGCGTATAAGTATTCCTCTCAAATTATATGCATCAATCGACCATGATTTGTGCTCTAAAATATAGAAACATTACATTACAATATTAAATTGCATGTTATGTCATCAAAAATTTAAGTTCTTTCACACAAAACTAGTGCAAAATAAAGAGAGCTTTCTAATTTTGCATAATTTCCAGGATAATTAGACTCCATGAAAGTGTCTAGAGGCATTTTGTGGAACCTGTGAAAGACCAAAATGCTGTAAGAGTATTGGTTGGTATCAGTAAACAAATTTCAACCAATACTTTCCAATACCAATACCACTGGTATCAGCCAATGCCGAGACATCGACTCAGCCCTAGTATTTATCTAATTTCACATTGCTTTTCTACCTCTTCATTGTAATCCCAATGATGAGGATGAGTGATGATTAGGTTAAACTGATGAAAGGACACACGGAAAGGAACATTGATGCCAGGACTTTAATCTGGGACAGTCTGTGGCGAGATCATGAATGCAGCCCTCATTCTGCTTGGCAACACTAGAGCTATTGGAAAAGAACAAGACAAACCAGATGGGTGTAAAAATAATTTATTATATGCTCAAAAAGTGAAATTGTTATTTCTGGTTTGGTTTCATGATAAAACAATTTTTTGGTTTTATGATACATGCTTTTGGTAAGGGTAAACTTTATTTTTAGAGAAGAATTTATTGACTACAGCATTTTTTTTTTGTCACTAATGCTGCACTTAATCTATTTGTGCATATTAGATTTTGTATTACACCAACTGAAGTTTGTGTACTTCTGAACCATTTTAACATACATAAATTATATTTGGTTACCATAGAATGATAATATTTGTTTTGTAGTGTTCACATCAGCTTAATTTTGGTTACTGCCTGTTCAATATATCAATGATTTGACAGGAAAGGTTATTCATAAAAGTCATTAAGCACTAATTTTAACATTAAATATTTGGTAGAAGTAACAAGCACGTTGTGCTTGTAATGTAATTAGTGATGCGTTTCTAAAAAGTTAGAGCTCTTGTATGCCTGAAAGGGTTGATGAGGTAAAAAATATTCTAATGCTTGCCTATCTTACATTTATTTGATATTCAGAATCAACTACAGCAACTCAGCTTAAGTGCATGTATGAATGTGTGGATGTGAAAGAGTGCATGTATGTGTATGTGTGTGTGTGTGTGTATATGTATATATATAAAACATGCTCATTGTACAAAGCAGATTTGAATTAGTTCTACCTCTTAAGTTTTTTTTTCTCTCTCTCTGGAATGGAATGTTATACCTTTTGTGCATTAGTTTATGTAACTGTAGCATGTGAACCTTCCATCAAGCTAACAATGAAATTTAAACACTTTGTTTTCCACCCCAATATTGGGTTTCTTTCAGGTTTTATGTGATGATAATTGAATTGTTCTTTTTTTGAGGCACTTTTATGCTGAACCAAGTACAATATCAGTGTAAAATATGTTGATAAAATATTTACTTTTTATGCAAATCAACTGAGTCTAACTGGGTTATCATGAGTATTGGACAAGCATGATAGCTATATGTTAGATGTGTGTGTCAGTGCTTCCAAACTGTTACATGAATATCCTGTCAATCGAAACTATTAAATACTGAAAATAAACATAATACATACTTTTGTCAGTATGTTGTGTAACAGAATGTTAAAGGTCTGCATGAAAGGCAACTATAAATATTGTGACTGCTATCACATTATGGAGCCATTATTGTCACTTAGTGGTCTCTTGTTAATCTTTATAAGTTTTATTTGTGATTGGTAGAAAAGAAATTTTTATATAGTCCTCACAATGTAAATTGTACACAGAGGGAATCTATTGACTGAACTTTTGGTAACCTTTGTTGCTCATAAATAAAACAGACAAATACTGATATACTGTTTGTGTGTGTATTCTTGCAACATTTCATGTGTGATAAAGACAACACTTTGAAAAGAAGTATGTACAATGTTGAAACTGAAAGCTGAAGAATCCAATTGTAATATAATGTTTATTTATAGTTTGTGCTTTTTCATAAATGATTATGCTTATATTTCTAATTTACCATACATCTGTTCTAGGGATTGTCTGCAGAGTAAAACAACTGACTAGATTTGTTATAATTGTAATTTGATTTTCTATAAATTAATTCCTCAATTTTCATATCAAAAACAAATGTGCAAATCATTGCTTGTGCCTTAGATTACTGTGTAATCTAAAGTTCTTGCATCAGGTTATTGACAAAGATCATGACAAAGTTACCTCTGAGAAATTTTAATTCATAGAATATGCTAGATTTGCAAATGTTACATAGAAGATCGAAAAGATACTGAATACCAGATCTCAGAAATCATAAATCAAAGAAGTGCAACATTGTGGTTATTAATACTTTTGCTTCATGAGAGACTTTCAAACATGTGAAAAGCCTGGAATAAGCAACGAGAAGAGATTCTCAATTCATGAGTTAGAGCTTGGTGGTTTTTTTCCCCTCTGATCATGTGGTGATACTTCCCATTCTTTGTGTGTCAATGTTCTCTTGTATCAAGAATTTGAAAAATGGCCGACAGTTCTTTGAATAAGTGGTCCATCTGGACCATTTAGTTTCTTGTCTGAAGTAAATACTAATAACTTTAAATAATACAAATCTGTAATGATGGTCAAATAACAATGCATCCAATGAAGGTTCGAAGACATATCTCCATAAATAACATCTGATATAAAGCTATTTGTGGGCCATACTTTCAAAATGTTGGCAAAAATCAGACAGAGAAATAGACTGCATAGGCCTATTTTGAAGATAACTGTTTCTTGAGTACATAATCCAGGAAAATGATGAAAAAGCTGCCGATATTTACCAATTTTAGTACCATTTTATATTTTTCTGTGCTTTTTGTCTGCCTATTTTGAGAGTTTCTCACACTGCTTGCTTGATTGATTTTTGATTATTTTACTTCTCATTTCTGCCACTTTTGGCTAATCGTGAAGATTATATGATGAAATCGATGAAGGGGGCACACAAATAATGCCCAGGCTGAGATTCAATCCTCATCCTGGTCAGTAACTGTAATCGGGTTCCAAAACTGAGGGGCGGGTAGGACAGTTTATTTTCTTTTAGCATTAAAAGGGCCATACTGCAGGGGCAAAAGTGGGAGGCAATTGCCCCCCAATGACGATGTCACCACTGTTAGTGTGAATAAAATAGGATGCTGAGAAGTATTGGGGATGCAACAAATTAATATAAATGTTTTGATAAGTCAGTAATTAATTTGCGAGAAATCTTTACATGTATAATGATGAAATATTTTGTTTCTTTAAACGTGGGAACTTTATTAGTAAATTAAATATTTAAACAAGGCAAATTATATTTGGTCCCATGCAGCACAGAAATGTCCAAAATACATCCATTGGATATCTCTTTGGATATTCAGGTCGAGAGTTCTGGATATCCATTGGATGTCCCCTGGATATCAATTTGTCCGCTTATGTGATATCCAGGGGATATCCAGAAATGGATATGTTTTGAACATTTCCGGATCAATTGGACATTTTCTGGACATTGCATGCTTTGATTTAGACAGTGTTTGTATGTACTTTGGATATCGTATGGATATGAAAAGTACATTATTTTGACTTCATTTGGATATTATATGGATATAACAGGGAAGTTTATTATTATTATTATTTTATAACTTTATTAGGGCACCATTTACACATCAAATAGATGTCTCCTGGACTGAATTACATATAAATCCTTAAGAAATCGCATGTATACGAGAAAATACTCAGTCATTAGTAAAAAAACTTTTGTGAAGCCAAGGGGATTTCATAGATTTGTACACACATTTGTAACATGCACACACACACACACACCACTTGCAGACTCAGACAAACAAACTCTCCCAAATGCATGGATGCACAAAAAAACACACACACACATTTCCATGATGAGCAGAGTATAGAGAGCTTGTTCTTCACTGCCACATAACGCAACTTCTTGAATTCAAACTGGTGTCAACCAGCGAGAGACAATGCACTTTCACCTGCACTTGTGCCCGCATGCGTGACTCGCTGTGACAGAGACAATGGCCACATCGAGTTTCCTCTGAATATGCAGCTGTTATGGACATAAAATGGACATCGCTAATATACATGGCTCTTATATCCTATTAATATTCCTTTGAGAATTGTGATGCTACAAGCGAGCATTGACCCAATTTGTGTCTAACTAACTAACTAACTCTCTAGCCTTCTTAAACCCGAAGGCTCATGGCTGCAGCAACACAGGCCTTCCATCTTTCCCTATCTTGAGCAAGTTCTATATACTCTTTTCCATCCCTACCGATTTCCCTTAGGTCCATCTCAACGTTGTCCCTCCATCTTCGTCTTGGCCTTCCTACAGGTCTCTTACCATCAGGTTTCCCAACAAGAATCCTGTGAACTCCTCTTTCCTCTCCCATTCGTGCCACATGGCCTGCCCACCTAAGTCGTCTTGATTTAATTATTCTAATAATATCTGGACATGAATATAAATTATGTAACCTTCTCCACTCACCTGTCTCCTCATCCCTTTTAGGTCCAAATATTTTTCTAAGGATCTTATTTTCAAATACTCTCAATTTATGTTCCTCTTTCAATGTAAGGGACCAAGTTTCACATCCATATAATACTACAGGCAAAATTACTGTTTTGTATATTTTAACTTTTAGTTTCTTAGATATTAAACGAGAAGATAAAAGTTTATGAACAGAGAAGTAACATGCATTTCCTGAATTAAGCCTACTTTTTATTTCCTCTTTAATATCATTCTCATTTGTTAATATTACTCCTAAGTATTTGAATTTGGAAACTGGTTCAAACGAGTTGTTATCAATAATTAGATTTTGATTATTACCTAATATTTGGTTTCGGCCTGTAAGCATATATTTAGTTTTCTCTTTGTTAACTTCCAAACCTATCTCTTTAGCAGCTTTGAAAAATATTTTAGCATTATTCTTAATTGTATTCACATCATCCCCCAGTAAGTCTACATCATCTGCATATGCTAACAACTGAGTCACACCATTTAATTTTAGTCCTTCTTTAGTTTCTTTTACCTTCCTAACAGCATATTCTAAGGCAAAATTAAAGAGCAATGGAGATAATGCATCTCCTTGTTTTAACCCATCATGAATTATAAATTTGTCAGATATATTAATACCCACACGAATTTTACTTTCTGTTTCACTGGTGCATATTTTTATCATACTAACAAGCTTCTTAGGTATTCCAAACTCTACTAATATATTATATAATTTATCTCTTTTTACCGAATCATATGCTTTTTTGAAATCAATGAATAGCTGATGGACATTTTGATTATATTCCCACTTTTTTTCAAGTGTCTGTCTGATGTGAAAAATTTGATCTGTAGTTGATCTGTTACGTTTAAATCCACATTGATAATCACCTATAATTTCATTAGCATATGGGGTTAGTCTTGTTAAAATAATGTTAGATAATATTTTATATGTTGTTGAGAGTAGAGAAATTCCACGGTAATTATTGCAGTTCATTTTATCACCTTTTTTAAACACAGGAACAATTATGGATTCTTTCCACTGTTGAGGGATTTCTTCTTTATTCCATATTAAACAAATTAATTTATGAATTTGACATATTAATGAATTCCACCATATTTAATTAACTCAGCTGGTATTAAATCAATGCTAGGTGCTTTGTTATTCTTTAGCCTTTTAATAGCATCTTTAACTTCAGTCAAGTTAGGTTCTGGAACTAAAGGTTCTGCTGTGTGTACTTCATTCACTTCTGATTTATCTCCTACATGGACATTTAAAAGGTCATTAAAGTAGTTCTTCCATCTATTTAGAATATCACTTGGGTCAGCTAGAAAATCACCGTCTTTATCTTTTATCAAGTTTAATTTAGGTTGCCACCCCTTTCTAAACTCATTTACGCCTTTATATAAATCTCTGATATTTTTATTTTTGCTGTTTGTTTCAATTTCGTTAATTTTGCTTTTCAAGTAATCTCTTTGGTTAACTTCTCGCTTTATTCTATTATAATTGTTTAGATTTGTATCATCAGAATTATTTAACCACCTAAGTCTAGCCTGATTTCTTATTTCTATTAGATTATGACATTCATTATCAAACCATGGCTTACTTTTTCTCGGTTTATGGTATCCTATACTTTCTTTAGCTGCTGATTCTATTGCATTACGTATTTGCTCCCAATTCTTATTTACGTCTGTTTCATTTATATTTTCATCATCATTTAAATCCTGAAAAATATCAAATCTATTTGACAGTTTAATTTGGTAATCTTTCTTAATTCTTTCATCAGTAAACTTTCCTGTATCAAATTTTAGAACTTTTAGATTTTGTTGCTTATGATTTAACACTGAGAGTCTTTCTCTTAATTTAGCAATTACTAAATAATGATCACTGGCACAGTCAGCACCTCTATGTGTACGAACGTCAATTATACTAGTATGCCTTCTCTTATCAATGAGAATATGATGTATCTGATTATGAGTTTTACCATCTGGAGAAGACCAGGTATATTTATGGATATCTTTATGTTTAAAAGTGGTACTTTTCACAATTAAATTCTTTGAGGTTGCAAAAGTAATCAATCTTATACCATTATCATTACTTAATTCATGAAGACTTTCTTTACCAATCGTGGGTTTAAATGTCTCTTCTTTGCCAATCTGTGCATTACAGTCACCTAACAGAATTTTCATATCATACTGAGAAAATTTATCAAAGACCTGTTCTAACTCTGTATAAAAATCATCTTTAGTATTATCATCTTTATCTTCCGTTGGTGCATGTATGTTTATTAAAATAATTTTACACCACCTACCCTGTAAAACTGCATATGATATCCTATCATTAATAAATTCTACTGTTTTAAGAGCCGAGATAATTCTATTATTTATAAAAAAGCCTGTTCCAAAATTATGATTTTCAGTACCACCATAGAAAAAAGTATAATTTTTAGTTTTACAATTCCCTTCTCCTGGCCACCTAACTTCCTGGACAGCTACTACATCTAATTTATACTTAACTATCTCATTAACTGTACACTGAAATGCCCCAGGCCGGTAAAGGCTTGGAACATTCCAGGTGCCTAATTTAATATCCTTATTCCTAATGTAGATCTTATTCTTAGTCCAGGGACCTCCCAAAGTAGTCCCCACCCGGAGATCCGAACGGGGGACTATTTTACCTTGGGTACATCCATGGCCTTATATTGCTGATTCTTGACATGGCTTTTTACAGTGCAGAGTTGTCAGCTCTATGCCTAACCCCCAATATGAATGGAGGAACTACTACACAAGACAAACATAAACACAATTTGTGTCTGCATTGTATTATAGCGTTTCTGATTCTAAAATTTTAAGAAGTTATAATCGCTAATAATAGTAAATAACAAGACGCTCACTAACAGGGAAAACCGTCACAAGCTTCTGATTCACTCAGGTGTAAAAGACTCAAACTGAAAATGATGTGCATAGCTACTGTCTATGCTAAATATAAGGAACAGGTTTTCTTGCTTGATCTAAGCAGGATTGACTCGATTGTATTGTAGCGTTGACTAAGGCTAAATCGAAATTTTCTGATTCAAAGAAGAAAAAAATCACTAAATAACAGGTAAATAAGTTTATGAAAGCTAATGCTTCAATGCAATTATTGTTTCAATTCCACTATAAAAAAGAACACATTTATAGGTACGTGCTACATGATTTTGCAGTGTACTTATGCAGCTTTAACTTCAAATAATTATTCTAGCACTATGGTGATGTATCTAATCAGACTCCATTACATGCCTCGCAACTTTTTTTTTTTTTTAAAAAAAAAAACCTCTTCCACTTGGAACGTGAGGAGAAATTCATACTCTCCTATACTGTATGACATCCCCACGTATTTTGCCTCTATATAGGAAGCAAATTATGTGCGAACATCGTAGGATGCAGAGTTAGACTGCCCCCCCCCCCCCCCCCAATTTCCTAAAGCCATACAACTACTAGTGAGGATTAGACATATCAAATAATTGTAAATTACAAGCAACGGTATCTTTTCAATTTCATGTTTATTACAACCAAAGTATTGACAAGTAAATAGTAATTACTAATGACAAGAATTCTAATATTTAGATAAACAACCAATAAATAACCTCGACGTCTTGGCACCTAAATTGAGTGTTCACCCCCTGTATGCTAAATACTTAACTGCAGTATAACTTTCCCCCAGTGTGTGTGTGTGTGTGTGTGTAGCTTCGCTACCCGAGACCCTATGTACTTTGCCAGAGACCAAGTGGGCGAGCGATTCTGGCTCGTACACGAGGCCTCGATATTACGTACCGTGATGTCGGAACATGTAATATAGCATTGCCAAGTCTATCGTACAGCTATGAAATGACTTATTTTTAATTTTACTTCTATGCCAAATGCATCCAGTCTCGTCTCCTACACCTGAAACCAGGGCCGCTGTTAGGGGGGTGTGACGTGTGCCACCACACGGGGCCTAAATAAGTAATTCATCCATTTCTTGTGCAGGCGAGAGATTGCATTCGAGTAGAGGGAAGAAAAGTAAGAAAAACATGTGAAACTAAAAATTCCACCATAACAAAGTTGACAACTGTGTGTCCATTCCTGTCAAGCCATCTGTCAGAATTCGCCGACAAGGAACAGCGACGTATTTGTGAATCCAACTTTTCTTGATTTCCTGTCATATATTATTGCTCGACAGAGGACTGCACCATAAAATGGTTATTTGTCTACTCTTCAAGCTGAGGGACAACACATTTGAGGGTATGCCGCTCCACGCTCTTGGAATATACGGTCTAGCCAAATTGAGAAAAGATAAAGAGAGTCGGCATGAAGGTCCGCTGGGCTCTTTTCAAGCCCTCGTGTTTACAACCGCAGCAGGGTTTCTCTGACGGTATTATGAAACTGTCTTCAGAGTGTTTGGTACTCCAGTAGTGCAAAGCATGTAACGCTTTTGTTTTACAAAGTAATCAGTACGGGTGGGGATTTGTAGGCACTAAAAGCTCTCAAAACAAGTAAGCAAATGGGCACCACAATGATAGAAAGATGCACTTTTCTGTTCTTTTGGGCTGATCGTGACGATGATGGTAGATGAAATTAGAAGATAAAAGTTACTTTAGATTTAAAAAAAAATAATCACAATACCTATTACTGTAAAGAGGGCTCCCACGTAGCATAGTGGTTAGCGCTCTAGCTTTGGAGCAATCTGTTCCGGTCCCTGTAGGAACCCCCAAAATTTCGTGTTGACCCATCATCATGAGGACAATTGCAGAACTACTTGAAAAGATGATGTGCTGCTCTCCGGTCTCCGAAGTCTGAGAACAGCGGCGATGGGACTCTATGCGCAAACAACGGATCATCCAAAGAAAAGTTGCTTTGCACGCCCTGACCCTCAGAGGGCTGGAGTTGTTTCTGACTTCGAAATTATGGAAACGTTATGTGCTTTTGCATCATTAATATTCAAATATTGAGTTCTCAAAAAATTCTATGGCTTCTTTTTCTTCTTTCTGAGCAATCTGTCATCTGCATAACATTTATCCTTTAGAATTTAAGCAAACCGCAAATTACGTTTGCTCTATTACATAGTATTTCTCTGCGAAACTTTGTGAATGTAGTTTAACAACTTGTCGTAATTTGTAATAGTCGAGTAGAGGAAGAGAAAAGTCAATCTTCAGGATAAATTTGTTATTGGTTATAAATCCTACATGATTCTCTCTTTTTTAAAAAATGAAAATTCTCCTAGTTCAAATCCTGACCTGAGCTTCAGTGTTCTATTTCATTTCATTGTGAGTATCCATAAATTTCATATAATGGTGGGCATGGGTGTTTCTCTGTGAGTGTTCCTTCGTCAAATCCATGTCATCATTTGTGCTCATCGTTACGATTTGCAGAAAGTGACGCGAAATAAAAAAAATAAAAAGCATGAGTAAACACACGTTTGAGAACAGTCCTATTGCTGGCACAATCAATCATTTGCCTATTACTGTGTGACTACAGCACTTAATTTGCAAGGTTGTTTTCTTTGGGATGAACAATTCGCAACACAGGATTGGCGTTCATCTTTATTTCGCCCCCATAGGATGATATTCCAAGCACTTTAGATTTTAAATAGCACTCGTAGCAATCTCGTGAAAAAATAAAGGACTGGTTTACAATTTCCTACCTCAAATTTATCTTTTCAGTAACTTTCCACTACTTCTTGTCGCAAGGAAACATGGAAAAGAAATGTCAGGTTTTTGAAATTACATTTTAGTAGTTTCAACATAGGCCTATACTTGTGGACTGATTTATTTTTCAGAAGAAACAAACGAATATGATAAAAAATTACACAAGGATATTTCACTTTAGGCCCGTAGCCAGAATTGACCTCCGTGGGGTGGGGGTGTCACGGGTTATCAGCGGGAACTTTATAAATCAAGTCCATTTTAACAGTATTAGCCCCTATCACACGGAACTGGATTTCTAGTAGGAATGCCCTAGTTGGCGCTGAACTAACTTTTTATGTAGAAATCATGGACGTCGTTAGGGGGGGGGGGTCACTAGCCCCGGCAAACTGTTCTGTATTTGCTGGAAATTTTACTTTTATGACAAATATTGCAAAATAATTCTTCAGTAAATTTTGTTTGCAGTTTGAAACACTTCTTCAATTTTCAGTAGCACGAACCCAAGCAAGGCATTTCTTTCTTATTTTCCTCTTTCTTGCTTGTTGAACACAAACAGATGTATTGGCAGAGGATGCAGTTAATGGTTTTGTGGTCCGCCCCGGTCAGGGAAGTCTGAGACCTATTCGCGATTAACATTACCACCTGAGCGCTAGTGTCGCTTCCAATATGGCCGCTCTACGAAGGATAGATCTTTGTTTACATTCAATAGTAGTACGCATAGACATACTACTGGTAGTACGTGATAGCAGCGTGTTGTCATTGCTGGTATGGAAGAAACGTTTAAATTACGCGTTATATTTAAATATTGCGAATGCGATGTGAATTCCAGGAACTATAATGAAGGTGAAGCTGTGCTGAGAGCGAAGCATTTAATTATGATAATAAAAATAAGACTGGAAACGCACACGAATCTAATGTATACGCACTGGTTTTTCAAAGCAGTGCTGTTTCATCTGCACTGCACCTCGGTTGTAACTGCCTAACTGCGGCTCTCGGAAATGATTTGAAAATAAAGCAATTCACCTCTATTGCAAAGCATGGGAGGAAATAAATGAAAACATGCTGTTGCAGTTTTTTTTCCCCAAAGAGGTAGGCTGGTTTAATAACAACACCGGATAATGATAATAATAACAATAACAACAATTTCATTGAGGCTATTTTCAGTTTTCACTGAAAATTGACATACTGAATGAAAAAGCAACATTAGCATGTCAATTATATTTTTCTGACTTACCTTTATGATTACGGACATTAATTAATTCTCAAACTATTTTCATCTTTGCACTTAATCGACTTGCACCTGTTCCAAATTACATACATAATACATTGTTTTTAAAAAAATGTTATATTCATAAAGAACAGTTTAAAACTTACTTTCGTGGCAATAAAATGATCTTTTCGAAAGATTATTTCGGAAAATAGAGTCTACAGACTCGTACATTCTTCGTAATTTCCTTGCCGCATTTCAGTTATGCCAATCTTGTCAATCAGTTCTGTTTTCCCTGATTTATTTAAACATTTCATTTTGTTTATTCCACGGGGTGGAAAACAAATGTAAGCTTTCCACTTGTCCTGAACCACAAAACGATTTAGAGCAAAAACCTGAACAGTAAACGCTACTTTTTCGCATGTTCCCCATGCTTTGAATGGCTTCAACACGGCGAAGTGCAGCGAGGTGTCCTACGTGGAGTGGTTCCTGAAAATCTCACTAGATGGCATATCGGATAATTTTAATCGCGAATTGAAAATGCACTTTTCCTCCCTGCTGCACACCAGATCCAGGATACCCCCAAAACCCGCACTTTCTCTTCATCTGGCCCTGCACTGGCACCATGGGCGCCGAAAGGACGACACAAACAGGAAGATTTAGCTACGGGTGGCTAGAACTTTCTGGGTTAATTATTTTATGGTTCAGAAAAGATATCCTCATGCGTTTCAAATTCCAAGAACAGAATTCTATTGCTTGTCTCTTTTTCGGCGCGGGAATGAATGACATGGCGGTTTTTCTCACATGCACTCAACCCTCCTGCTAATGACTTGCCCTGTAAGGAGGGAAAGGCCATTTTCTGAAAATTCGGAGAAACATCGAAGCGGTCGTTTCATCTGTTGATTTGGTGGACAATTGATATCTGTCAGATAGTTTGAAGTAGGATTTGTGGTCCGAGCGGTGGTAAACTTCTGTAAACGCGAGAAGATAGCATCACGAAGTGTTTATGATCTCGTTTTCCTACATCGCGAGTAAAATGTCGAATGAGAAGCTGCCAGATTGTCTTCCTCTGGAAACAATGGATCAGGATCGACTGATCGACCAAATAAATATCCAACATATTGGCATTCTAAAAGAGAGTCTGACTACCACACAAGATCCTGGGTTCAATTCCCAGGGTGGTTGATCTCATGTATAATGAAGAATAAACCACGTTTCAATTAAGGATGAAACTAGGTATGTAGCAATTGTTTTCACAGCCGTTTGCATGCTCTAAAAGTATTATGTTACAAAATGTGTTTATGTTTCTGACTTTCTGTGATTTTTCTTCATTTAGCCTCCACCTGCAAATGCGGAAGCTGCTGCTGCTTAGGTGGCTAGGTTGGCTAGACATACAAATATAATTAATCCCTAGTCATACAGCGAATAATACTTATAATATGATCATGAGTTATGGAGAAGCAAATAACTTATCAAGCATTTTCTGTTTATATTTGTTGTGCAGTGGTTAACACAGTGCATTACGATGCCAGGGGTCCTGGGTTCGAATCCCGGACTGGGCGTTTGTGTTCTTTATGATGATCCTCTCATCAATTTCACATCACTCATTTTCATCTTCATCTTCACGATTAGCCAAAAAGTGTCAGAAAAGCGAAGTAAAATAAACTAAATCAATCATTTATATATTTCTATATTACGCCGCTTTTCTACCTCTTGGGTTAAATGCGACAATGAGGATGAATGATGAGCCGAAGGAATGGCAATGGGACAGACATGATACAACCATACCTGTCCAATGTCCGAACCTTGGACTTCTGGTTTCGTAGCGTGTTATACTCAGTGGAATTCTTAGGAAGAAAAACTGTAAAAGTAGGGTGAAAAGAAGCAAAGTTGTATGATGCATAAAAAGCTATGTTTAGTTCATCTAAAACCTTCCAATTATCGAGTTCGTGTTTTAAGTCCACTTTATGCACAGTAAGGCTAATCGGGGATCCAAACCACTATGTGCCTCCACCAGGTATCGAACCCTTGATTACAAGGCGGCGATGCTACCACTGCGTCATCGAGGAGGCCGAGAAAAACTTACAATTAGTCAGTAAAATTAATATTGAGGGACAAGGCCTGCGAAAAGTTCTTTCATTCGGTTGCGCTTAATCATCACATCGAGTACCATATAGTTTCGAGAGCAGAATTTGCTTCCATATCGCTTTCAAGTACTTCCCAAATTGTCCTCAAGATGTTGGAACAGCATATAAAATTTGGAACTAATACAAGCAGGCACATACCCAGGGAAGGGGCTGGAGGCTGCAGTCCTTTCCCGATATCCTACAAATATTTGATTTTAATTATGTGTAGTAGTAATTAAATTTACTTCATTAACAGGATTAAACATCTTGTATATGGTAAGTTGCAATATACCATATAGAAATTCATCTTCAGCGCATTTACTCCTCTCCCCAACCTTTTCGTCTTTAGATGGCGGCTGCCGATAAGGGAAAACCCCCTTCCGAAATCAAATTCTGGCTACTGGCCTGACCACCAGGGATCGAACCTTGAACCTTTCGATTGATTGATTAATTGAACTGGTGTTTTAAGTCCACTTTATGCACAGTAAGGCTAATCGGTACTGGACCTACAGTTTAAAGTGAGATCCGAACAACTATGTGCCTCCATCGGGAATCGAACCCGGCAGGTTGTTGAACCTGCCGAACCAAAGACGAGCGTGTGGGAACTTTGTTTTATCCAGTGCCATCATATATTCAATTTTCCACACACAAATAAGATTAATTTTAAGAAATTAGACGTGTGCATATAATTTCTTACAGCGGCGGCTCTAAGGGGAGAGCCGCCGTGCCATGGCTCTACCCTCAGAAAAAGAAATAGCACTTTCTTTGCCAAAATATAGTTAAATTAATACATTTACGAACGAGGAGATTCGAATCTCGTAAGCGTTCCAGCTTACGGCTACCTCAATTCCTTCGCCGTATCCCCCAGCTGTTCTCTCACTTGCTCTGGGCCAGCATAGTCTGGCCTGCGTGCAGAGGCATGAAAAAGTCTCGGCAGTCAACGAGCGAGGAGGTGGGGTGGTAGCCCAGTGGCAGCCATGAGACCATCAACCGAGCCAGGTCGCGAGCCAGCTTTCGCATTGTGTTGACATAGTTGCAAACTTCACAGAGAAGTGACTAATCCTGACCGATTTGTAATACTCGTTGGAGAAGTAATTCGCGAGAAAGATACTTTCCTGCATACTTGGCAAGAACGAACGTAATATCTTCCCCAAATATATATAACCATTTAGATAGATGCGTCTAAAGAGCCATCCAGACTTTTTTGATATCGATTTCTTCCTTAAGAAAAGATATATCCTTTGCTCTCACGCACACAGACACTCATGTGTTGCAACTGACGTTGACAACATTGAAGACATGTACTGTAAGTACAAAAGAATTGCAAAAAATCACACGGAAAATCTATCAGTATAAGAATTTTACTTGGAGATATAATTCAATTTCTTGCATTGAATTCTAAAAATTGTAGATCTACAGTTCATTTAGCAGATAATCATATTTCAGTTGTTAGTAACACCGATCGTTGATGTACCGTCTGCCGTGCTGGGGTTGCAAATTATAAACAAAGCAAGGCGAGAATACCGATCGACTCGGTGTCTCTAATTTTCCAGTGTTTTTCTCTTTAGTGAAGTGAAAGTGTCCGATGGTGTGTGAAAGGAAGGGTAGTTAGTAAAGATGAGTCAGATTAGAGCACTATTACATACACCGTTTTCCAAGGAACTATAAGATATTAAATTAAAAGTTAAACAACTTGGCTGTCCCACGCCAGATTTAAACATCAATTCTATTTAAAAATACCAAAAAAATGGTAAAGGTGACAGGCGTCGAAATTTTAATAGTCGCATTTATTGCTTAGAAACTCTGGGCGACCTCCGCACAGCATGCTTCGACGCCAGGGATTGCGGGTTCGAATCTCGGCCTGGGCATCGCTGTTCTATGTGAGTGTTCACTCATCCTTATCTTCGCGATTAGCCAAAAGTAGTACAAATGCGAAGTAAAATAAACCAATCTTAGGAACTCTGAATTTTTGTCTGCAATTTTAGTAAACAAAGTTCCATTAAAATTACCTCTTTCATTAGATTTCTATAACATATGCTAGCGAAAATTTTTCGATTTCTTGATCACGTTGGCACTACCCATCATACTAGCTGCCAGCCGCCACTGATTTCTTATCATCATTTCCCAAGTGAACAATCAGATGCAGGGACGTCGTTAGGGGGGGGCCTGGGGGGGCTTTGGCCCCGGCAGTTGTAACTCTGGCCCCCGCAAACAAAATTTTGATCGATTAAAAATTATGCTAAATTAATACTACATATTATTTTCTGGTAAATTTGTAGCAGAGTTGGAAACACTGTTCCGAAGAAAATCTTCGGAAGCAAATGTAGGACAGCAAAATTCCACCCTTTCGTTGCTTACCAGTTTATAACCAAAGGCATAAAATGCTTTGAGGTTATTACCCTTGCCCTACCCTAAGTTTGTGAAAACCTTTTGCCTTTTGTTGCAAATGACCCTTCCGTTACAGATGGAATCAAAGACTCCGCCGAGGCCGAGCGGTCAACAGTAGGGGGTCGAGCGACATATGGAGAGAGTTCTCCAGTACTGACATTGTTCTGAGATTTAATATTGCTCCTTGCTTCAGCTTCAGAGCCACAGATTAGCTTTGTGTTCTTGCTTGCGAGGAAGGTCTGCTATCGGGTTGCTACGGTCACTGTGTTTTTATTCGTGTGTGGGAAGAGTTCTAGCGTTGTTGTGCATTTCCATTTTGAATGGATACATTTATCAAAACTGGATATTTTAAAACTATCTCAAAACATGTGGAACATGACGACAATGAAGATGATGTTGATCCAAGTTCTGACGTTCCAAAGTTAGACAAAACAAGTGAATGTACTAATGTGAAAATAATTACTGATCTTGAGGTAGATAATCCTAGGCAACCACTTTTGCAAAACTATCCAAATACTACGTTCGGAAAGCGAAAGCGATTATTTCAAAAATACTGGTTTGCATCTGCGCCGTGGCTAGAATATAGTGTGGAACTTGACGCATGCTTTTGTTTTCCATGCCGTAAATTTGGCACAGATTCAGGATATGCAGAATCAAGTTTCAGGAAAATAGGGATTCGCAACTGGAAGAAACCATGTGAAAAAATTAAGGAAAACGGAGGAACGTCCTATCATCTAAAATGCATGGAACTGTGGGCGAATTACAAAGTGAGTACCAATCAGTTTTGTAAAACAATTATATGTGTGTGTGTGTGTGTGTGTGTTCTTAGTTTAACTTAAATAATGAAATATGTATATGTCTGTATATCGAGTGTTCAAATTGAAAAAATGCTGAGGAGAAAAGTCATATCAGCTTCCCTTTTCAAATTTTGAGATTTGTACCTAAAACATACGGACTGATGGTTCAAAGTAAATAACACAAATTTTCCAATTAATGTACAAGAGTTCAGTAATCGCTGATCTCGTCTCAGTGGACTTTTATTTCATATCAGAATTATTTTTCTTAGAGGAAGGCAAATTAATCAGGAAATATTTTCTCATCAAATACATATTGTAATTTGCAAACCAACAACAGTATTAATTTTAATGTAAAATTCAGTACAGAAACTGACAATTTATATGCTGATATTAATGTAATATTTACTTGAAGTTGAAATAAATGATTACGTCAAATTCTTAGCAATAGCAAAATATGATCGAGAATATTTAAGAGGAAAATTCTTTACCTGGTCAGGAGTTAAATTAAAAATTTCAATTTGAACACTGGATGTACTTTGATTTTCGTTTCCTGATTTTACGTTACTTTACTGACACTTCTGGCTAATGTCAAAGATATGCAACGGTGATACAAGAAATTAATGCATGGACAGTAACAAAAAAAGCGCCTGCCTCTCCAGGCGAGGACATTGCGTAGCGGTAATGTCGTCACCATATAATTAAGAGGTCCTGGCCTGGGTTCGATATCTAGTAGACGCACATAGTGGTTTGAATCCAACTTTAAACTGTACGTCCAGTCCCGATTGGCCTATCTGTGCATGAAGAGGACTTAATACAAAAACTCACGGACTCGAACTTAGATCAATTTGGGACAAAATCGTAATTCGATAGCTAACGTGTTCAGCCACTGAGGCGGCTAGAATTCAATAGGTTTTCATTTTGGCTATTTTACCTTTTTTCCTACCTCGTAGGTTAATTTTTACAAGTCGATGTGGATGGATGAATGATGGACGGATGGAAAGGTGATGAGTCACCAATGGCTAGTGGAGGTTTGAACATGGGATCTCTGATTCCGTAGCCCTTTACGCTTACCACTCCGCCACGAACACTGGAATAAATTAAATAAGTAATGCCATTGTTTAGAATGGATGTCGGGGAGAGTGGAAACCTATCTAATAACAATGTACACTAATGCATTGTTGGCATTGCCAGCAGATGTTAACGGTCTACAGATACCTCACACAACGGAGAAATAATCTTTACCTATATTTGCATTGTTTTAAAAAATATATATAGCAATGACGAACGAAGGAACAAAGCTAATCTCTATGGTCTAGAGCAGGAATTTCCAAACTTTTTCGTTTCGCCGCGCCATTAGTGTTTCAAGATTTTTCCACGGCGTCCATGTCAGAATGTAGGCATATCTAATACTTGCTTTGATTGATTGATTGATTGAATTGATGTTTTAAGTCCATTTCATGCACAATAAGGCTAATCGGAACTGGACCTACAGTTTAAAGTGGGATCCGAACCACTATGTGCCTGCACCGGGTAACGAACCCGTGACCCCTTTATTACAAGGTGGCAACTCTAACACTACGCCACCGGGGAGGCCCTATCTAACACTTGTAACGCTCTGTTAGTGTGTATAGGTTGCTTTCCTTAAGTTAAAAAATAAACATATATTTCAAATTCAGAAACATTTTTTATGTAAAATGTTCTAAATAAGAACATGTATTTGGAACAATCATATCAATGACTGAATTTTAGTGAAAATATTGGAACATCTCGCGGCGGCCCCGTATGCCTACCAGGGCGCCGCGACGCACACTTTGGGAACCACTGGTCTAGAGATTACAATTTCTGTAAAACTGAGTCCGAGGTTTGAAACCTGAAGGAGATATTATTTTCTTTCACTATTACAATAACTGATCCCATTGTCGTCGTAATCAAAAATAGTTTAAAGTCCATTTTATGCTCAAATATATTAATTGGAACTGGATTTATAATTTAAATTTGACTCCGACCCATTGTGCAATGTGTCTCCATCGGGACTTGAACCTGGCACTCTTTGGTTACAAGGCAACCTGGTAAACCACACCGAGGTTATAAAATATGCAATATAAAGCAAAAACATGAATTTATTCTTGAGAATGTTAAAAAACAACAACAACAAGAAACAGAACATTTGAGTCGCCAATAATATTCTGCATATTACATATCATAATTGTGATGGCGATTTGTGAGTTTTCCTTCATTAATTGCCATTCATGATCGTCAACATTGCGATTAACTAAAAGTAACAGAAAATCGGCACAACATTTAAAAAAATATAATATACGTAGAATAAAAAAATAGGTGTGAAACTGAAAAAGAAAGGTAATAACAAGTTGATATTTACTACCTATTTTTTGTGCTTTTTGAAGTTGTCAAATTTTGTCATTTTTGGCGCCAATTTACCTGTCTATTTAGCATGCTTTGTGGCTATTATAAACCCGCTCCCTACTGATAACAAGAACTCAAGACAGAAATAAACAAAGTGTGAAAACACCTACTTCAGTGTCTTTGTGCATGATACTTGCACAAACCATCAACGTCGTTTTGCGATAATGCAGGGTGCAAGTTAAGAGGTGCACAATTTTCGAAATTGCCGCAAAAATAGTGGCACTCATCTATTTTTCCTACTGCATCTCGAGGCACTGGTGTACACAAGGGGGAGCTGATGCGGCTATAACTCTCCCGAAATTTCTGTCTTTGAACAACTTTCAAAAGGAAGCTTAAAAGTGGTTAATTATGAAATATGTTATACTGTCTCTCCCCCTTCCCTCTGAAAAAAAACCTGCACACGTTAGTGTCTAGAGGAGAGTTACAAATCAATCGCATAATTTAAAGTGCTGTTTGTGCTGGAATACTACTAAATGTGCTAGAATTTAAATTTGACAATAATTTCAATGTTAAAAGCGTCATTATTATTATTATTATTGTTTTTATAACGTCCTATTATTGGTTATAATTACGTCCCTGCCTAAATTCACAGCCAGAAATAAGATTGATTGAGTTGTTTTAAGTCCACTTTGTGCACAGTAAGGTTAATCGGGACTGGACCTACAGTTTCAAGTGGGATCCGAACCACTATGTGCCTCCACCAGGTATCGAACCCGGGACCCCTTAATTACAAGGGAACGACGGTACCACTGCGCCATCGGGAAGGCCCAGAAATTAGAATAAAACGCGATCTTCTTTCTTCAGGAAAGCAACATCTTGACAGGCGGCCCTTAGACCAGCACAAAGCTTGAATGGAGACAATACAACAAGCTTGTTCAATAAATGTTGGCGAGATGGTTGCGGACAACCAAAGGCGGCACTGCGTCCCAAATACTCTGAACTGCCCGTCATAAAATGTTCCTGCGAGACCTATTTCTAATCTGTGGTCGTCACTGTATGACTAGACCCCTTTGTGTCGAACCTGACAATGCAGGGAGCGGTCTTTCTTGCTTTAAGGGATTAAGGGAAGGAAATGGCATTCAAATGGCAGGGAAGACTTATCCCTGGGTTGAGTTATTGTACCCCTGCTGTTTCAGTGCACCGTTTCTGTAAGGCAATACGCAAATACGGTTAAATTTTCTCTTCCCCAGTAAACCTTTGTTTTCGATTCATTCTGCTAGATTTTGCTTCTATCCAGGGTGCCAAGTACCAGAACAGTCCAATGACCTCGCTGCCTTCGAGCAAGCAATAACTTTAGTGAGGAGGTAGGAGGGCTTGGGGGGGGGGGAGGAGGGGCAGATGCAAGAGGACGAAGAAAATGTAGCAGTTTACTTACATGATGACTCGTGAAAGTATTTGTTATTGCCTGCTTGAAAGAATGAAAGGTATGAAATTAGTAATATTTTTCTTGTTCGCTTCGCTTTCAATATAAGCGTTTCTCATAAGTAACAAGTTATAATTGTCACCCCCAAAAAACTGTGTATATGTGTGCGTGTGTGTAATATGATTTGTTAATGATGAGGTACTGGATACCAAATAATGCAAAAAGTAAAGTAATGTGCTCCCCTGTGCTTTTCGCTATGCCATGAAAGAATATAGGGGTGTGTAGTTAGGGCTCCACACTTTCTTGATCATGGCCGAAGGTGGAGGTGATGTGATCAATCAGCACCACGTCCCTGGCCTCGTTTACCTGCCAGAGTTTCCTCCATGTACCCACTTTATACTACGTACGACGCTGGGTGGGCACCGGAGCCGCTCGAACAGGTGAAAAAAAAATCCCGGTATCCTCCAGAATGAATAGGAAAGATCCTACACAGAATAATTTATCAGTTTAGCACTTCCACAGAGGATATAGTTTCGATAAAAAAGAAGAGGTTGTCATTGAGACAAGCAGAAAGTAAAATACATTAAGGAAAACTGTAAAGTAATAGTTTAATAGTAATTACATAAATTGATTTGCTTCCTGAAAATTGTTGAACTCTAATTTTTAATTGACCTCCAGTGTTCACATATACGTATATTATATACACTTCTTAGTAGTTTAATATACCAATGCACTATATATGTAGCAATATTATAATGTAATATAATATATATATATATATATATATATATATATATATATGTATGTGTGTGTGTGTGTGTATGTGTGTGTGTGTGTACATTACACACACAGAGTTATTTACCTTTACTGTCTGGAAATATTTACATAGGAACAAATTTCAGATTTGGCCCCCCCGAACTGATCAACCTAGCTACGTCCCTGATCAGATGCCATAGAAGACTCGGGCCCGCCCTTTAGAATAGTGCTTAACGCGGTCGCTTTGAACTAAGAGATGCCGGATTCGATTCCGGTATGAACTGCATACATGAGATGCCTAATCGGGACTGGTTCTGCAGTGTAAAGTGGGATCCGAACCACTATGAGCATCCACCGGGTATCGAACCCGGAACCCCTTGATTAAAAGGCGACGATGCGCCACCGAGGAGGCCCTTGCTCCTTTTCTTTCCAAGACTATATATATATATATATATACACACACAGTGGCGTAGCAAGGGGTGGGCGACCGCCCGGGCCCTCGCGCCTAAAGGGCCCTTGCGTTCCAAACGGTTGATACGAATAAATATAGACCTAATAGCCTAAATGGAAGTGAGAAAAAGTATGGAAAAGGCTAATTTTTGTGCGTAATAAAATTAAAATATTCTGCTTTTCTCTGGTTATAAATTCTAGTTAAACGTTATAATTTGAATGAATATGTCAAATCATGGGCGTAACATGAATGGACTGTCCCGACTAAATGGGCATGTCTTTTAGCCTTGCATCAATGGTTATAAAACAAAAATTACGAAATGTTGCAGACTGCAAACCCTCTCTCCTCAGACAACCCATTCCTATATGCAAGGAAGAAATCGAAATTCTTGCACAATCTGAAAAATCGTCAATGTTATTTTCGTACGTTTTTATATCTCCACATTATAATATTTCATAGTTTGAGGGGGGTCATGGCCCCCATGACGCTTCCGTTGAGTACGGGCATGCCCTACAGCTTCAGATTTCATCTTCCTCAAATACACTTTCCGGGTGAGTGAAATTATTCAATATAATTTTCGTCAGCAATTTATTATTATTATTTAAATATGATAAATTGCTGACGTATCCATGAACATGTAGGTACTCATTGAGATTTCAAATTTAAATAACAGATGGGGCCTCGCGATCTGTTGCTACGCCACTGTATGTATGTGTCTATATATATATATATATATATATATATATATATATATATATACATAATGTATGTATACAGTATAGGCCTATATGGTGTATAAATAGTTTGTTAATTTATAATAGTTTGATAGAAAAAAATGAATGAATTCTGCGAATCTCATGTATGAATATTGATATGCTACCCGAGTTTTTTTCGAGCCAATCTCTAGTCCATACTTTTCTTTTTTAATTATTGATAAAAGCACAACATTCTTCAAATTGATCGTCCATCTTTAATGGCCGTGTGCACGAACGAAGATCAAATTTTAAACTCGGATCGGGAAAGGATCACTGGAAAATTCCATTGCACGAAGACGGTTCAACACTTGATCGCGATCTAGGAACATCAAAACGAGTTTATCTTCTGAACGGCCATTCGAGACCGTTTTAGTGGCCGATCCTGGTTCACGATACTGACGCTTCGACTGCAGGCAGTTGTTTTTGAATATAAACAAAGCGGAAAGTGATATCGAGGGCGTGCAAACGCTAGAGATGTTGGATGTACAATGCTGATAATTCGAGAGTTGTGTAAAGTAAACTAAAAACTGCCAAAATAATAATAATAATTTGTGGTTCTGTGGTGCAAAGTCGAAATTTTTCTAAATACTGTACTTTCTATCCCAGAACACAAAACATGTGCAAGTGCAAGGTAAATTAGAACAGAGCAATGTTACGATATTGCTACATGGTGTTGCTACACGACATGACAATATAAATATATAAGAATTAAGAAATGAAAAATTCAAATACTTACCACACTACAGTAATAATAATAATAAAATATCTTTATTGAGCGGGCGAGTTTCAGCGTACGCTGTTCTCTCGCGAATGCATTTCGTAAGGCATTGAAGTCCCGTAGAAGAAGGTTCCATGCTTTCTCCTTATTCTTTTGTCTTATACCGTCAGTTCTTTTTTAAGATTATTATTTCTTTACACCCTACTACATCCTTGTACTCGTCGACAAGGTTGATCAGTACATTTCTCAAATTCAGATAAGTTTGCAGCCCGAATTACTTTCTTCTCCTACACGTTGATACTTTAACACATCACACTATTCGGTGGGGTTTTTGATTGTCATTTGTTTTAGCCAACCAATCAGGTATAGCCTTACAAATTAATCTCGGATCATTTGAACGGAATCACTTGAACGTCGTTTTTCGTTGGTGCAATGCAAATCTTTAAACCAAGTTCATTTAGAGTGGATCAAAATTGATCCCGCTCATCTGAACTTCGAAATAATCGGCGTTGGTGCACTCGGCCATAAGTCGTCTTTAGACGAAAGCATTTCCTTTTAACATTTTTGCTATCATAAATGCTATGAATTACACCATCTATGCTGAGTGGACGGTATTTTCGTATTTGTTTACAATTGAAACAACTAAAATATTGTTCCATACGTGTACAGTAACCGTTATAAAGTATGTATTTTAGCAGTGCGATTATTTTATACCTAATAAAATAACGTTTTATACGAGACGTTATTCCTCTTAGTTCAATAGTTATCGGCTTTTAAAAATGTGAAGTGATACATTGTTTACATCTCACGCGGCCGCCATTACAATTTCACTCGTGTATCGACAAGTACGATAACAAGTATCGTGTGAGGCGAAAACTAGCAAATGGGTAGCTAGTCCAGCGCCAACTAGGGCATTCCTACTGGAAATCCAGTTCCGTGTGATTCAGGCTTTATGTGAAGGTAAATTATTTGTGTGTGTGTGGGGGGGGGGGTTCATTGTTCATGAAGTTACTATAGGACACAGAAAATGTAGAAGTAGTTCAAATACACACAGATTATTTTCAAAATCTTGCACACACCTCTTCTTCCCACTCGTAGCCGAAGCCGAGAGAATATTCTAATTACTTCCCGCTACTTTGACTTCGGCTCATAAATCAGTTGAACGAATGTGATATTTGTTCTTTTTATTCTGTAAATTTTACCTTTATCAAGTTCTGAGCAAAATAATATCTGCTGTCTACATTTTCACTCACCACTGCAAGCAAATGTTATAAAGTAGTTTTGACAAATTTCAGAGGGGTTAAGCCCTCCTGCCTGGCTACGGCCCTGTTTCACTTTCTAAACAGGCATTTTCTATGTTTTCTGCGGCGACCTTTTATCCCTCTGACGTCAAACTTTACAGCTCTCTCCATTTCCAAAAAGGGGATTTATAAACAGACCGACCAGGGACGGCGACAGGGGTGGGCACGGGTGGGCAAGGCCCCACCCAAAAATTCTTGTGCCCATCCGCTTGCCCACCCAATCAAATTCACTAAGTATTTACATATACTTGGGAAATGTGAATGTTTCAATAAATAAGTGTATTCTGGTATTCATTACATGTATATTTTACTCATGAATATTATCTATACTAGAAATGTTCACATATCATCATCTCATAAAAAGCTGTCTTAACTTTGTCATTAAAAAGCAAAAGGAATTACTAGAGATTTTGAAACAGAAAAGCTGTGATCAATTGAATACTCTATGATTAGAAGCAGCTACTAGGCTTAGGAGGTGCAAAATTATGCAGGGTATGATCAAAATGAGATCAGGATTTAGGGTGACTTTGAGGGCTGCAGCTCTGGGCCTTCACTGGGGAAAAACTGCTTTGAAAAGTACCACATAAAGAAAAAAAAATGAGGTACTTCGGATGTGATGAAAAAATGTAGAAATACGTATAACTAACCACCTTATGTAGCTTGGAGAAAAGTTATAACTGAAACTGTGGAGGGGATTGGGGTGAGGTCTTGGTGTTGTAAGGTCCGGGTCTTCACATATATAAATCCCGGCCTGGGTATGATTTAAAAAATCTCTAAATAAACAAATAAAAAAACATCTTAGCGTCATGTCATCTTCAAATATCTACATGGTTTACAAAATAACAACTTTGTATTCGTTCTACTAATAAATACTAATAAGAAGCAATCACAATAACCACTACAATACCGAGGTGTATAAATTTTGATGTAACAGTTATCTGGGTTTTCGATGCAGAATTATTGAATTAATAACGGTTGGCTACTTCTATTTAAAAATCTTCGTTCCTCGCATAAATTTAGCCTATCAGTTACGTAATCATGCGATTTTTCTTGTGATTAACTTACGTAGAATTGAAAGAAGAAGGAGTTGGTAGGAAAGCTTTGTTTTGAGGGCGTCAGAGAACTAACCAATCACGATGATAATTGTTTAAACTTTAGAAGCATCAGAGGTTCAGCCGAAAAGGTCAACAGAATCTGTAGATGCAGATGAAGTAAAACAAGAAAGTATTATCACGAAGTATGCAAAATAATTTTTGTGTTTGTTTGTTTTCAAATCGAGTTTTATGCTCAGATAGGCTAATCGGGACTGAACCTACAGTTTAAAGTGGAGTCCGATCCACCAGGGGAGGGGGCAGTAGAACTCAGAACCTCTTTGAATTGAATTTTATTTTCTTCCGTTGACCCTTGATTAAAAGATCATTATAAGGCGACAACATTATGCCATTGGAGAAAAAAGTATACAGAAAGAACGTGTCATCTTATCACCACAGAAGATGCGTTCATTTAAGAGAGTGTATTGCCAGAGGGAAGCATTTAAGACTTTCGGAAAACAACGTTATTGTACACGGAGTTAGCTGCCTTGATCCAACAATATAACACTGTGAAATTAAAACTACCACCTCAACTTTGGAAGGGGTATGAACTAATGCAACTCCACTTTTGGAAGAGTAAATAAATTGTTGCTGATTCGACTGATTTGTTCTATGTGAAGTAACTTTTCTGCTAATTTTGGCTAATGGCGAAGATGAGGTTCAATGGTGATTAGACGAAGGGTGTAAACAAATACACGCAGACATTGAAAATTCAACCCCCCCCCCCACAAATTATTATTTTGACTGTGGTTCCAGGCGCCAGAGACTAGTTCGCCTGCAAGATTAAAGTTTCCAGGATATACTGGGTAGGATAGAGCTGGTTGACATTTGAGTGTGTTCGATAGTCGTCTGTGAAAAAGAGATGAATTACCGGGTATGGTGATCAATTTCGATGAATTCCTTGTGTCCAAAATCACATTCTACAAAATGTAACTATTTGTTACCAGTGGCGAAGCGTGACATTTTTAGGTAGTCATCGCAAGATTTGCCAAACGTCATGGTCGATCTTTCAACGGAGGGGGGGGGGGGGTACAATATATCTGTGCGATAAACGCCAAGGTCATTGCCAATTCAATGTAAAACTCATACTACAGACCTTACGATTACAAATGACACATAATTCTATCCCATACGATGAGAATTATTAAATATGATGAAAACTGAAATGAAAACACCTCAATTGTCACGTTTAAAGGTCTTTAATGGTCCGCCGTCAATTGTTGTTTTGATAATGAAAAGCAGATTTCATATCGTTCAATGTGTGCTTTTCCTCTTAACAAGTGGAAATAGCAGACATTCGTATTGGTGTGCCCAGGATTTTCGAAGGGGGGAGGGGTTACATGTACTTTTTTGTAGTCATTCATGAATTCCTCATTTTGCCACCTTTTCCTGTCTGGACGTTCTTTTTTTTTTTTTTGTAAGATTATTGAGCCTAAGCAGGGATTATGACCCTCACCAACCCCTCCTTGAGCAATCCACTGTACACTCGGAAGAATCTTGATGACTCCAGAGAAACCTTGCCGCGGCTGTAAGCATGGGGATGCGGGCTGAAAAAAGGACCTGTTATGACCCAGACCTTCAAGAGTGGGAGTAGAGTTTGTTGGACCTTGTCGTAGGGTCTGCCTGTTCGGAAGCGTTCGGCTGTTCTCGGCACCGACAAAGACAACAGGGATTCGCACCACTTCTGCGATGAGCTGAGGCTACTAACACCATTGCCTTCAATGGAAAACTTGGCGGGAGGGTTCGGCGCGAGGGGTAGGACTGGGGCCTCATATCGATGCTCTAAGATTAGCAAATCTCTTGCGTATTTCCAGCAGTTTCATGCTGTCGCTTGGATTATTTCGCACAGTTATGCAAGTATGCTTACTTATTTTTTACTTCTTCTCTAAAATATTCAAAATGCAATATTTTCATTATTCTGCTTGGTCATCGCCGCATCTCCCGATGACCAGACGCCTCGCCTCTGACTTGTTACTTTAGTACATGCAGGTGTGCTCATCCCCCCAAAATTTGCGGAACAATATAATACAGACATATTTAAGCAATATATGTATACATTAGGTACTTTAGGCTTTCGTGTTTGCTAACATAAAGCCTGTCATTGTTAGTGTACTGAACCTTATTCTTAATAGTTTGTCTGCTTGACTAACCTTGTATTAATGCGAACAGCACGCCCCCTCCCATCCAAACCGATTCTAAAGGCATAAGAGCTGGTGTTTCATTTCAACCCTATCGCCACGATCACCCACAGGTAGGTAGAGAAACTGTACATAATAACCATAACTAGAAATCAATAACAAGTCAATCAAACGAAACGACCCCCCCTTTTTTTGGTTTGTGTGAAGATTTATAGAATTGATATAAAATCTTGTCCCCCCAAAATTTCCTATGACGCAGGTGCGTCAATTATCCCCCTCAGTGCATGTGTTCATCTAACCATACGTGCGTTACCTCTCCCGCATGAGTAACGAAGACTTACTTCAGAAAACGAATAGCAACTTAGGAAATGTATTCAATTCTTAACAGAGTTTTCAATGTTACTTGATTATTACTTTTGGGCGATAATTTTATCAAAATAGCCTTTCATGAGCCTATGGGTACTTTATGCAGAATGAACAAAGAATTGGTTTTTACATTTGTGTGTGTGTGTTTACATTCCCAATAAGATATTAATTTGAATCCAAATACTTAGTAGCGGCGATTAGAAGGAGCGAGGGGGAGTTTCCCCCGCCACATTTTGCAACTTGTTGCACCCGCACTATGACCTCTTAATGCTAAGACTCTTATACCAAAAATGTAGACTGTCCTTGCCCCCACGTTTTGACACCCGATCGCCGTTACTGCAAACATTCAGATACATTTGTCAGTTGCAATAACCTTGTAAGCCAAGAAAAGTGATCATTAACCCCCAACTTTCAGTCAAAACTCATAATTTTATGATGAAAAATCAGGAACATGTATTTATATATGACCTTACATTTATACCTACCTGCCCACCCTAATATATCAATATACAGCTTCTGCCCACCCGGTCGAAAATTTCTGGCGCCGCCCCTGAGACCGACCTATCGAGGCAGGCGGTAAGCAGATCACCGTCCCTTGGGTCCACATATTCCGCAGTAGATTAATAGAAATAAAGATATGGAGATAATTTATTTTTATTTCCTCACAAACCCTCACAGAGAAGCGTTTACAGATTTTGCCAGACTACAACTATGCCAAAATGCCAACACGTTTCAAGACAATGAATTCATTCTCTACCTTGTCATTCTTGTTTGAGACAGTAGTGTCTGCGTGTGTTTAGAATCGCGATTATGGGAAGCAATGAAATGTATAGGGAACAGGGACAAATTTCGTAAATTTTAATCAGTATTCCAAAAGGCTATAAAAAAGGAAAGAAGGGGACACGTTTTTAAAAAATCAGAAGGGTGCCTTCGAAAGATTGTTACTATATGGACGGGTTAAAGTTACAGTGGTGTAAGTCAATTTCTTAAAAAGAAAAAACAGTCTGACTCACAGCACTTTGCTGATCAACACAACAGCTGTTTCCTTTATCACTAGAACTTCAACTACCATCTGTTGCCAGTTGAATGAATCTCCGATTTACTTCACGATTTCTGTTCGCAGACTGACTTGTATAGATCTGGTTTCTGTGTATAAGTCATTTTTTTAAAATTGACTTACACCACTGTAACTTTAACCCGTCCATATCTAAATGCCGTTTGCTTCAAATTCCGCCACGATCTATGGGGTTTAGTGTGAGTGTTGTTGGTGATATAGTCGAAGCTGTGAGTGCCAGTGGCGGTGCTCTTACAGTATGTAACATTGTTATTCGTACACAAAGAATTTCCGAGGAAAAAAATGTCATATCTACTAGTAAGTATAAGCATTTTCATATGTACCTGAAAATTAATGTTAATGAAGGTTTCACCAACAGATGTCAATAAAAATGTATGTTCAAAATGTATAAACAGAGCATATAACTAGTGTGAAAAGAGAAAAACACGCTGTTTCATGCAACATTGTTATTCGTACAGGCAAGAGTTTCAATCTTCCTCGCATATAGCGCCACCGCTATTTGGGCGATTTCGTGCAATTTGCAACAAGTTTCAACATGCAGGCGCGCTCCCCGTCAAGCGGAATGCTGGCGTAGGTATTGTTGTAGGCCTATCGCCTACCTATCAGCGTGTTCGAAATGGACAAGGTGAAGGAACTTAGTTCCGATCTGAAGGGTGTTATCATAAATTTGACCCTTAGAGGTTATTCGTTAAGAAAAATTGGACAAACAGTCAATAATCACACTCCACGGTTCAGTACTTAATAAACAAATTTAGAGAGGGAGGTTCAACACAGAATGTGCCGAGAAAATCAAAATAGAGACGATTGAATAAACGTGATGAACGCTTTATTTTAAAAAGAGTGCGAGAAAACCCCCGACTAAGTGTTCCTCAGTTACGACCGTTAGTAGAAAATGTTGCTGGCAAGATGTCCGATCAAACTGTCCGACGTGCTTTGTGGAAGCATGGATATCATGGCAGAATACCACGAAAGAGGCCATATGTGAAACGCAGGAATAGATTTTCATTTGCGAAAGAGCACATCCACAAGGAACAGGAATTTTGGGATAGTGCCATATGGTCAGACGAATCCAAGATTAATATATACGGGTCAGATGGGATAAATAGGGTCTGAAGAAAATCAAATAAAGACAATGATCACATTAACACAGTTCCAACAGTTAAACACGTGGTGGGTCATTAATGATTTGGGGCTGTATGTCGTCCAAAGGTGTTGGTACCATCTAGTTTATTGATGGTATCATGGATGCATATGTCTATTTGTACATACTGAAGAACAATGTAAAGCAGAGTGCCCAAAAAATGGACATGCCGCCTATCTACAGATTCCAACAAGACAATGACGGTAAGCATAAGGCGCGAGTTAACATGAATTGGCTAATATGGAATGTGCCCAAACTACTACAAACACCAGCTCAAAGCCCAGACTTATATCCCATTGAACATTTATGGGCAATTTTGAAGAGGCGAGTCCATAAAGCAGGCGTCAAGTCCAAACAAGAGTTGAAAACAGTTGTGCAAGCCGAGTGGAATAAAATAAGCTGTGAAACATGTCGGAAACTGGTTAATTCTATGAAGAACAGGTGTCAAGCAGTAATTAAAGCCAAAGGATACATATCAAAGTATTAGAACTGTCAGTCAATTTGCTCTGAATATACTTTTTTATTTTATATTATTAAGTGTACGAATAGAAAAGTTGTACAAAAAATGGCATGTTTCTCTTTCAGTTTCATTTAATTTATTATTGTCATTGGTTATACAGAATTTGGGTAAAGATTTTATGTTTCTAATGATATTAGTTATTGAATTGTAAAGAAACAATTTCAAAAGAGTATATTTCCTTTCAGATATTAAAGCATTTTCTTTGAAAATCCGTGTGTACGAATAAGAATGGTTCATACTGTATGTGAGCCAGGTGGCAATGTAGTAACAAATTGCGATGAAGAGTATATTTCATCTACTGCACCAGATAGGTTAGTTCTGCTTCTAGATACAGGTGAGTGAGTAACCGTCTGTTTTAAACAATAAATTTGCAGTACATGGCTGCAAAGAAAAAGGATATTTTTTCTAGGGTTTATAGCGCAGAAACATGATCTTAATCAGCAAAATATCTTCCTTTGGGCTAACACAAGTTGTAACAAAACCAACACGCATAACTGAAACTAGCGAAACGCTGTTAGATATTATAGTAATAGACGATGTTACCAGAATGCATGCAACCGACGTCACAGTGCCTATCGGTAAATCGGATCATTGTGTCACGTACATCGACTTAGTTTATGAGAAACCCCGTAAGGGGAGAAAATATTTGAATAGACAATTTTGCCGAAGACATAACAAACATTCAGTGGGAAACACTGCAATCACTTGATACCGTTGATGAAAAAGTAGACTTTTTTTAGCTCCAATATCGTACGTTTATTTGATTGCCTTGCACCTATGAAAACCGCCCGAGTTAAGAGAAAGCGCGCCCCGTGGATAACTCCTAATGTCAAATTATTAATGCGTATTCGAGACAACGCTCTGAGGAAATTCAAACGTACGAACAACGTTGCCGATTGGAACCACTACAAAGAACTCCGAAATTTTACGACTACCGTTACCCGACAGAAAAAGAAGTCATATTTCTCTTTTAAATTTGGCGCTATTCAATTAAATAAGAAGGAAACTTGGCGTGAACTAAAACAGTGGGGCGTGCTGGATAATAAAAATGTCAATGCGAACTTATCCTCACTTGTGAACGCAGCACACGAGCTCGATGCTCTTAATAATCATTTTGGGCAAAATAGCAATCTATCTAGTATTCCCACTCAACTAAAAACACAACAAATTCAGTATTTGGAAAGCCGTAGCTTTACCGATGAAAATAAATTGTTTTGTTTTAACACAGTAACCGAAATTGATGTGCACACAGCAGTGCATAACATTAAATCTGTTGGAGCAGACGGCATAAACACTAAGATGTTAAAGATTGCACTACCATATGTATTGATTCAATTAACTCATATAATCAATTATTCTTTGTCTAATGGCGTATTTCCAGAAACATGGAAAGAAGCGCGAGTCTTGCCTCTTCAAAAGAAAAAAAAATCAGTTCTTTCGATGACTTAAGGCCCATAAGCCTATTGCCAGTACTCTCTAAAGTACTAGAAAAAATTGTATTTTCGCAAACTAATATGCTATGTTGACGCGAACAACTTGTTACCTACAGTTCAGTCTGGGTTCCGTGCACGGCATAGCACAGCAACAGCTTTAACAAAAGTTACAGATGATATTCTTTGCGAAATTGACAACCGTTGTTCTACACTTCTCGTATTACTGGATTTTAGTAAAGCTTTCAACACAGTCCAACACGATTTGTTAATATCTAAACTCAAATACTATAAATTTGACTCTGCAGCCGTAAGGTGGTTTGAATCCTATTTACTTAATAGGAAACGGAGAAAATTCCTTCAAAATTCACCCTCGCAGATCTCCGAAGCTGTAGTTTTAAAAGCAGGGGTTCCACAGGGATCAATTTTAGGGCCTCTCCTTTTTACCCTCTACACCGCAGACTTAAATAAAGTTATAAAATTTTTCACACCACATTTATATGGAGATGATACACAACTGTATTTTTCGACTAGACTTACAGCGCTAGAAAGTAGTATTTCCTCACTCAACACTGATTTAAATAATATTTAGACATGGTGTACATCAAACGGACTGAAAAAACCCTGAAAAATCAATTTATATGCTAATTGGAACGAAACAATCGCAAAAAAAATTCTATTGTTGAGCCAATTGATCTTAAAATTAATAATGAAACCATTCCATGTAAAAATTCAGCAAAAAATCTTGGCTTGATTGTTAACGATACGTTGGACTGGACGGACCACATCAATGCACAATGTAAAAAAAACATATTTTATTCTGAGAAACCTCTACCGTTTCCAAGAACAACAACGAGGATGGCCGTCAGCTGTAGAAAGCTGTCGGATCGCGCTCCGCATAAAATTGGATTTTCTGTGTTCTCAGTTAATTTCTCTATTGTGGTACTTTGCACGGGTGTTAAGCTATTGCTATTGAACAGTGCCGACGGTAAAAACATTAACCCGAGTAAGTGGAAATGTAGTGAGAGGTGTTTTATTGTTCCAGCGGCAGGCGTCCTCCCGACGCTTTTCTCTGCTTCACCGAGGGAGACACGTGCAACGGACAGCGGCCAAGGTAAGCCCCCGCCTCACCGGCTCTTCAACTTTCTTTTCCTTGTGCTGCTGTGTGGAGACATTAAGCTAAACCCAGGCCCCTGACCAATGGAAAACAAATTCAGTGCTTACTACCATAATGCCCAGAGCATAAAAAATAAAGTTTCTGACTGCACTTCGGAATTGGGAGAATTTATGGACCAGGACTGTATTGCAATAACCGAAACGTGGCTCAATGACAATGTACTGGATTCCGAACTGCCTTTTTCAAAACATTTCAATATGTACAGGAAAGACCGAGGCTCAAGAGGCGGGGGAGTGATGCTTTGCATAAATAACAAATGGAATAGTGTGTTGCGAAGTGACTTGGATCGTGACTGTGAAATTCTGTGGGTTGAGGTGCTTCTCGGCAAGAAAAACAAACTTTTCATTGATTGTTTTTACAGGCCACACAAATAGAGGCCAGCATAGTCTGCCTTTTACCTACCCACTGCCCGCTTGCCGCGAGGACAGGTATACCTGCTAGCCTGCCCACGGCAACGAGTCGACTTGCGTCTTTACCCGGGTTCTTCGTCTTCCAGGCGCTCTGCGCTTACAAGGTAACTGGGCATTCAACAAGACCCGGGCGCCTGCAAAACCTGCTGGAAGGAAACAGCCCTCCGGCAGCGTGTCGCTCCAGGTGTTTCATCACCACGTGGACAGCTTCAGCCAGTGTTGCCTACTTACGTAGCTCGTAAATCCTACGAGGTCCTAGGAGGAGCTCTCTCCTCCAAGGAGAATTTATATACTTAGCGATTTCAGTTCAGCGTAAGCAGTTTTTATCTTATTGCCAGGAAATGCACGCAGTATTACAGCTTCATTTATTTAAATGAATGATCGAGCAAACAAAAATCTCCTCACTGAAAACTAATTGCTTTTCATTGCATGGTGCCTTAACCAGGCACGCAGTGGCGCAACCAGAGGGGGTAGGGTGCATTGCTCACAAGCTTGGACGGAAATTAAGTCTAGCGGAAGGGTCAGGGTGGGGGTCAAACATTAAAGTACAAGAAAAAACAGACTAGCAGAATTTAAGAGTAGCAGGGCTAAAGGGTACTCAAGATGGAATTAATTTTCGTATTTTTCTTGCATTTTCCTTCCAGACGGCCAAGGGCACCTGCAGAGGGGGAATGGAGGGGTAATTGCAACCCCTTGATTTCAAATTTTATGAAAGTAGAAATATATTATAAAATATTATCCAGTCTCATCAAGTTCAATGCCGTAGCAAAGGGGTAGCGGGAGTCGGCCCTGAGCGCCGAACGATCTAAGTGAGAAAAGTTTTAAAACAGAGAATGCTATGGCGGCCCGTGATATTATTTGCTATTAATGTTGGTTTGTTACGAGTTGGATGAATTGATTATGTAATACGTCGCTCCATGTGAAAAGAAAATATTGTAGATGAAAATTTTACATGCCATATGTCTGTACATTCGGAATGCATTTATCATGCACTTTCTTTCTTTCAAAAACAGTTTGTGTGCTTGTTTTCCATTATTAGCTAATGTGAAATTGACGTGTTGAAAAAAAAAAATTCTAATCCTCTGTTTCAACACAAATGCGCGTGAGAACCGACTTCTACCCCCTTTTTGCGTGATTTATGAGGATTATAATGCCTTTCATGCTACTTTATTACTATTATTGTGATTGTTCTTGTTGGCACGTTTATCCAAGTACTTGGCCCTACCCCCCAAACGAGGGTAACGGCAATGGCCCTGGCTGGCTACGGCCCTGGTGTTCGCAGTAGAACAGTGTGTTGTTCGACTCGCGACCTCAGCGTCGAACGTGACATGTTCCAGTCCTGTCCTATATCACTATATATACGTATATTGGTTGTTTACGACATATACTTATGGATCCTGTGCCACGGAAAACCTATTTCAATGTGTGTGTGGGGGGGGGGGGGGTAGCAACATTCGTAAATCTCATTTCATTGGTGATGTGGCTTACGAAGCTTCGAGTTCCCTTTTTTAAGTAGTGAAAATCTATTGCAGTTGGCAACACTGCAGAACGGTGTGGGCCAGGTGCAGTTTCTACTCGAAGCAACTACGTCATGCAGAGGGAGGGGTCTGCAGTTGATGGAAAGAACGAACTGAGACCTACTAGGTATCGTAAGACTGCGGGTACCCGGCGGGTCTACAATGCCTGCCAGGAACGATCTGTGCAGGTGGGCATACAAGCTGCTCAAGCGAGGGTGTTGCGCAGGTTGCATGGCATTTCAGGAGCGATGTCTCGCGAACGGGTCTGCTGCAGGTCTTGTGCAGGCCTTTACACACAAAACTTGCCCCGTAGCAGTTCTGGAGGCTTCTTACGATTCTGTGCTGTCGGCATCCTCTATGGGCGACGTAATTCTTTTCGGAGACTTCAATCTCTCAATTTCATGGACAGACTCCACGCATGGCTTTACAAAAGACAAGAACGACACGTACTTCATGGATCACTTCATACATGGCCTCAGACTTCAACAGCACAATATGTTCAATACACGAAAAGACAATAACCTGGACTACATTCTCTCGTAACTCCCTTCGGCGCACATCACCCCTTCGGACCACGAATCGCTGGACGCTGTGTTCTGGCTCCCGGACCACCTGAAGAGTCAACGACCTTCCACCCCTCGACGCCAATGCCTTGTTTGGAGCAAAGCACCCTGGGGTGACATCCGTTCGGCTCCAGTACTCTCCCCACTTGTTTATACGCGGAGAGTAGCTCGCTTGACCCTACTCGCTCCAGCTACTCTCCCTGTACCAACGCACACAAGAAGACTCAACGAACGTATTACATGATAATTTGTCATGCAAATGCTGCCAGATTAGGAGTACACCGAAATTCAGTGGCAACAGTTCAGTCACCTTGAAAATAGAGCATGCGGTAACTTTCTCGTCGCCGCGATTTAGAAGTTGCCAGTGCGGGCAACGCTTACGTTCTGTTCCCGTGATAAATGTTTCTCAACCAGGGGAACTTTTACTCGCTAATACGCGCTAGGTCTTACAAACGTAATTTAACGTACCTAAAGATACTTGAACAACCGCTCCCCTTGAAAATTTTCTGCGTGAAACCATGGAGGCGAAATTGTTCATCTACTTGTTCATTTTCTCTATTTTCCACAATGGTCGGTTATTGAATCGAAATAAAAATACCAACAAGGGGAAGACACAATCTCCTGCAGCATATTATAATTCTAAAGTATGATCCCAAACATGGGATGTATAAATAGAAAAAAAAAGAAGGAGAATTGCCAAGCGCCTCACTTAGTACTCCGGAACTTTGTTTCTATATCTTCCTGTAATACAGTGGCGCAGCGGAGTTTCCATGTGAAGTTGCACGGGTGCCTGTGGCTGAACAGTACGACCCTGCTCATCGCGGACATCCGTCTTATGATATGTTACTGGGAACCCACTCCCACACATTTTTTTTTAAAAAAAGTAATACAAGAATAGTGAAGTTACGTGTGGTGACCATTCACTCGTACAGGGTCAACGAAGTTAGTAATAAGTTGTGTTTTATACAGCGTATATTGATACACCTGTAGATTGAATTGTATCTTCTGCAAGTATGCTGTATAAAGGAAGAAAGTGCCGGAGTACTAATTGAGGCGAGTGTACAATACACCCAACTCTGTTGGTGTTGATACGTATTCTAAGTTCAAGAAAACAGAAAGAACGGGTCTTTGAATTTAGTGCTCACCTCCAAGGTCGCCCGCAGGATTTTTCTCAAGGGAAACAGCAGTGCTTAAAGTTGGGGAAACATGGAGTGATGCTTTCTCCCAGTTAAGAGAAATCTCACAAATCATCCCAGCACTAGGATAATTTGCATTATAAAAAGTAAACTTCTCCCCTTTGCTTTGCACCACGTCGTGAAGTCGTATAGAGGGTGTGGAGTTAGGGCCCCACACTTTCTTGATCACGGCCGAAGGTGAGGGTGATGTGATCAGCACCACGCCTCTGGCCGCCTTTATCCCCCACAGTTTCCTCCAGTTACACACTTTATACGACGCTGGGTGGGTACCGAAACCGCTTGAACAGGTGGAAAAATCCCCTCTGGGGATCGAACCTGTGTCTCTGGCATGGTAGTCAGGAGAACAGAGAGAGAATATTGCTCGGCCCCTATACCTGCCCCCCCCCCCCACCCTGCGACCGCTGAGCCACTGCTGTAATATAATTTGCATTCTTACCATAGGCGCCGATTTCTTAAGGTAATTGGGGGGACACAAAAGCTAAGCAATGCTTAGACCTATTTCTTTCCGTTTGTGTGTGTGTGGGGGGGGGGCAAGTTTTTTTAAAAAAAGTAATGAATAGTAGAGACCTAAGAGTACATACATTTGAGTTAACCTTTGAAAAATTGTAATTACTATTACTAGCTCTGACAACAAAAATACAAACATATCAAGGTACATGGAGCTGGACAAAAAATCATTATATTGTGATTATATAATTATGTAACATAATACGTGTTAATAATAATCGTACTTTACGTGTAACTTTTGATTGAGAATTTAATTATCATATTCTGTTTACATACTGTACTTTTTCGCACAATCCTTTATGGGAGTTTAATACCTGCACACATGCTCACACATATACACATAAAGGTTTTTTTTTAACGTTGGTTACGCATTGTATAAAAATGCAACACTAGCCACAGTAATGCAGTACGAAGTAGCACATATATGTTTACAAATATAAGTAAAAAAAATACCAATCCTGAATAAATAAAACAGTGGTAAGTACCAGAATAAACGTGCCAATATTATTATTATTAATAGTAGTAGCAGTAGTAGAAAACAATGAAATTGCGAGCGAAGAGAGTAAAAAATTCTTATATCCAAATTATTGCAATGCAAACTAAAAACAATATTGAATTAATAGGGCGCCATGGCATTCTCTCGGCCTCCCCGATGGCGCAGTGGTAGCGTGGTCGCCTTGTAACCAAGGGGTCCCGGGTTCGATTCCCGGTGGAGGCACATAGTGGTTCGGATCCCACTTTAAACTGTAGGTCCAGTCCCGATTAGCCTTACTGTGCATAAAGTGGACTTAAAGCAACAAATCAATCCAATGGCATTCTCTCTTTTACAACTTTTTTTATAAAGATTGTTCGGCGCTCAGAGCTTTTGCTACGGCTCTGAACTTGATGAGACTAAGAAAATAACAAGGAAAGTTGGAATTGCGGGCGAAGCGAGCAAGAAAATTTTATGAAATGCATTTTTATTTGTACAAAATTTGACATCAAGGATAGCAATTGCACCTCTGTGCAGGGGTGCCCACAGGGGGGATTCATGACGCGCCTGCGTCATGGGAATTTTTTTGGGGGGACAGAATGTTTTAGTTTAGCTACCAATTCTATATATCTTTACAAAAAAATGGAGGGATCGTTTCATTTTATTGACTTGTTATTGAGTTTTAGTTATGGTTATTAGTTTTTCTTCCTACCTGTGGGTGTTCGCGGTAATTTGGTTGAAATGACACATCACGTTTATGCCTTTAGAATCTGTTTGAAATGGGGGGCGTGCTGTTCGCATTAATACGAGGTTAGTCAAGCAGACAAACTACTAAGAATAAAGTTGATTCAATACACTAACAATGGCAGTGAGCCTGAGCAGTTTTGCACGTTTTATGTTAGCAAACATGAAAGTGAGCCGTGCTTTTTCTTTTTTAGTCTTTTAATTTCAACTGCAATGAAAGGATTCGAATTCATGCGCCTTTCAATTGTTGGCGTCCCGGCCAGTGGTAAACTGTTTGGTGTTTCCCCCCTCCCAAATCGTTCATCAAAATCCCCCCGAAAAGAATTGTTCATCATAACCCCCCTCCTCCCCCCCCCCCCCACACACACAATTGTTCCGAGTCGGCTCGGAACTTCCGACATGCGGACTTCAGCTTTAGTGTTGGATGGTTTCAAGCACGATTTGTTTCTTGTAAGTGTTCCTGTGCTCAGTGGCGCAGGAACGTTTTCCATTTGGGGGGGTGCAAAATTCAGCCTCCCATATGTCCAATCAAGTATCGCAATAATAATAATTAGGATAATTATATTTAATTAAATAAATATATATTAATTAATTAAATATGTACATTAATTAATATTGTATTGTTATTACATGAATAGGTAAAAGATAGTAAAAGAATAGAAATATAACAGCAAGTATTCATTATCTAGCGTACGTGTAGTTAAGATCGCCAAGATTTGCACAAAACAACTGCCCTAGCAAGGAATTTAATGTCAGATAGAAAAAGAAATGAATATTTATTGAATATCAAAAAAAAGGAGTTAGATCCAATTAACGAAAAGTAAAGTTCCTGATTAATATTTTATGGATATTATCATTAGTAGTGTGCATAAATCTTTGGAATCCTTCAAAGCCGTATGAGCCAAATTCCTTGCCTTCCAATAAGTTCAGCGGAGAAAACCATCGAGTATACAGGGTGCAGCAGAAATAACTCCCGGATTTCATTCGTGAATAACAAAGCAACGATCGATGTTATGCAAAATTTTATTTCACAGTTGGAAAGAACAAGGATTACCATTTTGTTTCCAATATGTACCGAGACAACTCCATGAACTCCGAGGACTTTTTTGAGGAACACGGCACGCAGTTAATGTAACATCTGACCGTTATGTATGGATGTTACGCAACTTCCTGTAGCCGCAATCGAACGATCGTGGCAAATTGGCTGTGTGGTTCCAACAGGATGGTGCCACAGCACGCGTATCGATGAACGTGCTACGTGAAATGTTTCCAGGGCGTCTGATCTCACCTTCCATGGCCAACTCGTTTCCCCGAGCTCGTACCCTGCGACTTCTTTCTGTGGGAGTACCTGAAGGCTAAAGTTTACCAAGGAAGGCCGAGGACAGACAATGATCTGAAAGATGGTATCAGACAGGAAAGAGCGGCAATACCGACCAGACATGACTAGGAGGGTAATGCAGAACTTCAGGGCGGCATTTGGACGATATCATTTTAAAACAAAGTCAACTATGTCACACAAAATGGTGACTTGTGGCAATTTTGTCAAAAAATAATTGGAACATTTTGTTCTTTGCAAATGTGTAATAAAATGGTAAACCTTGTTCTTTGCAACTGTGCAATAAAGTTTTGCATAACATCCATCGTTGCTTTGTTATTCACAAATGAAATCCGGGAGATATTTCTGCCGCACCCTAACTTTTAATTGTTACGCTGTTCAAGCATGGTATCGGCATTGATGGAAATTAAGTATAACAAATGCTAAACAATTATATTTTGATAAATTACTTTTACTACTTGGTAAGTCTTTCGGGGGGAAGGGGTCCGGACCCCCTGGACCCCCACAAAAACGTCCTTGATACCTAGGTATAATGTGAAGCCATGAGAAATATTCTCTTTTAGAACAGCACACACGAATGTCCTGTTATTTAATGCAAAATATGCATAAATATTTTTCATTGTTTTTGTTAGAATTTAAGTTTTCAAAAAAAAAACAAAAAAAAAAAAAACAGATTTTAAAATCAGATAACAATTCTGAAACATATAAGGCTAAGCTCTGGACCTCATTCTGGGCTTATTTGGATTTAACGGAACGGAAAATCAGGAGTGAGGGGGATCTTGAGCCACCCCAACCAGGAATAATCATCTCCCACCTACTGGATATAGAAACTACATTATATAGAATTCCACTTCAGTTCCGTTCATTCTAATTTTAAAAGTCCCATAGCTACGCATAAGAATATCTTTAAACAATTTATGGCAGATGTGTACTACATCCAATGCCTTTTAGAAGCCATGTATTTGGTATTTTCTCAGACATCTATAGGGTGTTGTATTAAAAAAAGAAAAAAAATGAGTTCAGATCGTTCCCAATCAACTCGTAAGAAGTCTAACTTTGAAATATTTGTGAAAAATTTGACAAATCATTTATTTGTAATATAATTAACTGTACCTAATGACGCTCTTCAAGTACTGAAAGTAATATCATTCGGTACATTTACAAAACCGAAATCCTTCAGCTCTCAGAAGTAGCAAGGAAAGCCATAGGCTCAAAAGTTTAATCTTTCTTTTCAATTTTTGGTGGACAATGTGAAGACCCGGCCAAGATTTATATTCGTATGTAGTGGTATTAAATGCAGATATATGCACGTGTTTTAGGGTGACATGTCAATTTCTCGTTTATGTGAAAAGGTAAACTTTAATGTAAGCAGAAGCATGTGCGCGTTACAGTTAAAGATTTTCGCATCTACAAAGAAAATCCAAAACACATTCCCACCTCGCCGGACTCCGTGGCGGAGGGGTTAGCATAGCGCGCTATGACGCCTGAGGTCCCAGGTTCGAATCCTGGCCTGCCCATGGGTGTTATTTTTGAGTGTCCATCAATTTCATCATATCATCATCACTCATCCTCATCTTCGCGATTAGCCAAAACTGGCAGAAATGCGAAGTAAAATAAACCAAATCAATCAATCAAATATTCCCATCTTACTCCTAGAGACCTTGTAAATCCAATCCAAAATCTACCAATAGAACCTGCAGTGAGTCTCATTTATCTCGTGGATTCATCTGACTAATGTAATTTTCTTACAGTTTGACTTAAGAGTTTAACATAAAATGGCGTTGTGTTTGTGTTGCATTCGATATCACAATTAGATTTTAAGCAATTAATGTCCAATTATAAGTATACCTAATACATAGGTAAAAAATAGTCCCCCCTCTGATAAAATCGCAAATTGCACCCTGTTTAAATGTCTAGGAAAGATTTCATTTCACCTAGGAATGATATCGCGATGCGATGATTCGAGAATTGTCACAGCCTCATTTCGTCTCCTGTGTGGTGAGCTCCTTCTCGTTCTTGTTTGTGCTTATTTTTCTTTCGGTTTCCACTCTGAAGTTATGAAAACTTATTTCAAATTCACCTCATTCTCAGATAGGCTAATCGGCACTCTATTTTTTAAAAAAAATATATTTATGTATCTTAATATATAGGTTTAAGTATAGTTTTCCCAACACCCTCTTACAAATTTATGAAAAATATGGGTGAGTTACAGGAGTGCATTGTAACCCCCCCAAGTTGGTCTGTCGTGTCTCGTCTCGTTCGTGAAATTGTTCCGTTTCGGAAAATTCCATTATAAATATTCAAAAGAAAATGGGCTCAGTCATACACTCTTCTGATGAAGATTTGTATCTTATCTTCGAATCGACGCGACCACTGCTTTAGAAATGTGTATCCCCCCTTACGCAAAGCAGCAATCATCTGCAGCGTAATTGTCTGAGAGTCAATCTGATTCCATCGTTCCGCACACATTTTAAACAATTTTCATCTCCTTAAAGAGGTTTCCAAGAACTTAGGTCAATGAACTAACTAGTAGCAAGCACAATGTAGTACAATAAGTTTACAATTAAATGTTTTGAATTTCTGTGGTAAGGACTATAATGCTTAAAATGTATAAACAATAGTACATTTTTTTATTGGGCGAATTGATAATAGGTAATTTTAACAGTAGCACCTTCCGTCTGCTGTCAAATTACCAAAGGGGTGTAAAGGGGGTACAACTCGATTTACGGATTTAGGGGGTACAGTACCCCCTTCAAAAATTTTCGGGGGTACAATGTTCCCGACAGAATTAGAAACCGTCTCTAAATCCATCGTTTAATACCATAGAACTACCAATCAGAATTGAGGAGCACACTGGCAGCTGTAGTAGGAAGTAGAAGAAGAAGAAAGGCAATAGACCGTAGCATTTTTCGTAGCCAGAGACCTGCACAAGACCCGGAAAAAAACAGTCTGCAAGGAGGCGCGCCTACAATAATATGCAACATGCACGTCAAGCCCAGGTGTTCGACATCTTCACGCACAGTTGTGCACAGGCATCGATGCCTGCCAGGTTTTTCTATTACCCGGGTCTTAAGAAGACCCGTGAGACTCGATGTAGTTCTTGCTGGTAGACGCGAGCACTACTGTCAGTGTTGCCAATGGCCATTATATTTCACTACGCATGGAAATATTTGAATTTCTGTTAGACGCAGGTGCCTTGAGGTTGTATAACCATTGGCGTAGCAAGGAGCGACCACCCTGGGCCTCGCGAATGTAGGGGCCTCGCGTCCCATGAGGTTAATACGAAAAACGTAATAATAGGAAGTGAGAAAGATAGAAAAGGCTATATTTTGTGGGCAATAAAATTAAAACCTTTTTTATCTGGCTTTGTATTCTAGTTTAACGTTATAATTTTAATGAATACGTCAAATCAGAGGTGGGCGGGAGCTCTAAGCCTAAGGGGCCCCGAAAAATTCAAAACAATTCTCATTTCTCATGTGAAACATTAACGCAAAAAGTTCTTGGACATTTTTATCCAATTATTATTTTCTTGAATAAAAAGCGGTTTGTCTTGGCTTTTCTTCTGTCTCGTGACCTTGCATAGCCTACCCGATTTTAATATGATAATGATAAAGCACCTCAAACTACCACGGAGCAAAGTATGGGGCATTTAAATGCTTCCGGTATTTTATACTGAAGAAGGGTATGGATAATATTAGCAGTTCTTCCTTCCTTCCTACAACTTCAGATGCAGCTATTGACCTCTGTAACCGGCACGAAGATGATTTATCTTCCAAATTTCCTGATCAAGTTCTACGTTTCAGGAATGTGCTTAAATCTGAAATCAAGTGCTTTGGCAAAGTTTCTTCTCCTTCATAGCTCTACACTAGCTTCCATTGTTCTGTGTATCCTGTACCACCTTCTGCTTGTTTCCTACTCTTCAAGTAACAACCACGAAAAAAGAACTATCTTTCTCAAAATTGAAACTTAGGAAAAACTTCTGGAAGGTAGTGTCGAATGGTATGATTCAGCCCAAATTAGCGGACTCAGTAATCTCACTCTTGAACGAGAAAGAGCAAGATCTAATGTAAAAGTGTCATTCGCTGCCCAGAAGTCAGTAAGAAAAGTTCTGTTAAGCAAGGTGGTTTGATTTAAATCAGGTTGATTTAAATCAAGATTTAAATTGGGGAATTCTATTTTTAAAAATCACTATTGAAGTCATTTTAAATTAAATTACAGAATAATGTACAAAAGAAATTTGTAGATATCAGAATCACTTTTTGTAAAAGTATATTCATCTTGTAATAATTTAATGGTGTTTATTATGCTCTAAGAAAAGAAATAAAGGAAACAAAACATATGTACTGATGGAGTGAAGCTCATACAAAAGTAAATGTAATATGTCATCTGAAAAAACACTTAAATTTTTCTTGATTTAAAATTAAATAATTTTTATAAGCAAAAATAGCACACTTTTTAAATAGAATAATATACACAATACTAATCATGTTAAACCGTAAATAGTGTCATTTTCATTAAACTGTAAATAAATATGGCAGCTGATATTTGGCTATCATTAAAAACACTAAAATTCGGCTACAAAGACAGTAAAAATTATTTTAAGTTAAAAATATAAAGTACTTCCAGAATTTATTATTTTCACTGTTAAGAAAAGTTACTGAAATTATAATAGTTTCATTAACACACTCAACAAACATTTTCATATTAGGTTCATTATGTTCATTTCCAGAAACTGAGAAATGCATATTTACATGTAATTTCTTATTTGCTTTAATCAAACTGTTCAAATATTTTACAGGGGCGTTTATCAGAAAAAGCCTTTCTATATAAAAAATATGTCTATGTGTACGGTGCCATAAAAAGATCGATTTAAATAAAAAATATCAAATATTATAAATAAAAATAATTATTTTTATCCACCCAGCTGTTAAGGGGGCGGGGGAGGGGATAAGTAAATATTTGTATTTCCTTCTTTTGAATACATAAATGTCAAAGAAAGATATGTTGTAATATGTGAAAATTCAGATGTAGAGCATCGATTTGTATAATTATTAATGTAAATGTAGCCACAACCAGCCATTCTAAGTAATTACATAAATTTCCTGGAAGAATCTGACTGTACTTGAGGGACCCAAATTTGTTTCTTGCGGACGCGTACTTTACGATTTTGTTAAACCACTGCGTCAAATATTTAATATTACAAGAACATTAAGACGTAACAACAAAATGAGATTCACAATTATTATTATCATCTAAGTCCTAAAATTCAAAGTTAACTGGTACAATTAATGTGCAACAAAGTCAAAATTGCTAATTAAAAAAAGGTCAAATTAGCTGTATCAATTGATTACACCAAAGATTTCACACTTATGGGGCAAATTACTATCGTTTTAAGATTTGTTGATGTTGAAACCGATTGTGTCGAAGAGCTTGTGGGTAGATATTTTGGGCCCCTAGACAGGATTGTGGTTTAGCGCACCCCCTCCCCCTGCTCTATCAAGCACCAACGTTTTATGTGCGTCCTTCAATATATACCACTGCGCCATCGGGGAGGCCCCCTTCTTATTTAAGAAGACTAGAGAGTTATTTTGTTAGTTATTTGATTTCCGATATGCCACTGGTGCGACGTTCATTATATTTAATTACAAAACTCGATGTGTTCGATAGCAAACTATTATTTTTTCTATGAAAGTGGAAATTTTTAATCCAAAAACATATTCTGTCATAATTCTCTTTTGTTTACTTTTCATTGAATTTTGGCGCTGTAGTGAATTTACATTTTCCATGCAAAATAATATTACTCCATGACTTAATTCTGTAATCAAACAATTATGAACTACTCTTGATTGAAATATTTGAGCACGATTTTTATTACGACTTTGTTTAGAATATGATTTCAATACATTTGAGTATTTTTAATTATGAAAAACATACAAGAAGTCAGGAAAACTCAGACTAATTAGTTGCTTGATTGGAAGCACCAGTGCCATGTAAACTCGTAATAAACCATTGTTTCTTATCTGGCGGCGCAGGCCTAGGGCGAATGCCGAGTAAGGCCGGCTCTGCTTCGGAACAACAGAAGAATTCGATTCCTTTAAACAACTTAGGATATAGAATAAATAATAATAAATCGTCTCTATTAGAGCGGGCCTGTTTCGGCCTCTAGGGTCGTTCTTCCAACATAACCTTGTCTTGGAGATTAATTATCCGATATGCCATGTGGTGGGATACGGTGTTGTGTTGATGTCTCAAAGCATGGGAAATGTGTTCGAAAGAGTAACGTCTACTGTTCAGTTTTTCGCTCCACGTCGTTTTGTGGGTCAGGACAAGTGAAAAGTTTCCACCCCATGCAATCAACAAAATGAGATTTGTAAATAAATCAGGGAAAACTGAATTGTTTGACAGAAGATTGGCATGGACTGATAACATTGAAATGCGGTAAGGAAATTTCGAAGAATGCAAGAGTCCGGTCACTTTATTTTCGAAAGATGATTATATTACCATACAAGTAAAGTTCTAAATTGTTCTTTATGAATAAAACATTTTTTTTTTCGAAAACATGTTTTTCCCAGACCTTGTCGGTGGTATTATCTATTATCACCGCTATTATGTATGAAATTTGGAACAGGTGCAAGTCAATTAAGTGCGAGGATAAAAATTGCTTGTGAATTAATTAATGTCTGTAATCATAAAGGTAACCAGAAAAAGAAAATCGACATGCTAATGTCGCTGTTTCATGTAAGTCCTTTTTCAGTGAAGATAGCCTCGATGAAATTGTGAATTTATTATTATTATTGTATTTTTAAACCAATCTGCCTCTTTGGGGGAAGAACTGCAAGTCTGCAACGGTATGTTTAAATTTTTCTCCCGCCCAAGCTTTGCAAATACAGGTGAATTGCTTTATTTTCAAATCATTTCCGAATGCCCCAGTTACAACCAGTGATGTGCCGTAGACTATAAGTTTACGTCTACATGCGTTGTCTACACGTAATATACGCGTAGATTACATTGGGTTGTAGTTTACATAGACTACGTACACAATCTAAAGTGCATTAAAATGAATTTTCAAGGGTTTCATGAGAAGAAAGTGACATTTTCAATTATAATGGTTCCTAACGAACTGAAAAGAATCCTATTTATAACAAATTTTTTTTTCGCTTCTATCATCAACTATGGAAGAAGATAAATACTATGCAAAAAACAACAACAGATGGCAGTCGTGAGGCAAGAGTGGTATTTTCCCCATAAAACACTAGAATATTTCCTATATTAGGTTTTTTCCTAGGTGAGAAATTGTTCGAATTTGGAAGAAAGAGTATGAAAAGTTCTCCTCACACATCAGCAACTGATACGCAGTATAATTTTGTTTTAATTCTACGGCGCCCTTTGATAAGTTATCACCTTTCGCCATGTTGTTTACATAGATTACGCCATCTACGTGTATAAAATTGTCTACGTGTAGAATGTAGACTATTGTTGTTTACTCGTAGACGCACATCACTGGTTACAACCTGAGATGCAGATAAATCAGCACAGCACCAATGCTTATACATTACTTCCGTCTGCGTTTTCGTGTTATTTTTTGCCTATCATTATTAAATGATTCGTTCTCAGCACAGCTTCACATTCGTTAAAGTTCCTGGAAATCGCATCGCATTCGTAATATTTAAAAATATCACAAACGTTTCTTCCATACCAGCCATGACAACACGCTGCTATTACCATTACCGCTACTACTGAACAATTTGCCTACCATTATCTTTGCCGTTGGCTGTACGTAAAACGAAGTTAGTAATGAGGTGTGTTTTATACAGCTGATATTGATACACTTGTGGTATCTTCTGCAAATATGCTGTATAAAGAAACAAACTGCCAGAGTACTAAGTGAGGTGAGTGTATGTACAAAGAGTGAAATATAAGTGTATCAATGAATACTGTATAAAACACACCGTATTACTAAATTCGTTCACCCTGTACAATCAACATTATTTATAGGACAACGTAATTTATACATCGTATCGTTACATTCCTTCACTTTTTTCATGTTTCATGCATTTCATTGTTGTTTTTACTTAAACAATAGTTCCATGACATTATGAAGTTATTTACGTAGTGTAAATCGATACATTTAAATATTCTAACACTATGTTAATTCGATCTCTGCAGCCAAGTTTTACTCCATGTCTAGTTGTATCCGTCTGATTTCGTGTTATTCTGTGGCGGCAATATGGCTGTTCACTGGTTCATAGGATAGTGAGCCTCGTTAATGCTGTAATAAATATTGTAAAGTTGTTCCCATGAGTGTTAGTGACAGTGTTTTTTTATTTATGATGTAGTTTTCAAGTGGGGAAGCTGGCAAGAGTTTTAATTCTGTGCGGAAGACAAACGAGATGTAGACGAATTGGAACTTTTTTTTACTACTTGTAAGTATGTGATTTTTAGGATTTACATCATTGCAAAATAACATCATTACAGGATGTTGTTTGGTATATTAGTACGAAAGAAATACGTTAAAGACGTGAGAATTTTTAATTCAGATGGAACAAATAATGCAAAGTTGCAAGTAGATTATCCCTATTTATAAATGTAACATTAATTTGTGTACAAAATATATTCGCAAAAGTACAAATTTGTGTAGCTGTCTTTTCTTAGATCTCAATACTGTTATATTTTTGGTTAACTGTATTTAATAAATGGTTCATGCTTTAAAAAGACAAGTAATATGCGTTTTCACCAATATCGATGAAATATCCAAGTGACAAGTATTTCGTCCCAATAATAGTGAGGGACAGTTTTTGAAACTTAAAAAAGTCATAGAAACATTTGTGACCAAATTGCTGGACAAAACTGGGTAAAACTTCGATAGCGTCCCAACACCTCTCACTCGTTTATTTCGTCATTTTTAACATTCCTACCTACCTATTCTGCATTGCGAAAAATTCTTGAAGGTGCTATTTTGCTTTTTTCACGAAAAAGAAGTTCAATTTTTGACATAAAGAGTAATTATTAAACCATTGACGTTAGCCCCAAAAATTCATGAACCATCAGGGGTACGAGGTTAGGTTCCATTAGCACTCCTTTCGTTCTATTTAGCATATACGGACAACATCGGTTTTTCTCGATGAAAGAAAATACCAACAAGAACTTCTAAATGCTACAGAAACTCATTTCGGTAAGTAGTTTCTTGTGTAAAAATGAAGAAATCCGTTGGGATGCTATCGAAGTTTTACCCAAAACTGTATATAGGGCCATCCAATACCAGCCCTTTTTACCCATTTTTTTTCGTGCGGATTAGAAGTTGTTAGTTCAAAGATTTAACAAGTGAGTGACAGTCTGAGATGAAATGAAAGCGAGTTTTGTTGATATGGTACATCTACACAATTTCAAATTTAGCCTAAAAGTTAATAAACTGCATTAGTGGGTGACTGGGAGAATTTCCTATTTGTGTACTCCTTAACCATGACTATAGTTATCACCTTCTTCTGGCCCAGGGCAATGTTAGAGCAATATATACATGAAATATAAATGTGGAATCAAAATAAGTGCAGTTGAAACTTCAACTGGCCCAGGTTCCAATTGTGTATTTCCAATATATTTATTTACACATATTTGATGCATGATTCATTTATTCATGTCTATAAGCACATACTGAAATCATTTTATGCATTACTTATTGCATCTTTCATGAAGAATTATTTTTTCTATCCCACAATCATGTTTCCTATCAGTCAGCTGTTTGTTTTCTATTGTCATGCATTCGGACTGCTGGTACAATCTATGAGGTATTTTCCTTCATTACAAGTACATTATCCTGCTTCTGAATTGTTTCATAAGTGGGTTAGGTTGGCCAGCTGTGAAGCTGTTACCATTACCATCACACCCCAGAATGGCTATGTTACACTAAACATTGTAATCATAATCGGCACTTCGGTATTCTTGTTTAGGATAGGTGTGTTTGGTTTAGGGCTCTTGCCATTACAGTCTATATTTTTGTTATTTAGTTTAGTATTGCTTTTCCTGCCACTTTTGGCTAATTATGAGGATAAGTGATGATATGATGAAATTGATGAAGGGACATTCACAAGTAACGGTTATGCCCAAGTTGGGTTTGGAACCCAGAAGATTACAATTATGCAAGTAAACACACAACATTATTCAAAGTAAATTTGCATTTGCTAGTAATTTATACTTTTTGAGTAGTTAGGCTTGATAGCATTGGTATTACCACATTTTCCATGCAAAAATAGCATTTCAGAAGGCCACACTTCATGAGCATATTCACTTGCACAACACACTTTTCATGACATAATTTCACACAAAAAGATACTTTCTGTGACATTAATATGCAGTAATTACTTTCTCCAAACTTGAAATGTACATTCATACTAATTTCTAATATTCTAAATGGATTCCTAATTGTTCTAAAAAAGAACTTGTGTAAATCATTACAGTATCAGAACTCAGACTCATTAATATAACATTGCTTTTTAATTAGGTACAACTGCCTTTTGAGAAGAAAATGCAAGTTTTTCTTTCATGGATGTTTGTAATGGAAAGAAATTACAATAGCAATTGTCATTGGAGGATAATTTTTAATTGTGAAAAAAAAAATTCTGTCAATTTTAAAATTTTGTGGTAATTAGAAAGCTACACAACAAAGGAAAGTGTAGTTTCCTAAATTATATTTTGTTATTTAGTGGTATAGTTGGTAGGGCATCTGACTGCCATGCAGGAGACCCTGGCTGGTTGATCTAAAGTTGGAATTTTTCCAGCCTTGTCCCTACATAAAGTGGATCTGGGACTCGCCCAGCCTCAAATGAATGGGTTCCTGGGGCAACCTTAGGGGGTAAAAGTGGCCAGAGAGTGGTGCTGATCACATCACCTCCAAAATGGCTGAGATTGAGAATGTGTGGCCCTACCTCTACATCCCCTAAATGTGTCTTTATGGCATGGTTCTATGTGCACGTGGAACTTTACTTATTTAATTTAAATAAGTGTACAATGTACTATTGAGCCCGTGTGGTAGGAATTTTTGCAAAGCTGCCTCCCCGATGGTGTAGTGGTAACATTACTGCCTTATAATCAAGAGGTTCTGTATTTGATACCTGGTGGAGGTATGTAGTGGTTTGGATCCCACTTTAAACTGTAGGTCCAGTCCCGATTTGCCTCTGTGCATAAAATGGACTTGAAAACTTGAACTCAAAACACACAAGCTCGGGAGTTTTGTAATAAAGGGGGGTGTATATTACTTCTATTTTTATTAGTCAGCAATAGTGAAATGCAATACCTTGCAATCTTATAATAATATCAGTCTATTGATATTTATAAAAAAATATATAGGCTATATAATAAAAAGATATATTCAAAAATAATATTGAATTTTTAAAATCTCAAAAAAATCAATGTATATCCCCAACCATTAAGTTCTGCTGATCAGAAAGAGGGAAAGAGCACGGACTGGTGTGATTATCGTGGTGGCTGATCTATTTATGGATTTTTTTCTGGATTTGTTCCTGCATGAAAGGGACGTGAGGTTTACACAGCATGTATTTGGAGGGGACCCAGAGGGAGGGAGGGGCTGAAGTGTGGTGCTGATTGCATTACCTTCACAAATGGCAGAGATCGTGAGTGTGTGGCACCTCTATATTCCCCTATATTCCTTCATGGCATGGTACAGTGTTCACAGTGAACTTCACCTACATTACTCTAAGAAATAAATTTTAGAATTTAGAAATTCTTCATTCATGGGCAAAGTTAAAGTGCACTTTGTCTGTGAAATGGCATTTGGCAAATGTATAGGTTTTGCCCAACTTAAATCGTCATTTGCATTAACATCTGGATGGAACTATTTGCATTTTGAAGTAGCCCCATCATTCTTCTACAGGAAAGTAATGGTTTAAAGGTTCAAGTAGGAATTTCAATTTTTGTCTTCATTTTCTGAATTTTGGTCCACTGTGGATTGTGGCGATTCTGACTGAAATCCCAAACCATGGCAGCCTGCCATCATTTCTGTGCATTTAGTATCTTTGTTTTGTGCTCCTCTCTGGTTTGCATGCCTAATAGACCAGGGAACCTGTTTTGAATTTATGGCAAAATCGAGCTTCAAAGTTTAAACATTTGGAACTGCTACTTGAGATCAACTGCTATATCATTTCTCAACCTATGAGGGTGCGACCCAGTGCTGGGTCCCTAGGGCAGTGGCGTGCCCCTAGAGGGGATTGGTGGGGTTTATAACCCCCCCCCTTTGACCCAGTATTTCTAAAAAAAGAATGTCAAAGGTAGAAAAGATGGCAAAATGAGAGCTGACTACCAGAAAAGGTGTACGTAACCCCTCCCTTTCAAAAATCCTGGGCACGCCACTGCCCAGGGGTGCATTTGGTGGGTCATGAAGTCAGGCTCAATTTTTTTTTTACTCTGTCTTAAAAACCTACAGAGCATTCCATGACATTCGCTACGAGACTCGGCGGCAAGTGGCCCAGCATCAGCGATTGTCTTTCCCGGTGAAGAGGGTCTGCAACAGTCTCACGCTACAGTCTGTTTTTTTTATCTCCCTACCTTTGGTCTCTTTCTGTTCTGTTGACATTGCAGACTGACGCCAGTATAATCCTCCCTCGGAAGTTGTGTTGTGTCGTGTCCGTGTGTTGAAGATTGTGGCTTAATATGGCACCACAAAAGTTTACATTACAACAAAGCATTTATCTTGTCAAGTGTTACTTCGGAAAGAGGAATTGTGGAGAAGTGCGACGACGTTTTGCAACGAAATTTCCTGGTGTTCCCATTCCACATAGGACCACTATATTAAACCTCGTAAAAAGGTTTAGAGTAACAGGGTCAGTTCTGAATAAAAGTGGAAAGAACAACCTACGTGTACTTGCTGAGGAAAAACTCTATGAGATAGGACTAAGGTTAGAACAGTCTCCTCGGAAATCTATCCGCCACTTCTCACAAGAAACAGGGGTTTCAAAACCACAGCATTTAGAGCTGCTAAAATTCTTAAATTTAAGCCCTAAAAAATAAAGTATACAAAGACAATCCGCACACCATCAGTGAGTTAAAAGACAGTATTGTATGAGAAATCGGGAGAATTACAGTAGACGAACTTGCACGTGTAAATGCCAATTTCTTTCGGAGATGCCAGAAATGTGTTGCAGCAGAGGGACATCATTTTCAACACCTTCTGTAGTCAAGGTTAGAACACAATATGAAAACTGTAATTTTAATAGCCAACTCTAGCGACTGTCGTGGACCCCGTTCACTGGGAAAGACAAGCACCACTGTCGGGCCACTTGCCGCTGAGTCTCGTAGCGAATGTCACGGAATGCTCTCTATAATATAATTAAATTACTAAGACATATTGTTTTAACAATTTAAAATTCAACCTGTGTTGTACATTGTCTATAATCTACATTTCTGTTATTTGGACTCAACCATAGCTTAAATTACATATTTACTTTTATAGAATGAAGTATGTGTGATTTGCTAATACCAATGTTAACTGCAATTACCCTGACTTGTCACACGACAATATTCCATTATGAAGGACCTAATTTTCTCAACATTTTCTGTATTCTGGCTTGTTGATAGCGTCCCAGAATGCTGAACACTCTACACCGATGTGTGGCCATTTTTGTAGCCGTTGTACCAGTCCTTTATTTTGGTAACTCCCATGGCATCATCGCCAAACACCCGCTGAAACTTGCGAATTGTTTCCGATTTCATCTCCCCAAGCTTCTGGCAAAACTTAATGCAGTATCTCTGCTCCATGCGTCCCATCATCCTAGCAAACAATTAAATGCGACATTACACAGAAACACTACCTCACTAGCCAGCTGCCTCTCATCGACGTAGGGGTCCAACATGACCAGCAACATGTGTGCATGTGCATGAAGGATCCCTTCACCTCTGTGCAGAGTGGAGCCAACCTACCATAGCTATTTTCCGCTGGAGAAGAAAAGTTCGGATGTTTCTTAGACAGGCGACATATGTTATGATGTGACTTTTGATTTTATCAGTGATGTTCATAATCCCTCCTCCCTGTTCCCAGCAATGATACTCAAGGAACCACCACCCCCTCCTTTCTAATTTTGAGCAACTTTGTGAGAAAACCTGACATTTTTCAAAGTATACTGTGATAAAATGAAATACCATGCATTCGTTTTGACTCCTGGTCGCAATATCATGTGACTGCAGAATGGCGAGGCACTGCTCGAATTCCAGCATTTTTGACCCGTGACGTCTCACTTATTTCTATGCACATATCTTTAGTATGTAGAAAATTGTATTTATATTGAATATTGAGTACTAACCTGTGTTATAAAAGTTATTCAAAGTGATAGCCAACTGCATTCACACATTCCTGGCATATTTTAATGAAAAATTTTGATTGACAGCAAAAGTTCCTCTTCCGTAACTTTTGTATGTCCTGTTTTCATATTGTTTTTCGGTTCATCTATAGTGTCAGGATTGTTTCTATTGACAATATTTAGGGGTCCCTGCAAATAAAAAATTGCCTACAAACATCTCTACATGATTTGGTTATCAATTAAGTGTCATACATAAAAATTCTTTGTTTTAATACAAACTTTTCAGCTGACATTTCAGCGGTCTCACAATCTTATTAAACATTCAAACACATACTGAAATTACACAGAAAAAACTAACACTGATGTGATGTATGAGACTGGACAAACACACAGACATGCACTTAAATTAAACAGATAAATTACACCTCCACCCTAAAACGAACAGAACTGTAGTTGTACTCATAAGCGAGCAACAATTTTGCCTGAACACGAGCTTCAAACAGCCTGTGCGCCATCCCAGTGCCTAAACACTACTTTTGCCTGCCAATCTGATGGCATTTTCTTTCACAATGGATTGATTGATTGATTGATTTGGTGTACCTTATGCATAGTAATGCTAATAGGGACTGGACCTACAGTTTAAAGTGGAATCCGAACCACTATGTGCCTCCACGAGGGGTATTGAACCTAGGACCCCTTGGTTATAAGGTGGCGATGCTACCACTGCACCATCGGGGAGGCTTTTCATAGAATGGAAAAGAATAACAACACTGTAACTGCGCTGACAGTGTTTTTAATCAGTAAGGACACCTGCATGGTTAAAACTTTCTTTCTCATTTTTTCTCAACTTTATCTTTGCTTAATGAAAAAATAGTTCGAAGTTAATAAAATTAGGTTAATCATTGAAGATTTTTTTATTTACATGCTTTGAAACAATTAAAATTTGGACTTAAGAAGCAATTTTCTTTCGGTTATTTTTTTACCCAGCACCGTTTGAACAATGGCAAGAAAACAACTTGCAAACAGAACAAATATGTCACTCAAAATTTGATCAAAATATTTCGGGAGTCTGTGAATGCAGTTTTCCATCACTTTGAATTTTCACACAATTTTCTGCATGCTAAAGATATTTGCGTAAAAGTAGAGGTCAAAGATACCAGGCATCCGGGCCATGCCTTGCTGTCATGTGGTATCTTGATCAGGAGCCACTGTATAATGTTTTTCCAACCTGCATTCAACACAGTTTTAGTAAATGTTAGTGAGCTTTTCATTATGTATTTTATTTTTGAAACAAATTATTTTGTGTGAATGCATTGTTGGGCCTGTTTTGAAATGAATTCTACTACAACTCAAAATACAATCTTTGACTCATTTATTTCATTTCATTATAAGCAATCATAGGCCATTAAATAACCAAAAATACCACACAGCACAAGATAGCTGACACCTACATCTGCTTCAGTGCAGTTTGTTGACAGTTTTTCGGAGAGAAGGAACTGCTATGAAATTTTCAGGTCAAAGGATCAAATTTTATGACAGTTATGGTGGTCAAAACATGGTGACCTCCTACCTGCCCAACCCTCCTCAACCTTGCAGTATGTTTCAATTTTTTTTATTGCCAAGCTATAGCTTAAATAATGCCCTACAATTGCTAAGAGTCAGTTTTCTTAATGTTGTTTACGCTGATATTCGAATGAATATGAAAAATATGAAGTATGAAAAATGATTTTCTCTGCTTTGAGTGATTTCACTCAAATGCAAAATCAACTCATTCACCAGATGTATCTAGTTGCTACGTAAATTTCAGATTAAACCCTTTAAATTTACTTCAGTTGTTGTGGCCACAAAATTGTGATAAGCCAACTTCCATTGCAGAGTGGTTAGCACATCATGCTGGGTTCAAATCCTGGGTTGGGCCTGGGTGTTCTTTGTGAGTGTGTCGTCATCAATTCGATCATATCATCCTCATCTTTGCGATTAGCCAAAAAGTACCAGCAAAGCAAAGTAAAATAAACCAAATCAATCAATCAATAAATAAAAGTTAGTTATATCTCCACTCTTGCCAAAACATGCACTGTATTAAAACTTTTTAAAAACTTTAAAGCTCAAGTGATGCCTTGTGTTTTTTAATGTACAAAAATGTAGCCTAATCAAATATGAGCATAATTTTTAACTTGCAAGATAGATAAAATCAGTCTTTTTTTTCTGCCATCTTTAAACGTGGTATCTGGGGCCTCCCCGATGGTGCAGTGGTAGCATCGTAGCCTTGTAATCAAGGGGTTCTTGGTTCGATATTCGGTGGAGGCACATAGTGGTTTTAATCCCACTTAAAACTGTAGGCCCAGTCCTGATTAGCCTTACTGTGCATAAAGTGGACTGAAAACACCAATTCAATTAATCAATCATTAAATGTGGTGTCTGATTTTTCTCAAATCCAATGTGATACTATAGTAATCCTCCAAGGATTACAACTAAAAATTTCTACATGAAAGCTGTGACAGTTATCATAATTACATTGTGCCACCTCCCCTCTCCCCCTTCTCTTAAACTATTGAATATAATTTGAAAAGTTTTATTGCAAAATTGTAGACAAATAAATTCTGTAAAGTGACGGAGTTTAGTTTCTTCCACTCCGAAAATGTATTCTAGACAGTTTTGAAAACATTGTACAGCACAGTATGGCGCATGCGACATGGGGGGAAATAAGTTTTTCATCCACCAACTTGAAATATGTCTCCTGATTTCGTACACGTGCAGTCCATCAAGTTTTCTAGCTGAAGAAAGAATTTCATTTGAATGATTCTAAATTTAAAGGAGTTGTCATAATTATTAAATACGTGACCTGTCTCTCTTTGTCCCCATCCATGCCTATCCTAAATTTTAATAATTTTATTGTTAGATTGTAGTGCAATAATGCTGTAATGCTCCTGTAATTTTTGTGCACTAATATCAAAATTGTAGCCCACACATAATTTTGAAAATTTAAAAAATGGTCAAAATGTAAAGATATATGTATACACCATACTGGGTATTAAATAACATGCATTTCAATCTTATATATTTTGAATGTAGGTATGTTACTGTGATTACGTAATGAAATTATTTGGATTAGGTAGTCTAATTGATTCTACTTTCACAATTTCAAACTAAGTATATAGAAAAGAAATTTGGAATTTCAATAAAATCCCTAGTGAAAACAGTGTTTCAAGATAAGTAGCTATGCGAAACTGATGGAATATTTTTAATGAATTCAAATTATTTATGTGTATTAACTTTTGCAGTCTATTTTTTTCTATCACTGCATTATGGGATATCTGGCAACATATTTGTATTTATCTGGAAAACATTATGGCATGGTTTTGCTTCATGGGTGCAAAGGATTTTTTTTAACCAATCTGAAAATGCAGCAATCATAAGTACCAAAAAAGGGTTTGCATATTTGTAAACTATACATACTACAGGTCATTTGTTAAAATTGTCATGCGATCTGTGAAGCTATTAAGTAGTGTTTGACGTAAATTGGTGCAGATCCATATTTTGTTTGTTTTATTTACTTTATATTTTTTATTTGACATATTTAATCAAATGGAAACTTATTGTTCAAGTCTTTATAGGTAACCTTCCTGGTATTAGAATAATATTATCTTTCCAATCCTTAAGTGTCACATTGTGTGTATTAATGTTTAAGCCATTTGCAGCTATAAAGTGAAATATACCGAAAAATATAAAAATTAACACTATTTAAATGGTGCATATTTTTTGTCAACCAACTTGCACACTAGAAATTGTTGCCACACAAGAACCATTCAAGATAATTTGGTGTTTGTTTTTATTGATTCATCAGAATATACAGGGTGTTTCCATGACCTTGATTCAAACTGGCAGGGTGAATGGAGACTGGCCCAAGTACCAATATGAGAGAAGGAACCCCCGTCCGGAAATGCATCTTTAAAAAGTTATAAACCAAAGTAGTTGGGGCAGCCTATGTAATAAGATAACCGAAAGATTTGGCTTGTAAATTCAATATGGATGTTACTACAGTGTATCGTAGCACTGTATGACAAAAACGTTACAGTAGTTGTTCAAAATGCCGGTCCCCATCATCGCAAAAAACTCTGTCTCATCTGCTCTAACATCCCTGGAGCCATTCTGCTGACGATATCACAGGCAACAAGTATTCTTGCCAGCATGTCCTCCCCATTTTCTACTGGTGTCCCGTAGACAACACTTTTGAAATGACTCTAGTTTCCGCACTTTCCCCTCAATGGTGGATTGGAGGAGGAGATCCTGTTCCTTGGCCAACTCGTTCGCCTGATCTGTCACACTTGATTTTTTCTTTTGGGCTCATGTCAAAAGTGTTGTCTACGAGACACTGGTAGAGAGTGAGGAGAGCCTGCTGGCAAGAATCCTTGCTGCCTGTGATATTATCAGAATGGCTCCAGAGATGTTAGAGTGGATGCGACAGAGCATCTTGCGACTCTGTTGTGCCTGCATCGATGCTGCAGGGACTGCCATTTTTGGCATGGTACAGTTCCTTGGTTCCACAGTAATTCATAAAATTATGGTTTATTAAAGGTAGTCAATAAAATGTTAATCTACCATGCTCAAGGTCCCGGGTTCGATCCCCGGCCGATTCAAATCAGGGAACTTTTCTAACGTTGGAAGCGGCTCCGGCACCCACCCAGCGTCGAATGACATGGGTACCTGAGGGAAACCCTTGGCGGTAAAGGAGGTCAGGGGCATGATGCTGATCACATCAACCCCACTCATAACCGGATCAAGAAAGTGTGGGGCGTTACACCCACACCCCCTATACGCCTTCATGGCGTTGTGCTAAGCACAGGGGAGGTGCTAAGCACAGGGGAGCACTTTACCTTTTTTTTTACCTTTATCATGAAGATTGCCAGTTTGCTTTGAAATGTATTGCTTCTATATATTTTATTTATATTTGCGGGTAATGAGTAGGAACTCCTACTTCAGGGAGTAGCCCAGCCCATGTGAGCAGCAGGTCCTCCTGGTAAGGGTTTCATCCTCAGGATTACGAGGGGGAAGGGGGGGGGAGAGCAGATTCCAGAGCTGTATTGAAGGCAGCCGCTCTAAGGGAGCTAGCTAACTCTATACAAACTCCGGTCCTCCAGACTGGGGTGTGGCATATATAATATATCCTGGCTAAAAATGCTCAACAAAGGAATGCTGAATTGATGCACTCGACAACTAAGGCGATTGATTTGGTGTTTTCAAGTCCACTTTATGCACAGTAAGGCTAATCGAGACTGGACCTACAGTTTAAAGTGGGATCCAAACCACTCGTGCCTTCACCCGGGTATCGAACCCGGGACCCCGACAACTAAGGCGATTCAAGAATAACAGAAGAGACATGATTAAAATAGGAACATCCTTGTTATGCGTATGAAAGAACTGTCAAAAAGATTTACAAATGGAGACAATTTGCAAAGAGGCCGACTGTCAGACCCAAATCTAGATGGGAAGATGATGGAATAAATTGGGAAAAGCAAACACAGTACAGAAATAAATGGAAGTCGTGTGGAGAGCATGTCGATACTCATAGAGAGTTGTTGTACCTACAAAGAAGAAGAAATATGAGGCTATAATTTAATGATGATAAATGCTCGTATTTTTTGTCAAACCGTGGCGAAATGAAAAGCCCATTTGCAATTTATGCACGAAACATGTTATGTAAGTTTTATTTTATAGAATAAATAAACTGTAAAGTAATTTATACTATAGCTGAGTTACTTTTGGACAAAGTAACTGTTACTCCGTTTCTTCTAAAGTAACTTTCCAAATACTGAATTGGAATCATAAACTGAGATATATCTTGGAAAGAAATATAATGATAATCATTTACTGTTTTTAAATTTTTTTATAGACATCTGGTATCATAGAATTTCTCTTTAATTTATCCTAATAGAGGTATCCTACAGTGGTAAGTTATCCCCGTTTTCGGAAAACGCACTATTTCGTTTATATGGCTTTTCTACCATTAGGTTAATCATGCCATTGATACATGATCGATACATGTTGGCCCAACATGAGAAATAAACGCATAGACACCATGCGTTATCCAGTGTTAGAACCCACGACTCTTGGTTTCGACTTGGATTATCGTCTGCATGCATTTTCATTCTGCAATATCAGATAATATATTTGGATATGTTATTGAGCTTAATCTATTTCTTTCTTTCTACTGCGGTTATTTTACGTCGCTCATCTACCTCTTGGGTTAATTGCGACAATGAGGAGGAAATGGATGATGAAACAAAACAATCACACATCTATGCATCATCCTGGATCCTCTGACTTCGTAGCGCATTATGCAGACCACTCTGCCGCGGAGGCCGGCAAGCTTCATCCAGTTGGTGATTGGATGTTAGGTTGTGTTTTCCACTTTTATTTGTTTCGTATACCCCTCATTCGTCCTCATCATCACGATTAACCTAAACAGATAGAAAGCAACATTAAATAACCAAACAGCACACAGAAAAAACTGTGTTCTGGGTTGAAAAGTTCAACTGATACCCGTCTGGAGTGTCATCAGTGTTTGCATTTTTATCAGAGTCCACCAATGAGGTAGAGGTCTCTATAGTAGCTGATGTGGTTTCCCAACTGTAGCAAATTGAATGCGGAGTCGTGCTTAACTATTAGTGTAGAAAGAATCTCCCATTTGCTGCGAAGGAACCACGTGATCTGCTTCCACAGTGCAGGTTGGATGTTACCTTTCTCATGGGAGGACACTTGCTGCCAGCAGAAATAAGTTAAGTACGATTTGCCTTCAGTTTGCCTCAACCAAAGACTATCGATATCGGCCTTTCCGCCGCTCTATCCCTATTGCATTTCGTATCACGACATGTCATCCCAAAGTTTTAGAGAGTGGAGAATAAAAATCTGCCGACTTGTTACTATTTTCAAACAAAATATTATGGTTAACTACTGATTAATTATTTACTGATTATTAGGGGGCGGGTTTTTGCATATTTGCATGTTTTTTCCCTTAAGGAAAATTCGTATGCTCTTAACGGATTTATCAATTTCACTTGATGTGGATTACTCTGTCAAAGTTTTATAATGCATATTTGGGACGTTAGTGCATATTTTAGCTTAATGTGCATATAATTTGCATATATTTGGAGTAATTTTCATTTAATTATTCGTTTCGTGTTTGTCTGTTTCATTTTCCCCGTCAGCATTTAAAAACAGCCTACTTCGTCTGGTCATGGGCACTAATTGGGTCAAGAACATTCCAAAACTCATACCATTGCAGGTGGTCTGGTTGCGAAGATAGGGAACCAACAACCTTTCAGAGATGTGAGTCACATTTCCAAATTCCAGCGACAACACTGGGGTCGCATTATTTGAGGATTATGTGTTAATGTGACATTTTGATAAATCTGTGAGTGTGTCGGTGTGCACTGCAGAAGTGACAATAAATGCCGAACGAGAGAAGTAACAGCTCTAAACATGTAATACATTTCAGCTATTTAGAGTAGTTTTTGGCAGCTTAAATGGAAAATTGCCGAAATGCAAATTTACCGTGCTCAAACAGAGCTATCATTTATGGCAACAGAAAACATTTGTTGCCTGCGTAGGCCTGAACACTGATGTTTATAAAGTTATGTTAATATTTTCGGACAATGCTGCTGTACAACCTAGTGTAGGATCATTCTGTTATTTAGTACAAAATAAGAAGATGGTAGAAAGTAAGGGAATGATGGTCAGATGAAGATATGCACTATGAGCGCATTTTATTCTTAAATTAGACATAATAAAAATACAATAACTTTTTGTCATTATTTATGTCTGTCGATGGATGGCAGCTAAATATTCAAACGACATACTGGTTCGGATTAGACATGAGTTTTGGGTGATTTTCTCCACGAAAGTAGTAGTGATTTGAAGGAAGTGCTAATTTTAGTATTAAAGTAATTGGAAGGCGAAAGATGGCAGTCATATAGAAACTGAGATAGCGTCCGTGGGATTTGTGTACTTATTGATATATTTAATGCCGTTTTTATGCGCGTATAGTACAGTCCCTGGTTTTGATAAGGAAAATGGTCGCAATTATATCTCGAATGTAACCTGCAACACAATTTATGTACTAAAATATGTTTTTATTATTCTTTGGTCTATCGTTGTGCATTATTTTCCATTAAATCTCGCTGGACAAATAGAGTTTGTTCGACTCCCATGTTACAGTAGGTGCGAACCACGGATTCATAGTGCAGATGGTTTGCTGCATGAGTTCAATACCTGCCTATAATATATTTATCTCTGCAAACTCGATCGCCACCAGAACCGCACGTTAAATGTAGCAATTCAGCATTGCTTCATTTGAATTGACGGTTAAGGTGATGCATTCACATTCGGAGTGTTGAATCACTGCATTAGGCCAGCCAGACCATTGTTGTATGTCTGTAGCTGTAAAAAAAAGGTAAAGTGCTCTCCTGTGCTTAGCACAACGCCATGAAGGCGTTGTGTGGGTAACGCCCCATACTTCCTTGATCCGGTCGTGAGTGGGGTCGATGTGATCAGCATCACGCCCCTGACCGCCTTTACCCCCCAGGGTTTCCCCCAGGTACCCACGTGATTCGATGCTGGGTGGGCGCCGGGGCCGCTTCCAACGTTAGAAAAGTTCGCGGATTTGAAACGGCCGGGGATCGAAACCAGGACCTTTAGCATGGCAGTCAGACGCGTTACCGACTGAGCCACCGCGTTGTACCATGTGCAATTTATGATTATGTTGTTAATTTGAATAAAAATGCAGTTAATCTGAATTTTAAATGAAGTATTAAAAATATGGTAAAATTTCGTTGATAGTTTTGAACAGACAAAGATTAGATTTTTTTCTTTCTTTGTCCATCCAATCTCTTTTTACATCAGGATATCTATCAACACAAGAAATGAAACGAACAAATACTATCCAGTGGCATCTTGTGAACATTTTCAAAATGCAAAGATTTATTTTCTGACAATCACAATAGTCTGCTACCTGAAAACATTGATAAATAACGTCTAGTGTATTGAAATGCTAATGTAAAAGAATAAGATATTGATTAATGCAACGAAAAGAGCATAGTGTTTCCAATAATTTTTAGAGCATGCCCCCAGACAAAGGAATAATAATCATTTTGTTACATGAAACTAAAAAAAAAGTAAATTAGTATTTTTTTGGTGATACTAAATAGCACAATTTATCACTTTCATTTCTATAATTGCGTTCAGTGATTTACTGATACATTTACTTCCCATGTAAGGCGTACAGAACCTTAAAATGGGTTGTTTTGAAAATTTGAAGTGCATGTTTTTGCTTTTTTCGTTCATATAAATCCGCCCCCTACTGATATTAGAACAAGAGAGATGATTGTGAGAAGTGTATTTACGGTTTATGCATATTAGATTTATAATGGAAACTCAAATTGGGTTGTAAGGGGTGGATGACCTTTTAAGAAAGCACCCAAAAGTCAACCGGGCCTCCCCGATGGCGCAGTGGCAGCGTCGTCGCCTTGTAATCAAGGGGTCCCGGGTTCGATATCCGGTGGAGGCACATAGTGGTTCGGATCCCACTTTAAACTGTAGGTCCATTCCCGATTAGCCTTACTGTGCATAAAGTGGACTTAAAACACCAAATCATTCAATCAATCAACTAACAGTCAACCTCACTTCCATGTAGTACATCCCAGTAACTACAGTCTTTGATGCCAACGAGGCTCTGGTGTCTGGTCTTACAAGTATAATCCTCTGTAGAGTTGTGTGTTGTCCCGTGTTTTATCCATTTATGTGTTGAGTTCCCCTTTTACAGCCTCAGCTGTAAGGAGACTTTAGTCCTTACATTTTTGTTACGGCTGAGCCACGTATAATATGATGGATGCAATAACCTAAAAATTGTGTTTCAATCAATCAAATTAAAGTAATGTGTCTTTCACGTTCTGGCAGCTTGTGTTAAGTAATACAGTTTTACTGCAGGAAGGGGAAAGACAAACGGGAAGTGGGAGAGCTTGTGATTGATCTGTCAATTTCTCTCGTTCTTTTCAGGTGAATGGGATAAGTCGTGCGAGAGGTGTAGCATCACTGCGTCACCGTGGACGAGGACATTTGCCCGTTTTATCCTTAACCTTTCCCCGCAAGTCCTTTTTTCTTGGAAATTTGCCCACAGCTGCGTGCGTTACTTCGACGTGGCTATCGAGTATACTCTTCCTGGCAGAGCTGGCCAGACGATAGAGTATTTTGAGATCGGGCAAGTTCTGGTCGTGCGTATGGAATGAAGGACATGTTGCGAAGCCTTTCTTCCCCTTCGCGGAAGAAACCACATTGTTTTGCTTGAAAATAAAGTTAAAAAATAAATAGAGTAAATGCTGATAGTTTGAATACTATCCGGCCCGCTGTTTGCAAGAGGGCATTGTAGCCCAGACGGAATTATTCATTTTGTTTTACCTATCCTTAAGACTCCTTGTCCTGCGTTCATGGTGGTGGTGAGTGCCCCGTGGTTGAAGAATGCCAGTCCGGTATCTTACTCCAACGAGTTGGTGAGCGAACATTGCCGAGAGAAGACGGAGCCCAAGATGACTGCGCGGGCAGTTCTCATCTGCCGGCCCAACTCTCATCCGTTCCAGGTAAGTTCCATGTTTGGAGAGAATATTATTTGCCGTTGCGTTGTCTCGAATATATGATGATGATATTTAATGTCTGTGTTGTAGTGAGGAAATGAAAATGAAATTTTCGAAAATTTACTTCCGAGAACCTGTACTTGAGTTTGCATTTCCCCCAAACCACTATTACACGCGTATTATGACAGAAACATATTTTTCGGCTAACGACTTCACAATGCTACGCCGACTTCAGTGGAGGACGCAGCGCGCTAGGCAGCGACGGGTCCCAGGTTCGAATCCCTGCTTGGGCAGGGGTGTTCTTTGAGAGAGTCCTTAAGTTTCATAATATCATCACTCATCCTCATCTTTGCTATTAGCCAAAATTGACAGAAAACCAAAGTAAAATAAATAAATCAATCAATTAACTTCACGATGAAAAATTATGTACACTCTTGTTCACATAAAGTGACACATTTTATAATTGATTGATGATACTTGTTACTTCGCTTTTCTGCCAAATTTGGCTAACTGCGAGAGTGATTATTTGAAGTTGATGAAGGAATACTCACAAAGAACACCCATGCCCAGGCCGGGAGTCGAACCCGGGACTCCTGGCGTCGTAGCACGTACATTTATTAAGGTTGGACAGTTGAAGTATGTGCCACTTTATCTGAACAGGAGTGTACATATCATTGCACAGTGTTATCGGTTTCAATGCGTGACATCTTAAATTGTTACACTGTAACATACTTTTCAGGCACCTATTGTGAGACAATGGACATTGAAATCGCAATTCGTTCAGAGCGTTAACATTTTGAAAAACGAGTTTACAAAGTAATTGGAGCTGCGTTTAGGGTGCGTAATCGCATTATCCTCTGTCGGCAGTTCACAGACGGACCAATCGAAACAATTTCTGCTGCACTAATCAAATGTTTTGTAGATGCAAGTTCATCAGATTTTATGCTTAGTAGTTCCTGAGTCAAGTGATATGAATTGACACATCACGATGTACTGCAAAATATGTTCTTGTTACTAGTTTAACGGGCACACCGGGTGCACGATACAATGAATAAGGGGAGAAAATAACTAGAATGGGCAGTATGTAAGTCTTAATAGGAGTTTGTGTATATTTGGGTACAAAAAAATTCCGTGCGAAAAAAAAAAAACAAACGTTAAACTCATTCCTTTGATCGATGCTAATAATTGTCTTGTGGGTGCTTGAGACACTTCCCATTTAGTTGCTGAGCCAAATTTGCAAACTTTTTCGTATTCATCGGTTACGTTATTGCATTGTTTGAAAAAAAATACTGAGAGAATAAACCTCCTCGGTGACCGACTTAGATCTCGCCATCGCAGGTTCGGATTCGACTCTTGAGACCTGTGCATTTATTTGTGACTGAGTATCCCCTTTATCAATTTCATCTAATCGTTATCCTTATCGTCGCGATTAACTTAAAAGAACAGAATATTCACGTAAAATAGAAAAATACAAAATATTAAAAAACTAAGAATCTAATATCAGTATTTTTACATTTTTTAGTATTTTTTCGTTGATTCTTCATAGCACATCTCCTGTGTGCGCTAGATCTTAATGCAGTACTTTTACATGATATTGAGGTGACTGGCCCTGTAACGTTGCTCGTCGTGTATACTGCACTTCTATAGTGCATAAAGTGTGGACAGACTCGCATCGAGAGAAGTCACAGGTTCGTATACCACTCCCGGTCGACCTGCTTTTCTTCGGTGACTCCAGACGAACACTGGGATAGCACCTTTGAGGAAAGCTACCGTCCCATCCTCTCACCCCCCTTTAATAATTAACCTAATGGTAGAAACAAGTGTCGTTAATAAAATCAACGAAAGATAATGTGTAGAATGTAGTAAATTTCCGTATAGAGCTAGGGGAAAAAAACACGTTAATACGTATTAAAAGCAATAGCGCAATTTGTTCGAATCCCACTTTAAACTGTAGGCCCAGTCCCGATTAGCTGCCTTGTGCATAAATTGGACTTAAAACCAAAACTCAACTCAACCCACGTAGCTTTGTGTCGGAATATTGTTTGCAATGTCAAAAACACTACGAGCTAACGGTTATGCATGTTTCGATATTCAACTTCAAAACTAAGTGTTTACACAAAACATTGTATTGTTACTCGACTTCCTATTTAAATATGGTTTTATGTATATTAGTGGGACATAAAACAATGTAACAAATAAGGAAGTGAAAAATTCATGGCGAGTAAACAAAAAGACTCCATACGACTTCTCAGTAGCGGAGAGCTGGACTAAATTTCATCTCGCACGAACTGTGTAATGCCTAATGCGAAAAAAAAGAGGGAAAAAAAAGCTTCTGTTGCGTGATGGGGAACATACTGCGTGTCTTGCGAGCTGTACTTTGCCTTCCCTCGCGGTCGTATGTCATCTCTGATGTGAATGATAACAACGCGTAAGGTATTTTTGATCGACCCCAGTCTTGAAGGTAACGCACGTTGGCGTTTTTCCATTCGGAATCTTCCCGCATGGAATGCGCTTTCTCCTTTCTTCAACAGTGATTGGCTTGCAGATTATTCGAAATTCGAAACAGGCATGTTTTTATTCATATCCAGCCATAGGCGTGCGCCGGCTAATTTATTTGGGGGTGCCGTAAGGCGAGTTTCAATTGCCTATCTGGACAATGTTAGCCTAACTAAAATAACTTCGTGTTCTTTTTCACAGGAACTTTTAGGTATACGAAGATGAAGTCTCTGGGTATTCGTTATCACTTTAGCACAGGTTTTCCTATGATTGTGACGATATTTATATATTTTTTAAAAGTAAACAATTGAAAATAAATATTGGTACAGAAAGACCAACTCGAGCAAGTACTATATAATACAGGTAATATCAGCTGAATTCCTCATGAAATAAATCTACAGGTTCAGTTTTTCCACATGTTCTAATGTATATTACATCATAAAATATAATATTGTATCTGGCCACTTCATAGTTAATACTTTGTGCGATTTATACAGTAAAAAACCTCTTCACCATGCGATTACTGGTTATTATAGTAAACCAGATTGTTTTGGAGAGAGAGAGAGAGAGAGGAAAGCATCTCAAATGAAACGAAGTAGTTTAATTATTTGAAACACTGATATTATTGTCATTATTTTAATGGTAGTTTCTACATTTTATAATTTTGAGGACATATTAGGGCATCCCATTTTTCTTTCTTTCTATTTTGTTTATCGTATGTCGCCTCCTCGTCGTATCCCTTGGGTTACAAAGACGAGGGCGAATCATGAAGTGATGAAATGGATGATGGAGTAGTGGTAGTAGGGCAGTTTGGTTTCAAGTTCACTTTATGCACGAGAAGGTTAACCGGGACTGGGCCCACAGTGTAAAGTGGGATCCGACCGGGACCCCTTGATTAAAAGGCGACGACGTTACCACTACCCTATCGGGGAGACCCGGATGATGGGACAAACTCGGTGAAACATTGATACATCCCCCCGCGTTCGAATCACGGCCTGTTCTTTGTTAGTTTTTCTTCTCAACTTCATCACATCATCACTTACGTTCCTCGTCGCAGTTAGCCTAAAGGGAAGAAAAGCGACGCCAAATAAAATAAAATCAAAACAATGATACATTCATGCCTTGCCCAGGGTTCGAATCTTGTACCTTTGGCTTTGTGTAGAATTAACATAATCACAGTAATTTTTGATAAGAGTTAAGCTGATTGGTAGTTTGTGAATGTGTAAATCGTGTGTCTTTATTTAAAGCTTACACAATACATGTTACCGAGAACAAGCTTGAGCAAATTTTGTTCTGTTTTGCATTATTGATCTTGTATTCTGTCTGGCGTCGAATTCCAATCTCGTTGTCAGATGGTTTCGAAAAAAAAATATGCAAATTTTTGTTGATAAATTTCGTTAGGAACTAACGCTGCGCGGTGGTCAGCTAACGCGTTACGAAGCCAGGGGCCCCAGGTTCGAACGTTACTTAAGGCGTGGATGTATCATATATTTGACCTATCGCCCATTTCATGATTTATCTTCATCGTCACGATTGACCAAAGAAGGCGAAGATCGGCGTAAAAGAACTGGAACTAGAAAGAACGAGCGAAAGCCGTGTCCGTGTAGCAAAATCTCTTATCGTCAGTTTTGTTATAGGCGAACATTTCTTGTGTAGCGGGGAACGTCATTCCTGCTGCACACAAGGAAAGAAGTGCTGGTAATTTACATTTTCTTCCTGACTATAGCAGGAACTACCGATTGCGTAGTTAAATTCTGCGTTAGAAATATTATGAATGTAAAATATCACCTGCAATTCGCACGGTGCCATGAAGGCACACCTACTCGATCTCGGTGATGGTAGGGGTGATATGATCAGCACCATTAAACCAGTTGATAGGAGGCTCGATGATCTCCAGAGCTACTTATGCAGGAACATGATGGAAAAATACCAGCCTGAGATCAGGCGCTCTGGATCGAACCCGATCTTTCGCTCAGCAGTGAGTTGGATATTTATGTATTCGTCATCCGGTTTACTTGAAAATCCATAATTCCATACTAAATAATTTGAAATTCGAATATCCAACTTGCGTATTTGTTGCTACTTCGCTCCTTTAATGTCGAACTGTTTGCGAATTAATTGTAACACTTATTTGGGACAACAATAATAGGAACTAGACGGTTTGGTTTTTAAATCATCATGCCTTATTTTGGAGTTGTACTTCAATCTAGCCTATAGATGTGTCCCTTCCATTTCCTCGGACCGACGTCTGTGGCGCAGTGGTTATCACAGCGCGCTACAACGCCCGAAGTTCCAGATTCGAATCCCGATCTGAGCATGGTGTTCTTTGTGAATGCCCATTCATCAATTTCATCATATCATCAATGATCCTCATCGTCGCTATTAGCTAAAAGTGGCAGAAAAGCGACGATAAATAACAACATTTAATGAAAAAAAAAAAGCATTTCCTAGGAATGCTTTTATTATCAGTTTTGTTCGACCTTCGACACGGTTAACTTAACTGTAGAAGTTCAGAAAACTATAACCCGCGAGGCTCTTAGGGGGTGAATGAGGTGATCTCAAGCCACTCATTTGCCATCGTTGGGTGCCTCGAAGCTTAAGTGATTTTGCCGGTTGTGTGCCATAAACGTCATCTTGGATGTATTCTCATAAAATACAGTTCAGTGTTGCTTGAAACGCGAGGAGTTTTTAGTGCTACCTCTTCACACAATGTATCTGGCCAGCAGATTTCCATCAAGATAGTCCCTCACATCATGTGGAAGTGTTCCACTTTGCAGGAAATAATACAACTTTTTTCCTTCCCAAAACGTCTTTCTGGAATGAATGATAAATAAGACGTGTGTTGCTGATCACATCATCCTAACTATGGCCGAGATCAAAAATACGTGTATGTGGAGCTCTACCTCCGCATCACCCCATGTGCCTTCATGGTATGTGTGCACATGCATAGGGATACCGTTACCTGTTAATGAGGGTAATGTTCACTTTCCTCACGAGGGAAGTGAGCAAATCTTAGGGACGTTGGGGTCACACACGAGATGTGAGCAGAGTACAGAAACTTCCCATTTGAGTATCGGTTTTTGCTTACAGCTTTTGGACAGTTCGTTCACTTGCAGTGAAAAGAGCAATCCCAGCAACCTTCATTGCAGGTGATCTTGGAGCGATGTTTCAAAACATTATTTTATCCGCAGGTTTTGCTGTGCGTTTGGTGGACTGAAGCCAACATTTTGAGTATTTTGAGTTTTTGCCAAGTGACCAGACGGTCAGCTAAGACAACGTGTGCACTGCGTTTAAAAGTCAACGCTTCGTGAGGAATTGTCTCAACAGTTTAATTGCGAGAGTTTTCGTTACGTTCCAGAATGACGCTACAGCTCTCTAATGGGTAATTATGTACGTTTCATCCATGGCCGCCCGCAGATTTTTTCCAGGGAGAACAAGTAAGGCAGTTTCAACCCCAAATAGTGCTTGCTTCTCCTCAAAATACAGTGCTGCAGTATGAAGTTATCGCGTTCCTGTGACAACCTTTACCAGTCTTAATTGTATCGTTGTGAGTCCTTTATAATAATTAACGCAGATTACTTTGACTGAAATAAAACTAAGTGTAAGATATACAGTATTAAGCTAATATTAATTTTCTAGGGATATCTTTAAATATAATAATCTCTTGCTCGCAAGTACGAGAATTGATCAATATATTTTGATAAGCATAGCAGTCTGAAATATACCTTTGAAGAGTACAGGGAGAAAACCTGATAACTCCAATTCTATCGATTTGCTGTTGTCGATGGCATTATGTAGCTCCGTCAGTGCAGTTTTGTACAAACGATAAGATCGGTGTGTCCTGAGAAATGTGAAAGTTTAAAAATGATATACAGGGAAAAAGTAGTGAGTCTTTAATCTTTGAATTTGTTCTCTTGTAAAAACAGGAAAATGTGACTTATCAGGTTTTTCCCATTGGACTCTTCACATGTGGGTGTGTGTGGAAGGGGTGTATTAATTTGTGCTGAAATAATGTTCCAATGAAAATGTGTGCAAGGGGCGAAAGAATCATTACTGTGAAAATTGCGTAAAACCTCTTACTAGTTTTTTGCTGTGCCAAGTTGCATTTTTGCCATTTCACATGACCTTTTTTTTGTCGAAATTGAATCACTACAATAAAAATTAATCGTGGAAATGAGACATACACGAAATCTGGCCATTCAATGGCACGCCACCCACCTACACTGTTTCCAATAAGCAACCATTTCAGCTTTCAATAATAATTCCGAAAAGGATATTAGAAAATAGTACTTAACGTAAATAACATTTTATTAGTTTTTAACACTGAAATACTTTCTTCGCCATTCAGAATAAAATGAAAACTTGTTTCCATGAAATTCACGAGGAAATTATTATTTCTAACTTCAAACTGTAAAAAAATAATGAAAGCAGTGACACAAGAGGGTTTGAACGAATTTTGCTGCGCATCGATCTTGCGCTCATCTGAGCGCTGCCTGTGACGTGTGCCCGGCTACATTTACTTACTGGGTGAACATAATAATTCCCTTAAGTCCACGCATTTGTACTTGGTTCACATTAAGAATCATCACAATCTCTCTCTATAACAGTGGCGGCACCAGAATTAATCATCTAGGGGTGCTGAGGGCAGGGGTTTATCCAGGATTTTTCTCTTGGGGGGGTGTTGGAAACTTTTGGGGGGGTGTAAGTTTGGGGATGTTAAGTAAATATTTTGGACCGTTTCTACTTCAATTTGTTCATAGATGTTTCCAGAGATCAACCCCCCTTTCCCTTCACGTATCATTTCAGTAGAAAAGATATAGTGAGTGCAAAAAGTGTTTGGACACTGCAGTAGTTACGTTAATAATGGATTATCTTGCCGTTCTGGATGATGCTAGGTAAGCGGGATAAAAGTGCAATGGTTCTACCTCAAATTCTTTTTTTCTTGGCAAAACAACGAAATAAAAATATCAAAACAAACAATCCTTGAACAATTATAACAAAAATGCCACAAATTATGGGCACAGGAAGTCTTTGGACACTTAGTAAAAAAACATTAAAAAGGACATCTGTGAAACACGATCAATAAACCTGGACTACCATATACATACCACTAACCCCTTCAACCTTTGGGCTCGCAGTTGCCAGTTCGCAAGTCTCAGTACCGGCAGTAGCTCTGCGTCATTGAACACGATAGTGCAACATGGGTTCCGGAAGGAGAGAGTTCAGTTTTTTAACGTCGGCAAGTTATCCGGCTTCACAATCAGTTAGTGATGGGTTCAAGCCGTTCATTTGTGCGAGTCGACTCATGAGCGCTCGCTCACTGAGAAGAGTCGTTCAAATGAGTCGTTCAAAAGAGTCGCCAAGCTTCTTTTTCTCGAAACACATGCCTGAAGAGGGGGAAGGGGGTAGGAGGTGTTGAAGCAGATGATTGTATTTAAGTAAACGAACACAACGTACGTCCTTCAAGATTAATAAATTGTATTGCATTTTTGTGTATATGTGTGTGCGTGTAGCCGACTAGATGGCCAAGATTCTGAAGTAATCGACATTTGATCTTGCCACAGAAGTTCCCGGGTTCTAGTCCCGGTCTGGTCAAGGATATTCTTTACGAGTGTCCCTTCATCTGTATCATCACGCATCATCCTCATCGTCGCGATTACTTAAAATTTGAAGAAAAGCGGCATAAAATAAGAAAAATACAAATACGATTCTGTATGTGTATGGATATACATATATGTGTAAACAGTAAACACACACACACACAAACAAAATTTATTGCACATACTTGTTTTCATTACTCTGCCTCATGAGTGAGATTTTCTATATTTGTATCTTGTTTCAGTTTACATTTCATGCTGCGGATAATGCAAATTATGCAGTACGATAGCATACACAGAAATGCTATATAATTATATCAACCTTTTATTAGTAATAACGTGCATTTACATATTCTTCCTTTTTTTCATTCGATCACTGGTTTTAATATCGCAACAAATGTGAGAAAGCGAGTCAACAAAATGCACTCCAGATCTGCGCTGCGACACATCATCGCTCGTTCACGACTCTTGAAACAGCACGAAGAGTCACAGCACAGTCCCACGACTCTTTCCCCATCATTCGTTCACGACTCTCGAGACGGCACGAAGAGTCATTAAGCACCTTAACGACTCGCTCGCCTTAGCGACTCTTCTGCTCACTCATCGTTCACGACTCTCGAGACGGCACGAAGAGTCGTGGATCACCTTAACGACTCGCTCGCCTTAGCGACTCTTCTGCTCACTCATCGTTCGCTCGCGAGTCGCGAGCTCTCTTACACAAGGCGCGGCGGCGGCAGTCTCGCCAGCAGACTGGATCTACAGTTTAAAGTAGGATCCACCCGCTCGCTCTCCGCGAATGGCTAACAGCTGTGTTTAAGAAATATATATATCGCTCTTGAACATTATCCATGTCCATCCCATATCCATAGCTTTTTGTTGTTCTACAGTCATTCAATATAAGTTTCTGCCAATATCATAATGTATGATCGAATTTCTATAAAGCGGGCCAAATTATACGTATGTATTTTTTTAAATGTTGCTTTCTACTAGTAAAACACCTTAACACGTAGGCTCACCGCAGATGGCCAACAGCTGTTTATATCACTCGTGAACATGACCCATGTCCATCTTACGTAGTTGTTCCTAATTCTGCAGTCATTCAATAAAAGCATTTTTGCAGTATCATGTACGATGAGATTTATGATTAAACTTCTATATTTATTCTTTAATGCTGTTTTCATTAGTAAAATATTTACACGTTAATGTTAATGAAATATTTCACGTCATATGAAAACGATTTTGTCAGACAATGTGTAAAGTCCACTTTTATGCTCCAATAGGCTAATCGGGTCTCCCCGATGGCGTAGTGATAACGTCGCCGGTAATCAAGGGGTACCGTGTTCAATACAAAGTGGAGGTTCGGATCCTCCTTTAAACTGTAGGTCCAGTCCCGACTATCCTATCTGCACATAAAGGCTAATCGGAATATTGTAATCAAGAGGTCTGTGCCTAACACCTTCTCAAAATTTTTACAAGACTCCCCTAATATTTTTTACTAACATTTAATTTCTTGTAATTTTAGCGCTAATGGTTTGGCCGAACTTGAAACTACAGGACAAATTTGTTGGCTGTTCTTCGCTGCCTGTCATGGGCTGAGGTTGCGCGCTCTCTCTCTGCAAACAACACTCGCGAGTCGACTCTTTCCTTCGTTCAAAGAGTCGCTAAGGTGTGCCACGACTCTTTGAACGAAGGAAAGAGTCGACTCGCGAGCATGCTCCTTCCCCTCTCATCGTACACGGCACGTTTCAGCCAGCTTTACGGGAAAAGGAACAGAGAGGACCCTCCCTCTCCTCTCCAGTCCCCATTTGCTGCCCGCAGAATCGACTTGCTTTCTTTCAAAAATTCCGGCCGCCAGGCGAGTATACACTTGCGCATGCGCCTTCCTCGCAAAATTCGTGGAAAGGAGAGGGAATAATGGAATAATAGTTGCTTGGCGGGCGGAGGAGTCGTGGCACACATACGACTCTTTGAACGTGTCGTTCAATTCTGGTGAACGAGTCGTTCACCGCTCACAAGAGAGAGTCGTTACTTTTGAACGACTCGTTCACGAACGACCCATCACTACAATCAGTGCAAATCAGTAAGGGAAATGTCACGCTTGTCTGGAATTCCTAAATCAACAGTGCACGTGATCATAGATCGCTTTGGCGAAAGAAAAACAGTAGAAAATAAGCTGAGGACTGGACGACCAAGAGTGTTTTCTGTGCAAGACGAACGGTTTATTTTGCGAACTATAAAAAAAGACCCCAAAGCTAGTGCTTCGACGTTGGCTGCAAGCTTTCAAGACCGAGCTGAGCAAGTTTCTTCCAGTACAGTTCGTAATATATGCCGACGAAATGCCTACCATAGACGAGTGGCAAGGAAGAAATTTTGGGTTAGTGCAAAAAATAGAAAGAAACGCCTCGAATTTGCCCTATACCACCGCAATTACGATGCAGACTTCTGGAACAAAGTCATTTTTTCGGGCGAAAGCAAATTCAACTTATTTGGGTCGGATGGTAGGCATATGGTATGGCGGCAAAGAAATATAGAGTTGGAGTCGCGAAACTTAATCCCAACTGTCAAACATGGTGGCAGTTCACTCTTATTATGGGGTTGTATGAGTGCTGCTGGGGTCGGCAAGTTTGCATTTCATAGAGGGGACGATGGATCAGTACATGTACATTGATATATTGAAGAATAATTTGAGCGCTAGTGCGGCTAAAATGAACTTGGGTAATGGTTACTTGTTTCAACAGGACAACGATCCTAAGCATACCGCCCTTAATACAAAATTGTGGCTGTTATATAACACCCCAAAACAACTTCACACACCCCCTCAATCCCCAGATCTGAACCCCATAGAAAATTTATGGAGTGTATTAGAGAAAGAGATAAGAAGAAGAAACATATCCAACAAATCCGACCTAAAATTAGTATTGCAGGAAGAAAGGAATGCCATTTCACCTCAGATTAATGCAGATCTGGTTAAATCTGTACCAGACAGGCTCCGGGCAGTGATTCGTGCCAAAGGAAATCCAACAAAATATTAAATGCTTTTGTTTTTGCAGAAAATATGGATAAGAATGGCAAGTGTCCAAAGACTTTTTGTGTTCAAAATATGTGATATTTTCGTTATTATTGTTTATAGATGGTTTATTTTTATATTTTGTATTTTCCTGTTGTATCAGATAAACAAGTATATGAGGTAGAAAAATGTGGTTTTCATTCCATTCGCCTACCTGCACCCACAACCCTGAGCGGATCCCTTGTTTACGTACCATCAATGTGTCCAAACACTTTTTACACTCACTGTATGTCAAATGCAGGAAAAGATGGAAAATAGATTTTTGTGATAATGTTAACATTTCAGTCTAACGTTTCGAGTATTGCTCTCCATTAAAGTTCACTTGATTTAATCAATCGTTAGACAAGGGATGACATTGCAAAAGACAAGAGATGACATTGAAAAACACAAAATTTAAACATATTATTACCAGAAACCATTTCATGCAATTCTTAAGCTATTTTTAAAGAAATTAGGAACACTTGCGCAATATTCTCTAACTTTATTTGTATATTTCTTGTCGTAGGTGTAAGACGGAGTTCATCTTAGGGGGTGCCCAATTCATCGATGAAATATCAGTGAAAATGCATTGCATGGGTGTGTGCGCGCTTTCATGCCTGAATACAAATATAATATGACTCTTTAATAAATCAACACACTGCGAGCGAAGCGAGCAAGAAAATTTTTAGAACTATTTCTTTGCAAACTGATAATGGATATTATTAATTAATCATAGCGACAATACTTTCATTTCACAGTATCCCACGATGTTTACTCTTTACAATCTTGCTTTGCTCGTTCGGCGCCCTCTTTAGCTCAGCACATGCCCCCTGGCCCCTCCTGTTTTAGCTTCAGTTAGAAAATATGCATATATATAATTTTAATAGTTCTATGTTGCGAGTGAGTTACAAATTCTGCTGTTGTTTTCAAATCTCTATTTAAACAATGGTTCACAAACTGAAATAAAGTAATGAAACTACGTATATATTTAGAGCATGGTTATGAAGACTTTAAAATATAGTGGGAAGTTGGGATGCTTTATTGATTGATTGATTGATTTAGTTTATTTTACTTCGCGTTTTGTGCCTCATGGCTAATTTGCGAAGATGGGAATGAGTGATGAAATGATGAAATTGATGAATGGACATTCACAAACAACCAAGCCCGACCGGGATTCGAACCCGGGTCCCTTGGCGTCGCGGAAGTTAGAATGCAAGTTCATATATGCTTGGTATTGCTTTTGAACGAAATCGGTCAAGGAATTTCATATTGAAGTCCTATACCCTTACAAAACTTTGGAAAAATACTCTTCACGCTGTTCAGAGTTTATCTTTCAAATACTGGACGAGAGACTCTAGGGAATTAGGAGTCATGTGTATCTCTGCCTTAAAAGAAAACTAAAAAACATATGCAAATAAACGTATGGCATGTTAGCTGCAAAGGGAAGGCAAGGAATTTTCACTTCTAAATTGAAGTAATGTTTTATTTTCAATTATTTAAAAATTGAATAGCATTTATTTCACTTTCCAGCACAAAGAGCACAATGAACCAAACAAAATTTTTATCTCTACGTTTTCCAGCAGGTAGTGAGTGGCAAGCACCGTCGTGCCCCCACTGGTGCGCCTGTGGTCAGATATAAATTTGGGACTTAATGTAAATTAAATTTATTTTTATGTTTAATTCCTTATACTTCATTTGCTTCCTCTTAAAAGTTGCAAAAAATTAAATATGTCATTATGTCAGGGAACCGACTAGCCTACATATAAAGAGGAAGACAATTTTTACTAAATATATATCTTTGCAAACTGACAATAACTTTAATTTAATAGTAGGATGCCAGTCAATTCACAGGTCACCACGACCTTAACGCTTTTCTATTTTTATCTGTTTTGCTTGTTCGACAGCCCATTTGTACTTAGCTCCCAGGCAACCACCCCGTGCGAACCCCCCCTTTTTTTACAACTCTCTTTCTAATATATAGTTTTTTTACAGAGCTAAGAACTCTTAGAGCTACAAAAATGGTCAATACATCAACTATAGACGTGAATGAATCACTTCGGTTCTTCATGAAATATTTGCCGTTTTATATCGAATACTCTGTCAGTAAATTTTATATTGGTAAAAAAAGGTAAAGTGCTCCCCTGTGCTTAGCACCACGCCATGAAGGCGTATAGGGGGTGTGGGGGTAACGCCCCACACTTCCTTGATCCGGTCGTGAGTGGGGGTGATGTGATCAGCATCACGCCCTGACCGCCTTTACCCCCCAGGGTTTCCACCAGGTACCCATGTTATTCGACGCTGGGTGGGCGCCGGGGCCACTTCCAACGTTAGAAAAGTTCACGGATTTGAAGCGGCCGGGGATCGAACCCGGGACTTTATGAATATCCATTGGGAGAAATTATACCTCCATATAGTGTCACTGCTTCTCTACTCACCCCTTTCGGTTTCTTTCTGTCTGATTTCATTCTCTTTGTCAAAATCCCGTATCTTCTTCAACCACTTTTGCAATAAAGTTTCAGACAGTTACACTAAGCAGAACGACAACACACGAACTGAGATGCTACACTGAGATTCTGACCTAAGGCCTAAGGCATTTGACCATTCTTTTCTCTACCACTCCAAAATCATCCATCTCGCCCAAGTTACAAGAAAAAAGTGTTGCTAACCATAGTAACACAATTCACTACAAGAAGTCAAACCTGTATCTTTGAATATCTTCCCTTACTTTTATCGTACATTTTTCACATGAACGAATCGAAAGGAAAATGCAACAAAATGTAAATTTCATTGACTCAGGGGTTTCATTTACAAATCTGTAACATATTTAAGAAATATTTATTTAGGTATTCAAACGCTGAACTGTCAACACTGTGTGCGGTATGTCTCCCTGGAAGGAGGGTGAGAGGTCAGTTTTATATTTTCCAGATGGTAGTGTTCCTTCCAAAGCCTTGCCAAGGAAGCTGGTGTTTCCAGGAAATGACCATGCTGAACATTCCACCCTCCAGGTCCATTGGACTACACTTCTGGTAGAGCTACAAATGGTTCCTTTATGTTGGAGTATTGTAATTCTATTACAATTCTATTGTTGATATAAAAATCCATACTTACACCCCCCTACAGGGGGGGTGTTCCACTTTTTTGCTTGGGGGTGTGTTCGTCAAAATTTGGGAGGGTGTTGGGGGGGTGTTAGGGGTGTGTGGATAATTCACTGGCTGAGGGGAATGCAGAATCAAATTAAGGGGCATACTATATTATGTTTACACTTCAAGAAAGTGGTTATAAAATGAAAACAGAAAACTACAAATGGGCTGACTGAATAAACACAAGGAGAAACCATTCTTAACAACAATGCTGGCGAAAAAGAGACAGCAGCCGCTGATCTTTGTAGGAACCGCCGCTACTACATCAAAGCAAATGTTAAAATCGTCGAGTTCAGTGTTTATGTGTTCCCTTTTGTACGTAAGTTTCTCTTTGTGACTCGAAGACGATGTTCACACCTTGAGCATCTGCCGAAGTTAAAGTACTGCTGAAACGTTGTACAGATTTTCAGAAATCCCACAAGTTTCCGCAGTCAGTTTTTGTACTTGTGCAAAGTTGATGTTCTTCCTTGCTTCTTCGTTATATGCAAGATTTCTGAAAAACTTGTAAACGTTTCCAATGATTACCTTAGTTTGTTTTTTAATGTTCGTTCGCTAGGCACGTACACCACCATCACTTCCACCTGCTATTGTACCGCACGTTGGACGCTGTTCCTCAGTGTCATTCATAACGAATGCAAAACCAAATGATCTGTACATAATACACCAGCGAAGACGCAATCGACCGCGTTCGTACGTACAGTGTCTCTCAAAAGTTTTAGGACAACAACATTTTAAAACTAGGCAACCCAATTTACACAAGGAGTTGGTGGGTTGCGTGTAGAGTTAGGATCAATTTCAGGGTTGCCACATGCACAATAGATATTCATGAAATACGCGAAAGAAATAAATCTAGGTATTATTGTATAAAACTAGAAAACGAAATCAGTATTACATTTGTTGCAAATGAGAAATACTTTCTGAAAGAAAGATAATCGATTTTCTAGTACTTATTGCTGATGAGTCTACATAAAGAAAAGAGGAGAGAGGAAACGGAAGGGGACAAAAGAGAGGAGAAGAGAGAAAGGGGAAGAGGAACAGTAAAGGAGGGAAGAAAATAGAGAACAGAAGTGGATAGGAGAAGTAATGAGGAGATAGGAAAAAATATGCGAGAAAAGATGAGGAAAATAGAGCAAGAGGAGATAGGAGGAGGAAAACGAGATGAGAGAAGAGGAGTTTGGAGAGGAGAGGAGGAGACGAGAAGAGGGGAGTAGAGAGTAGAGTAAAATAGAGAAAAGGAGAAGAACGAAGAGAAGAGGAGAAGAGTGCAGTGGAGTCGTAAATCGAAGACAGGAGAGGAGAAGAGTGGGATGGAGACAAGATGCGAGAAAAGTAGGGAAGGCGATATGAGATAAAAGCAGAGGAGAAGGAGGGGAGAGAAGGAGAAGGAGAGGAGAAGAACAGAAGGGACTGGAGACCAGAGGAGAGAAGAGGTAGTTGCAGAAAATATCGTCTCAGCGTCAAGAATTGATGCATTGATCAAATTATCGACATGAAACATTCAATAACATTTTGAAATGTATTGGAGAATGTATTACATCTGTGCGAAATGCCTTTTGGCTGAGTACAGAGCAAGATAAATCTTCCACGTAAGATCTTTGATCTTACCTGCGATTATATCACTAAAATCATGAATGTAATTTTAATATTTATAAGAATTATCCAATTTTTATCCACTTCTCAGTTCGTTGAAATGGAGATTTTGTAATTTAATAGTTCCCCTCCCCCCATCGTTAATTCCCAACTGAATCATTCCGTTTTACACGGCGTGGACAATGAATACAATGGGATATGTCTAAAACTTACGAAAATTTTCTGCCACGGGAGGGGTTTAACCCACGACCATCAGGTTGACAATCATTAACGGTAACCACTACCCTACAAGCTTTCGCTACTGAAAGCAGGTAGAAGCAGCCGACCAATGTGAAATGTAGATCAAACTCTCCTCCTACATGTAATGTGCAAAGAATACTTGTTTGTAACAAAGAAAACGAAGGTTGTTCGAATCGGCGAAAACATTTAATGGAGAATTGCACATGATGAAAACTTCAGTCGATATTTGCGGAGGTATCTTTGCATTGAACTCGAGTGGGAAAATGGGTAAAATTAGTATGTCCTGAATTGCCACAAATATAAATAGTTATTTCATTGATATTTGTCAATGTCTTTGAAGCAGTACACAATTATCGTTAGAGTATCAGAAGTCATGATCTTATACATGTAAATATCCCTTTAAGCGTTTCGCACCGATGTAATACATTCTCCAATACATTTCAAAATGTTATTGAATGTTTCATGTCGATAATTTGATCAATGCATCAATTCTTGACGCTGAGACGATATTTTCTGCAACCACCTCTTCTCTCCTCTGGTCTCCAGTCCCTTCTGTTCTTCTCCTCTCCTTCTCCTTCTTCTCTCCCCTCCTTCTCCTCTGCTTTTATCTCATATCGCCTTCCCTACTTTTCTCGCATCTTGTCTCCATCCCACTCTTCTCCTCTCCTGTCTTCGATTTACGACTCCACTGCACTCTTCTCCTCTTCTCTTCGTTCTTCTCCTTTTCTCTATTTTACTCTACTCTCTACTCCCCTCTCCCCGTCTCCTCCTCTCCTCTCCAAACTCCTCTTCTCTCATCTCGTTTTCCTCCTCCTATCTCCTCTTGCTCTATTTTCCTCATCTTTTCTCGCATATTTTTTCCTATCTCCTCATTACTTCTCCTATCCACTTCTGTTCTCTATTTTCTTCCCTCCTTTACTGTTCCTCTTCCCCTTTCTCTCTTCTCCTCTCTTTTGTCCCCTTCCGTTTCCTCTCTCCTCTTTTCTTTATGTAGACTCATCAGCAATAAGTACTAGAAAATCGATTATCTTTCTTTCAGAAAGTATTTCTCATTTGCAACAAATGTAATACTGATTTTTTTTTAGTTTTATACAATAATACTTAGATTTATTTCTTTCGCGTATTTCATGAATATCTATTGTGCATGTGGCAACCCTGAAATTGATCCTAACTCTACATGCAACCCACCAACTCCTTGTGTAAATTGGGTTGCCTAGTTTAAAATGTTGTTGTCCTAAAACTTTTGAGAGACACTGTACAAAGCGCGAAGTGTTGACTGAGCAGCTTAGAAGAAGTGTGGCAACCTTGGAGGGCCAGGGATGTGGAGGAGCCAAGGGGGAGCTCGGACCTTGACTGGGCATTTTTCGTGCCGGGGACTCTAGCCTGACCCAACCTAACCTAAACTAGCCAACTCATCCTAACCTAACCCAACTGAACCCGGCCTCACCTCATTTAACCAAACCCAACGTAATCTAGGTTAGTAAGTGAGGACGTAAGTGAGCGAGGACGTGAAGAAATCAGGAAGAGAGGAAGTAAGGTAAAATGAGTGGAGAAGTGAGAAAAGATTTACTCATGTGGATGAATAGTGAGTGACACTTACTTTTTTGAAGAAATAGTGTCAGTGAAACTCTTTTGGAGAAAGAAAAGTAATCCGAGTTAATCTATTAAAAAACCAACCTAACCTAACGCAACCCAACTGGACCCAACCTAACCTAACCTAGCCCATGTTAAAAAAAGGGTCGCCTTAAGACTGTCGACGGAAGCTCAAAATGCGAAAAGACACAGCTGCCCCCGACCCCCAAAAGTCAGAAGACACGGTTGCCAAAGGACAGCGTTTCCGAAAGAAAGGGTCGCCAAAAGAAGGCGTCACCAAAATTCTAGAGCGTTGCAAAAACACAGGATTCCCGAGAGAGCGTCGTCAAATGGCATCGTCGCACACAGGGTGGCAAAGGGACAGGTCGCAAAAGAGTGCTACATAAGGACAGTTCGCAAATGGTCACAAAGGGATATGTTGCAATATATTGTCGCCAAAAGACAATCCGAAATAAAGCGTCTTCAAAACACAGAATCACCGAAAGATAGCGTCGCCAAAAGACAGCGTCTCCGAAAGAAAGGACCACCAAAAGACATGTGCCCATGTCCTTTCTGACCCTTGTGTTTTATGTTTCGTGCTAAATTATCACTTGAAATATCTGAGTTCTTTGCTCTGCATTAAGACAACACTGTGTGAATGTGTGTGGAGAGGGGCATATGCGATGCCTTTAAAACATCCCCAAATGCGGAGGTCATCACACGTCACTGCAAATAGTTTCATTTCACCTGCTGAAAAAAACTTTGTTTACTGTTATGGTTGAACCAAAGTCACCTAGGCGCTCAGTATTTTTATGAAGGGGAGTCGCCCCCCCCCCTTTTGTTGAACGACTGGTGTGTATTGTTTTCTTATTTTGTCGTGGTTCTCTGTCGCTCTTGGTAATCGCGACGATAAGGATGGTGAATGATGATTACATGAAATTTATGAATCAGTACTCAAGGCACGCTCATGCTCAGGTCGGACCTGACCAACGTATGTAAGCATCGATCATTGATGTAGCTGTCTGTGTCTTGTATTGCAGATACATAGTCTTTATAACAATCGAAATGTGTGCAATATATTGACCAATAATAGGTGAAATTGTGCACAAGATGTCTGAGTAAAATAGACGTAAAACAGTGTCAAATTCTGGTCGGATATTTTTTGTTTGTTTTTGTACCGTAGAACACTCGACAGATGAGTTGATTCCGAGATAAAAGAAAAAGTATATTCAATAAAGACGAAGAACAATATGCATGCATTCCGTTCTCTGAATGTCTCAAAATGTCAACCCGCGTTTTTTTTATACATTCACGATATTCATACTATTCTCTCTTAAATTCCACCCAGGCCATTTGAAATTTATGGCTTTCTGTGCAAGCTTAGTGTGATGAAAGCATTGTTCCTCGTCCCACGTGGAGCACTGAAATTTCATGAGTAATCAGCCACATCATTTCTGCAGTCTAAAACTGGAATTTTGTGTTCCAACAGAGCCAGATTGAAAATGTCCATTTTTAAAATTTCACACAAGTTTTGTATTATTATTAGTTTTCCTCTGTGATAATTGTCTGTTCCTAATTCTTGCTAATACACAGACCTGTACCGAAATTTGCAGAGCAAATAATCTAACCACAATTCAACTCTACTAGGTAGAAACTATATTCGAATCCTTGGTAAACATTTATGTTTCTTTGTTCTTGTTTTCTCTGTTTAATCATCCAATCTAACGTTGTTGCCTTGTGATCAAGGAGTGCGGGTTCGATACCCGGTGGAGGCACACACTGCTTCGGATCCCACTTTAAACTGTATGTCCAGTCCCGATTAGCCTTCCTGTGCATAAACTGGACTTAAAACAATAACTTAACTCGACTTGTGACGTCACAAAAATTGCAGTGTATTAATGCTAAACCTAACAACGAAAGCTGACGTCAGAAGACGAAGTGCCGACTTGACAAAGAAAGGTAGTTGAGAAGCGTGCTGTTAGTTTTCCTCTGGAAGAAAAGTGCGTTTCAGTGGCCCCGTCCCCGCAATGCAGGGGGGGGGGCGGCAATATTATCTTTTGTATAATCCCAGAAAATTAACATGTAGTGTCGCTTCTTAAAGAAAAATCAATTTGGCAAACAGATGTGACTCAACAGTGATACAATTCGAACTGTAAATGCTTTGAGACGAACACTGGATACAACGATTAGCTCTTTTTTTCTCTTTTCCTTTTCTATCAGTGAACTTATATACGTATCAACACAGTTTAATGTACAAGTTACTGGTCACCACAAATAACTTCACGACTCAGTGTTCATTATTATTTTCTAATATGTGGGACGTGGTCGAGTGAGTTTCCAGTAACAAAATACATTGTCTTGTATAATAAGATGTACTGACTCAGCCAGAGGGGCCTCGGTAACTTGACATGTGGGTCCCCGTCGAAATGAGAATTATTTTTTAATTGTCAGCAGACGGTCATCGATTGGAAAAAAACCCTAATCTCGTATCTTTATACGCCAGTTGTCGAAAACTTCTAGCGTGTACAGTTATGAATCCAGTATTAAGATCCAGTTGCTCAGTCAGGCAGTTTCTATTGCCACACAATAAACAATCAAACTTGGTAATTCATGAGATGTAATGCTCATTTTACATGTGGTATTTAAAATATAACTTCCACAAAATATTTTCAAGAGCCACCAATATTTTTCATATTCAATAAGACCTAAGGAAAATTTTACATTTTCCTCATTTGTTATATGTTACATGCTATTCTTGCTTTTTAGCTGTAGCGTGACAACGTAGTTAATTTTTCTTTAGAAGTTAAACACTTCAAAGGGGCCCAAAAACTCAGTAGGAGGTGGGGCCCGGGGCAATATCTTCTTCTCTTCTTGCCAGCACCATCTCTTCTGTCGCACATGGTACAGTATACCTGTATAAGTTAAATGTCGCATTATTTTGGTGGATTTTATGAAGTGCAGTTTTCTTCCATGTTGAAATTTTATGGGCATTTCTGTTCAGCCAGTTCTTTTCCAGAATGTGTTGCTAGTTTATTATGATCTACAGTGCTCGAAGTGAAAATTTCCAGCTGGAAGTATGCTTGGTCGAGTTTTGGGATGCTTCTATGGATCAACATGGAGACAATGCATTAGTCTTATGCAAATTATCCTAACTGGGGAATGCTTTTCTCTTAACTGGAGAAATAGACTCTGAATGTGTACACCCCCCCAAAAAAACACATTTCGATCTCTATGATCTATAAAATATAGGTCTCATTTCATGAAAAAGTCTAAGAAATGTATGCAGAGGGCTGCGCAGCGGCCAGAATCGCTTACTAGGCCCGCCTGGCTGGTCGGGCGGGCGAGTAAAACTATATACCTGGGTTTTGACCCGTCAAGCATCGAAAGCCCACGGGTAACTGGAAGGCTTTGCAAGACGAAGCTCGCTTATCTTCAGCGAACGCTCATTCCGGTTTTGCACCGTCTCCAGATACATGAGTCACGCAGTCACCGTTGCCAACTTTTAGATTCTAAACTGTTCTAGGAGCACTTAAACTGTTCATCACTTTTATCAATTTGAAATTGCAGACATTTATTCCTTGGTAGAAAACATTTGTATCACTCACACCCACTGGCGGCGATTGGGTTCTCAAACTAAGGGGCCAAGGTGCAAAAGTGGGGTGGCAAGGACAGTTTAATTTCCCTTGATACATGAGGTTAGCGTGGTGCAAAAGTGTCAAAACGTCGGGGGGAGGGTCAACTGCACTTTCTCTGCCCCGCCCCTAATTACCGTCACTGCTGACACCTGTAAAGGAGTACGAACCAAGTTTCGCAAAAAGTGCCATCGTAAATATTTTGGAACTTTGTGTGACTGGTGGTTGTTCTACATTATACTTTGGGGGGGGGGGGTGCTCCCCTATGGCACAGTGGTAGTAGTGTTGTCCACGGGACGAGACGGGACAGGCTTTTAAAAATTCGATTTTCTCTCTGGTGTAATTTTGCCAATTCAATATCCGAATTAGTTGCTCAAGATCCCCCCCCCTGAACACTAAGGCACGATGGTCCATAAAATAGAACATGAAATCAGAATTTGCATTGTAAAAGGTTTTTGAATATTGTCATCTCTTGCAACAAATCGTCGTTCGCTCATGTTGTTGTAACACCACTTAGCCATGTTTCCATGATATGAAAAACTCAATATGGTGACCAACGCAGAAATTTATTTTATTTTAAAACATAAACTAAACGTAACGTTTCAACCTTCTAGCAAGGTTTTCTTCAGACTGTACCCAGTACAAAAAAAAAAAAAATGTTGTTGCTAGTTATCTAGTTCTACAGACCGCATTGATAGTAATACGATGCAAAATATAATTATTGTTAGCTTGTATCTTCATAGGTGCAAATAGCAGGCAATGCTATTTACACATTCCAACGAACGAACAACGTAAAAATGAAAACGAGAGGAGATTTACGATTTCAAGACCAGAAAGTGACATAAAATGAACAAGACACACGAACCAATTTGAAGACCTTCGAAACAAATTTGGAAAATGTGTAGTAGTTGGTTTGACACTAATTTGAGAAGTTACAAAAATCTTAGGTACAGTGGCGTAGCAACATATCGCGAGGCCCTGGGCGAGATTAGAATGCAAGGCTCCATCCGTTCTTTAAGTTTGAAATATCAATGTGAATGGATATACAGTCATCAAGGAAACGTCAGCAAATTATTATATTTATATAATAGCCTATAATAATAATAAATTTCTGACGAAAATTATATTTAATAGTACGCGACAGAGAAATTTACACTTGGCAGAGCTACATTAACACGCTGCTGGATTTTTCATTAACCAAGGCAGTAATAATAGTACGTTTTTTAAGATGTTCCCAAGGATCCCGGGTTCGAATCCCGGTCGGGCTTGGTTGTTTGTGAATGTCCATTCTTCAATTTCATCTTTTCATCACTCATCACCATCTTCGCAAATTAGCCTAGAGGCACAAAACGTGAAGTAAAATAAACTAAATCAATCAATCAATCAATTTTAAGATGTTCTTTAGACAGTAAGACAACTGAAATATCCTTAAATGAAAACCTTTAAATATAACCTATGTATTATTTAATGAGTCGTTCTTTATTTCCGCATTTCAAAATTTGTAGGATGTAAATGTCACAAACCGTGGCTTAAGTATAAAATATCGAATGACACGCATAAAATGTCTGTGCTTGATAGAGCGGGGGAAGGGGGTGCGCTAAACCACAATTCTGTCTAGGGGACCAAAGTATCTACCTTCAAGGTCTTCGACACAATCGGTTTCAACATCAACAAATCTTAAAACGATAGTCATTTGCACCATAAGTGTGAAATCTTTGGTGTAATCAATTAATACAGCTAATTTGACTCTTTTAATTAGCAATTTTGCCTTTGTTGCACATTAATTGTACCAGTTTACATTGAATTTTAGGGCTTAGATGATAATAATAATTGTGAATCTCATTTTGTTGATACGTCTTAATATTCTTGTAATATTAAATATTTGACCCAGTGGCGTAACAAAATCGTAAAGTACGCGTCCGCAAGAAACAAATTTGGGTCCCTCAAGTACAGTCAGATTCTTCCAGGAAATGTATGTAATTACTTAGAATGGCTGGTTGTGGCTACACTTACATTAATAATTATACAAATCGATGCTCTACCTCTGAATTTTCAAATATTACAACATATCTTTCATTGACATTTATGTATTCAAAAGAAGAAAATACAAATACTTACTTATCCCCTTCCCCGCCCCTCTTAACAGCTGGGTGGATAAAAATAATGTTTTTTTTATTATTTTTAATTTTTTTATTTAAATCGATCTTTTCTTTGGCATCGTACACATAGACATATTTTTTAAATAGAAAGGCTTTTTTTGATAAACGTCCCTGTAAAATATTTGAACAGTTTGATTAAAGCAAATAACAAATTAGATGAAAATATGCATTTCTCTGTTTCTGGAACTGAACATAATGAACCTAATATGAAAATGTTTGTTAAGTGTGTTAATGAAACTATTATAATTTCAGTAACGCTTCTTACAGTGCAAATATAAATTCTAGATGTACTTTATAATTTTAACTTAAAATAATATTTACAGTCTTTGTAGCCGAATTTTGAGGTTTTAATGATAATTATTGAATTTTAAATCAAGGGAAATTTAAGTGTTTTTTTCAGATGACATATTACATTTATTTTCGTATGAGCTTCACCCCATCAGGACATGTATTTTGTTTCCTTTATTTCCTTTCTTAGAGCATAATAAACACCATTAAATGAATACGAGATTAATATACTTTCGCAAAAAGTGATTCTGATATCTACAAATTTCTTGTGTACATTATTCTGTAATTTTATTTAAAGTGATTTCAATAAGTGATTTTTAAAATAGAATTCCCCAATTTAAATTTTGATTTAAATCAAACCACCTTGCTTAACAGAAAGCTGGCTTCTGTGCAGCGAATGACACTTTTACATTAGATCTTGCCCTTTCTCGTTCAAGAGTGAGATTACTGAGTCCGGTAAATTTTGGCTGAATCATACCATTCGACACTACCTTCCAGAAGTTTTTCCTAAGTTTCAATTTTGAGAAAGATAGTTCTTTCTTCGTGGTTGTTACTTGAAGAGGAGGAAACAAACAGAAGGCGGTACAGGATACAGAGAACACTGGAAGCTAGTGAAGAGCTATCAAGGAGTAGAAACTTTGCCAAAGCACTTGATTTCAGATTTAAGCACATTCCTGAAACGTAAAACTTTATCAGGATATTCTGAAGATGAATCATCTTCGTGCCCGTTACAGAGGGCAATAGCTGCATCTGAAGTTGTAGGAACGAAGGAAGAACTGCTAATATTATCCATACCCTTCAGTTTAAAACACCGGAAGCATTTAAATGCCCCATACTTTGCTCCGTGGCAGTTTGTGGTGATTTATCATTAACATATTAAAATCGTGTAGGCTATGCAAGGTCACGAGACAGAAGAAAAGCCAAGACAAAGCGCTTTCTATTCAAGAAAATAATAATTCGATAATATTGTCCAAGCAACTTTTGCGTTAATGTTTCACATGAGAAATGAAAATTATTTTGACTTTTTCGGGGCCCCTTAGGCTTAGAGCTCCCGCCCGCCTCTGATTTCACGTATTCATTCTAATTATAACGTTAAACTAGAATATAAAGCCAGATAAAAAATGTTTTAATTTTATTGCCCACAAAAATTAGCCTTTTCTATCTTTCTCACTTCCATTTATTACGTTTTTCGTATCAACCTCATGGGAGGCAAGGCCCCTACATGCGCGAGGCCCAGGGTGGTCGCCCACTTCACCCACCCCTTGCTACGCCAATGGTTATACAACCTCAAGGCACCTGCGCCTAGCAGAAATTAAAATATTTCCACGCTTAGTGAAATATAATGGCCGTTGGCAACACTGACAGGAGTGCGTGAAGCTCGCTTGTGCGATGTCGAACACCTGGGCTTGAAGTGCGTGTTGCATATTATTGTAGGCGCGCCTCCTCGGAGACGGGTTTTTTCCGGGTCTTGTGCAGGTCTCTAAATGTATGCTCTGTGGTAGGCCTACATCGAAAAGAAATGGCATCGTTACAATTATGATTAATAATATCGAGGTTCACTCTCATTAGAATTATACACAGTGTCTATGTGGCAACAACTTTCTGAGGGTCAAGTTTTTTGGATCGGCATTTCATTAATTGACACATTCAGAGGCGCTAACTTCATTGGTAGGGCAAGATTGACAATATGTTATTTTTATGTATAATGTATATACTTCTTGAGGATTTTTTTGGGGGGGGGCATAAAGTAACTTGCCCCTCAGGTGAGATTTGAATTTGGGGAATAAAAAGTAGTCAGCTAATGCCAATTCTGGCGAATTAAGCAATCACTTGTTTCCGTGCCAAAAACTGTTAGACTATAATCGCCGTGCTGCAGGAACCAAGCACCAGATTCAAACAGCTCTGGTTTCACTCGTCGTATTCTCTCTAGAAAGCGCTCCAAAATGGATCTACATACAGCTGCAATAATCAATCATCATCAGAAATGATCATCAGTGACTGTGCCCGGTTTTCATTCGGTTTTTGACTGTGCCCGGTTTTCATTCGGTTTTTGTTGAACTTTTTCGACATTACCGCCAGTTCAACTGGTGGAGGGACGACCTCAGTGGGATCATCCGCTACACCTTCTTGACCATTACGATGCCAAATGAAAACATTGGATTGACAAAAGGTGATATTGCCGTAAGCAGTTTTCAGCATTTGAACGGTTTCTGAAGGGGTTTTACTGAGTTTTACACAAAACTTAATCGTCACTCGTTGTTCTGTTTTCAAATGCATGACGAGGGTACAAAACACTGCACTAGTATAAAAGCTGTAACTCACTCAATATTGCACCGAATTAGACACCAATTTCACTACACACTTACTACATGTGACACTGCGAAATACATGTACCAAATGGCACATACCAGCATTTATCTTGTTACAATGTTGCCAGTCTTAAAACTTTGTAGACACACTGTGTAGAGTCCCATTGCCCCTCTATTACCTATATCCAGACGAGTCTGTTACGCTTTCTTTCTAGATTATTTCAGTTCCTTAAAACAGCATTTTTTCAATATCTTGTGTATATATGTGTAATGTAGTTGTTCTTTTAATTATCAAGCAAAAAATACAATATTTGCCCCCCCCCCCCTCCTCCAAGAAAGAATCCTGGCTGCGCTACTGCTTTGAAGTAAAGATAATATTTGAAATGTCTTCTTCCAATTATACGTTCATAAGTTATATCATCCTGATTTAGTTTCCAGCCGCTACTACAATGATATATTAGACGATAACAAAAATTAGAAAGCAGGATATTTGGGGTAAAAGTTATTTTCTCTTAGAACTGTAGGTGTGTGTGTGTGGGGGGGGGACTAGCTAATTATTATACGTCCATCCTACCCGCTGGCATCATCAATGATATATATATGTTACAGGACTATCGATTTATTTCACTAAGGGGGCCCCAAATATTTTACTTGCGGGGGGGGGGGGGACACAGAGAAATACGCTACACCACTGGCTGCAACCTCTAGTTGCTTTCTGCACACCATTCACGGTCTTTCGGTCTCTCCCTCCCCCTCTCTCTCGTCACTCACTCGCTCTCTTCCACCCTTCTGCAGGCAAGTGTCAAGAGTAGGGTTCCATCATCATGGGCGAAACGCATGTCCATTGAGTGAAGTGTAAATTTCCGCTCAGCACAAATTGGTTCCAGGTATCATACAGAAACAGGCATCATTAAACACAGCAGTTCTGTTTTCAATTGCGGAATATAATAATCTGTAAATTCGACTAACGATTGGAAATAAAAGTAACAATTAAGGCTTGTTCTGATTAGCATAAGCGTATGGTATTGACCATAATTACAACTCACGAGACATGAGGAGGGGACATTTCATTTATTTTAAGTTTCTTTTCTAAGCAGGGCTAAGCATTATAGGTCGTTTTGAAAACTTTTCCGTATACTTACGAAAAAGTCTCGTATTGTCGTAATATATTGAATTTATAATTTGAGAAACCAATGCTGTTTATTCAAGAATGTTTGTATGTCTGGGCGCTGTCCTGCTAAAGTGGATAAAGGAAAAAAGTTGCAACAGGTTGTCAGCAATACAGTGTCTACGCAAACTATTTAGCTGAAGCATCTTCAATGGTTACGAGTTATCCTGTTGGTCAGAAGCTTGCAAAATAGTGATATCATCAAGTCTGTGTTCTCGTGTGTGTGAATGTTGTTTTAGTTTTCGTTGACGCAACTGAACGCAAGCTGTGTGTAACAGTGCTGGCAGACGATGAGAAACTTTGAGTGAACAAATTCCCAGCTAAATATGAGGTGCCAGTTTTTTTAGTTTTATTTTTTAAATCCGTATGGACAACATCGGGTTTTGCATAGCCGAATGGTTAACGTTCTCTCCTTCGGAGCAAGTTCATTTCAAGCATTTCATCCATTTTGAAGAAATCTATTTTCTGCTATTGATTAGTGTAAACATTTTATACAAATCAAACCATAGCATTCCTTTGTCATATTTTAAGGTGTTATGTAACATTGTGGTCGAAATAAACTGCGAGAAAACTGTAAAAAAAAGCAAAACAAGAGATGTACGAATACTTTTTTCACTCACTGTACATATACAGAACTCCTTCCCTCCTTTGATCTATAGTAGTAACTTGTTTTCAGTATAAGTTAGAAGCGGTGAGGTGTTAAATGTGGAAGTTCGTTTAAGTCCACATTATGCGCAGGTAGACTGATCAGGAGTGGACCTACAGTTTTAATTGGAATCCGAACCGCTGTGCACAGTGCCTCCATCAGGAATTGAACCTGGGACCCCATGCCCATTGTTGGCAACGTAAGTGGTGTTTAGGTACAAATCCTGCATGACACTAGCTTCTTTTTTGACGGGGAAGGGATGAATACCCACCAGCCTCGTTTTGGCTTTGGTGAAAGTACTTTGCACTTGTTTTAAGGCAACGAATCGGATGACGAAAACCTGCAGATACTGCAAGTACTGTACACTATAAAATTCAATTCTACGTTTGATGTTTTCATACCTATGAACAAGAGTCAAAGGTGATACAACGTATTTCCAGTTTCTAAAGCTTGTCGCACACTGAGACGCCGGAAGCGCGCAACAGAACTCAACAGACCCGTTTCCGGCATCTCAGTGTGCGACAAGCTTTCGAAACTGACTCTTGTTCATAGATATGAAAAAACATCAAACGTAGGATTGAATTTTATAGTGTACAGTACTTGCAGTATCTTAAGATAACCTGCAGACTTCTGGCACGGAAATTCTGGCTTCCGTTCCGTGCTTTTCCCTATAGCGGGCGTTACACCACTTTAATTCAATAGAAGCCGACGACAGAAGTTCTGTTGCCGGATTTTTCCATGTTTCCCCGCGTCTCAGTGTGCGGGGTCCTTTAAGGTGATGGGATAACTTAAACAAAAGGGGAAATTTGCACCTGCCGAAAGGTTGTGTCGACACTGGCGTGGAAGGAAGTTGCCCCTTTTGCAAGGCCAGAGAAGCCACAGTAAACTGCTACGTTTGTGTTACGTTTTCCGGTTCAGAATGCTTGCCTTTCTTTTTTTCTTATTGTGATCTCACAAGCGTTGCTCTGGGCTGGAAATTTTATTGACGGTCGTAAAATATTCAAACGGGATACGGTAGCTAAAATTATACCCCATGATGTTACCAGAGGGCTGCATATCGGTCAGAATCGCTTACTCGGCCCGCCTGGCTGGTCGGGCGGGCGAGTAAAACTATAAACCTGGGTTTTGACACATCAAGCATCGAAAGCCCACGGGTAACTGGAAGGCCTTGCAAGACGAAGCTCGCTTATCTTCAGCGAACGCTCATTCCGGTTTTGCACCGTCTCCAGATACATGAGTCACGCAGTCACCGTTGCCAACTTTTAGATTCTAAACTGTTCTAGGAGCACTTAAAAATGTTCATCACTTTTATTCCTTGGCAGAAAACATTTGTATCACTCACACCCAGTGGCGGCGATTGGGTTCCAAAACTAAGGGGCCAAGGTGCAAAAGTGTGTGTCGAAGGGGGGCAAGGACAGTTTAATTTCCCTTGACACATGAGGTTATCGTGGTGCAAAAGTGTCAAAAAGTCGGGGCGGGGGGGGGGCGGGGGGAGGCAACTGCACTCTCTCGGCCCCGCCCCTAATTGCCGCCACTGCTGACACCTGTGAAGGAGTACGAACTATACCAAATAAATGAATGAATCAATCAAACAGATTTTCTCTCTGGTGTAATTTTGCCAATTCAATATCCGAATTAGTTGCTCAAGTTCCCCCCCCCCCCACTAAGGCACGATGGTCCATGAAATGGAACATGAAATCAGAATTTGCATTATAAAAGGTTTTTGAATATTGTCATCTCTTTCAACAACTCGTCGTTCGCTCATGTTGTTGTAACACCATTAAGCCTTGTTTCCATGATATGAAAAACTCAATATGCTGACCAACGCAGAAATTTATTTTATTTTAAAACATAAACTAAACGTAACATTTTCAACCTTCTAGCAAGGTTTTCTTTAGACTCTGTACCCAGTACCAAAAAAAAATGTTGTTGCAAGTTCTACAGACCGCATTGATAGTAATACGATGCAAAATATAATTATTGTTAGCTTGTATCTTCATACGGGTGCAAATAGCAGGCAATGCTATTTACACATTTCAACAAACGAACAACGTAAAAATGAAACCGAGAGGAGATTTACGATTTCAAGACCAGAAAAGTGACATAAAATGTACAAGACACACAAACCTATTTCAAGACCTTCGAAACAAATTTGGAAAATATGTGGTAGTTGGTTTGACATAATAATGAAACTAATTTGAGAAGTTACAAAAATCTTAGGTACATTGGCGTTCATATCGTGAGACCCTGGGCGAGATTAGAATGCAAAGCTCCATCCGTTCTTTAAGTTTGAAATATCAATGTGAATCGATTTACAGTCATCAAGGAAACGTCTGCAAATTATTATATTTATATAATAGCCTATTATAATAATTAATTTCTGACGAAAATTATATTTAATTAACGTTTAACGTTTTTTAAGATGTTCTTTAGACACTAAGACAACTGAAATATCCTTAAATAAGAACCTTTAAATATAACCTATATATTATTTAATGAGTCGTTCTTTGTTTCCTCATTTCAAAATTTGTAGGATGTAAATGTCACAAACCATGGCTTAAGTAGAAAATATCGAAGGACGCACATAAAATGTCTGTGCTTGATAGAGCGGGTGGAAGGGGCTGCGCTAAACCACAATCCTGTCTAGGAGCCCAAAGTATCTACCTTCAAGGTCTTCAACACAATCGGTTTCAACATCAACAAATCTTAAAACGATAGTCATTTGCACCATAAGTGTGAAATCTTTGGTGTAATCAATTGATACAGCTAATTTGACTTTTTAATTAGCAATTTTGACTTTGTTGCACATCAATTGTACCAGTTTACTTTGAATTTTAGGGCTTAGATGATAATAATAATTGTGAATCTCATTTTGTTGTTACGTCTTAATATTCTTGTAATATTAAATATTTGACGCAGTGGCGTAACAAAATCGTAAAGTACGCGTCCGCAAGAAACAAATTTGGGTCAAGTACAGACAGATTCTTCCAGGAAATGTATGTAATTACTTAGAATGGCTGGTTGTGGCTACACTTATATTAATAATTATACAAATCGATGCTCTACCTCTGAATTTTCACATATTACAACATATCTTTCTTTGACATTTATGTATTCAAAAGAAGAAAATACAAAATACTTACTTATCCCCTTCACCACCCCTCTTAACAGCTGGGTGGATAAAAATAATGTTTTTTTAAATAATTTTTTATATATATTTTTTTTAAATCGATCTTTTCTTTGGCATCGTACACATAGACATATTAATTAAGAAAGGCTTTTTTCTGATAAACGGCCGTGTAAAATATTTGAACAGTTTGATTAAAGCAAATAACAAATTACATGTAAATATGTTTCTGGGACTGAACATAATGAACCTAATATGAAAATGTTTGTTAAGTGTGTTAATGAAACTATTAAAATTTCAGTAACTTTTCTTACAGTGAAAATATAAATTCTGGATGTACTTTATAATTTTAACTTAAAATAATATTTACAGTCCTTGTAGCCGAATTTGAGAGGTTTTAATGATAGTTAGCCAAATATCAGCTACCATATTTATTTACAGTTTAATGAAAATGACACTATTTACGGTTTAACATGATTAGTATTTTGTATATTATTCTATTTAAAAAATGTGATATTTTTGCTTATAAAAATTATTGAATTTTAAATCAAAGGAAATGTAAGTGTTTTTTTTCAGATGACATATTAAATTTATTTTCGTATGAGCTTCACTCCATCAGGACATATATTTTGTTTCCTTTATTTCCTTTCTTAGAGCATAATAAACACCATTAAATGAATACGAGATTAATATACTTTCACAAAAAGTGATTCTGATATCTACAAATTTCTTGTGTACATTATTCTGTAATTTTATTTAAAGTGATTTCAATAAGTGATTTTTTAAAATAGAATTCCCCAATTTAAATCTTGATTTAAATCAAACCATCTTGCTTAACAGTAAGCTGGTTTCTGGGCAGCGAATGACACTTTTACATTAGATCTTGCTCTTTCTCGTTCGAAAGTGAGATTACTGAGTCCGGTAAATTTTGGCTGAATCATACCATTCGACACTACCTTCCAGAAGTTTCTCCTAAGTTTCAATTTTAAGAAATATAGTTTTCTTTTCGTGGTTGTTACTTGAAGAGTAGGAAACAAACAGAAGGCGGTACAGGATACAGAGAACACAGGAAGCTAGTGTAGAGCTATCAAGGAGAAGAAACTTTGTCAAAGCACTTGATTTCAGATTTAAGCACATTCTTGAAACGTAAAACTTTATCAGGATATTCTGAAGATAAATCATCTTTGTGCCCATTACAGAGGGCAATAGCTGCATCTGAAGTTGTAGGAACGAAGGAAGAACTGCTAATATTATCGACACCCTTCTTCAGTTTAAAACACCGGAAGCATTTAAATGCCCCATGCTTTGTTCCGTGGCAGTTTGAGGTGCTTTATCATTAACATAGTAAAATCGTGTAGGCTATGCAAGGTCACGAGACAGAAGAAAAGCCAAGACAAAGCGTTTTCTATTCAAGAAAATAATAATTGGATAAAATTGTCCAAGCAATTTTGCGTTAATGTTTCACATGAAAAATGAGAATTATTTTGACTTTTTGGGGCCCCTTAGGCTTAGAGCTCCCGCCCGCCTCTGATTTGACGTATTCATTCAAATTATAACGTTAAACTATAACATAAGGCCAGATAAAAAAGTTTTAATTTTATTGCCCACAAAAATTAGCCTTTTCTATCTTTCTCACTTCCATTTATTACGTTTTTCGTATCAACCTCATGGGACGGAGGCCCCTACATGCGCAAGGGCCAGGGTGGTCGCCCACTTCACCCACCCCTTGCTACGCCAATGGTTATACAACATCAAGGCACCTGCGCTGCGCCAAGCAGAAATTCAAATATTTCCATACGTAGTGAAATATAATGGCCGTTGGCAACACTGACAGCAGTGCTCGCGTCTACTTGCAAGAACTACATCGAGTCTCACGGGTCTTCTTAAGACCCGGGTAATAGAAAAGCCTGGCAGGCATCGATGCCTGTGCAGAACTGTGACGTGAAGCTCGCTTGCGCGATGTCGAACACCTGGGCTTGACGTGCGTGTTGCATACTATTGTAGGCGCGCCTCCTCGCAGACGGGTTTTTTCCGGGTCTTGTGCAGGACTCTAGATGTTACACCCCTTTAAGAACCAAGTCCTGGCGTTAAGTGACTTCCGGTCAGGATATGCGTCCGTTGACTCCTGTTGCCGTTTTTCATCCGTTTTGTAGACCGAGTATCATTACTTTTTCATATTCTCTTGGTCCCCCATTGCCCTTACTGGGTCGTCAACAACGACAACCAGATACCCCCAAAATAAAATCTGATAGTCAGGCAAGTATCTATAGAACCATATTTCGGGCGGCGTTCGAACCAAGTGTGTCACATGTAATAATAATTAGCGTTTACAATCATAGGTTAAAAAGATTAAAATAATAATTATTGTTATTATTGAACGAACATATAAAGAGAAGGATGTATTCATTATCTGACTTATGTTTAGTTAAGATCACTAACATTTGTATAAAAACAGCTGCCTTACCAAAGAAATTTATGTCCAAAAAAATTTAATGTAGTATTTATTGAATAACAAAAAGGTTGTTAGGTCCAGCTGATGAAAAGTAAAGCCCTTGATAATTTTTTTAAGTGTATTATTATTAGTAGTGGTACATATAAATTTTCACAAGCACTGTAACAAAAAGCGGTATATTCACAATTATTCTTAGCTCTGTGTAAGTTTTTGCAGAAATAAATCACAAGCATCAAGTATTTTGCTTATTTAATATTGGTCTAAATTAGTCTTTCGGCGGTCCGGACCTCGTGGACCCTCCCCCCCCCCCCATAAATACATCCCTGCTGACAATATGAAATTTTTGACAGGTAAGACATTTCATCTTGCCACATGAGAACCGTTGAACATTGCTATTATGATATCTTTTGTCAGCCCTCGATACTCAGGCATAGGGAATGCGCAAAATAAGAGAAATGAAGAGACGAGTTCATGAAATATGCGTGGGAAAGATTACGTATGCACTTCGGAAGAACCCGTATAGCGAATAGAATACAGAGCTTTTAAACGACATAGCATAAGGAAATGAATAGGAAGGTATGCGTAAGAAGCTTATCGATATAAAAATCATATTTTACAAAATGTTCTAAATGTTTCAGAGTAGCCGCAGTCGGTGTGACCTGTTAGTATAATATACCAATATCTTACATATGCATAATACATGTATGTGAACTATTTGTATGACGCGTCTCCCTCTTCCGTTAACAGTGGTTAGCTGACAAAGAGTCCCATTGGCACTACATATATTACAGGACACTCTTCTAAAATAACACTTTAAGAAGTATTATGAATTTTTTAAAGGTAATAATCAAGTTGCGTTCAGAAAGGCTGTTCAAAATAAGATAGCGTAAGTGTAGCGATATTACTTGTAGTGATAAAGTCATTTAAATTAAGGCAATTGTGTTTTTTGTATGAACAAACGTGTGCGTACAACCTTCATGTGCAGGCCAATTTTTTCTAGTTTCATGTGTCCCCATATACATTCTGTGTTAAAAGAAACATATTTGTTAAAGTTTGTTTCAAGTCCACTTTAATCAGGATTGAACGTAAATTTTAAGTTGGGATCCGAATCACTGTTAAATGTGCCTTCACCGAGGATCTAACCCGGCACCCCTTGATTTACGCCATCGGGGAAGCCCTGAGAAACATTTGTTTGAGCTCGTACCAATCGTGCGCCATTTTGTGCGTGAATGTTTTTCAGAAATATTGATTTTGTATGAGGCACTAGCTTGCTTGTTTGTTTAAAATTGTTGTTTTTAAGTCCACTTTATGCACAGAAAGACTAATCGGGACCGGTCCTACAGTTTAAAGTGGGATCCGAAGCACTGTGCATCTGCCTCCAGTAGGTATGAGGCACCAGTTAGTGTCTGCGAAAATTTTGTGCGCGCAAACATGCTTGCTCAAGTATCAAAACATCTCTCAACAGATTCCCGAAACAAATGTCATTGTGGCAATGCCACTTGCCTCGTACAAATCATAGTTTCCGCAAAAGAAAATCCAGGCACAAAAGGTTTGAGTTTAGACACTCAGAATACAGCTCTACATGTGCACGTAAATTTGCTAACGTTAATCCGAAAACAGCCTAGAGGCGGAAATAAGCGTTTAGTGAAGTGTAGCGGAACTATTGCTCTCTCCACGAACACAGTCCAGTCAAGGTCTCCTCCACACCTGGCCCTCTAGGATTGCCACATTTCTTCTAAGCTGCTCAGACGACACTTCGCGCGTTGTACAGTCACGGGCACTTCTGGGTTGTAACAACATCATTGACTATCAATTAAATCATTACAATCCAGAAATGTCCGTGACCGTACGTATGCGGTTGATTCCGTCGGTTCAAATTGTTGCTTATTGGCAACAATGTAGCTGAGCGGCGTGACCCTGACTGAACTGTTTTCATGGCTTTAGCTTTAGTTCATGTAAACCTAGCTCTAGCTGGTAGCTCACTGATCACTACACATTACTTCAGGAAGGCTACTCGTTGCTGCATTGGTTCGCTAACATTCCTGTTGCCGGATGGACCTCCGGCTTCCTTCCTCCGGATGATGTCGATGCAAGGTATTACACAATGCCTTACTTCCTGCCATTGCTCGGGTTAGAATATTAAGATAACGTGGCTGATATGATTCGTTACCATATGCTTGCTGACAAATACGGGTATCAGAATTACCTGATTGATTGATTTGCTTTATTTAACTTATCTTTTTGTGCCACTTTTGGCTAATATGCGAAGATGGGGATGAGTGATGACATGATGAAATTGATGAATGAACACTCACAAACATCCATGCCCAGGCCGGGATTCGAACCCGAGACCCCTGGTCTCGTAGCGAAATGTCCTAACCACTCCGCCACAGAATAACCTGAGAAAGAGATAAATGCTACTACAAACGTCAAACATGAAATACTTCAGCGTGATATGAACTGTTGCGGGAATTAATCTATGCACTTCAGGATGATATAACGGTTAATTCCATTGAGAAATAAATAGCGGTAAATATATTTTCCATGCTGTCTATCTGGCACACATGCAGGATAGAAAATGTCGTTTTTCGAGGGCTCGTAGCGTCGAAACGACGCCTCGACGAGCAAAATGTTACAAAGAGAAGTTGTTCGTCTTTGGCGGTGTTGTACGTATTCTTTGTTAACAATTTTTACATCGAAGCTGAAACGGCACCTTTTGAAGTTTTCACAAACTATAGTTTGTATGTACAGTCACGGACACTGCCGGCTTGTGTTTTCACAGTTCGTGTGGCATTAGTTCATAAGCCTCCAATTATATAAATCTTCTGATATCTCACATGGTTTTTATGTTCATAACAATCAAGGCTTGTGTTACACGATTTTTGATTCACTTGTTATGAGAATGGCCATGTAGAACGATGCATGCCGCCTTCCGTGGCAAAGTGGTCAGCGTAACGTACCACGAATTGATTTGGTATTTTAAGTGCACTTTATGCAGACTAAGGCTAATCGGGACTGGACCTAGAGTTTAAAGTGGGATCCAAACCACTGTGTTCTTCCACCGGGTATCGAACCTGGGACTCCTTGATTACAAGGTGACGACGCTAGCACTGCGCCATCGGGGAGGCCCTATAACGGACCACGAAATCATAGTTCCTAGGTTCGAACTCTAGGTAAGCCTTGAATGTATCGTACCATTGTGTTTGCCCAATCATCCATTTTATCAGTTCGGGGTGTAAAGGGCGACATTCTCTGGAGGCACTCAAAAGTCAACCTCTCATCCACGTAGGACATACACCCCGGTGACTGCAAGGGTGCAGGCTAACGGCACTCTGGCGCCTGGACTCTCATCCAGTATAATCCTCTTTGGGCTGTGTTCTGTGTTCCATACATGTTTGTGATTGTCCCTTCACCCATTTCATGTTATCACCATTCATCTTCATCGTCACGATTAGGCAAAAGAGGCAGAAATGCGGCGTTAAATAACAATTTCATCAGTTCATGATTCATCCTCATCGTCGCAATTAATCCAAGAGATAGAAGTGACTTAAAATAACCTAAATAAAAAAAATAGAGTAGAACCAAGCATGTATAAGTTGTAAAATGTACTTTTATCGTACTCTTAAAAGCAAATAACAATGTCATTTCGAAAGTAAAGTGAACGTTCACCGTCCAGCCTGTCTTGAAAGCGGAATCGATGAAATTTACTTCAGTGCAGTTTTTACTACGAGCCAGATTGTCTAGAATCGATCTGGGGCTGGATGTAGAGCATTTGTACGTGTCTGCCATTTTCTTTCTTCACTGACCCCTTTTCGCTTCGTTATAATTATCACCTCAATGAAAATACGGACAGTCGTGTATTTCTGAGGCTGGCTTGCCGCTGGTCGTCGATGGGAATGAATATATGACGAAGATGAAGATGTATATGAACGAATTGAATGCACTTGTACTAGAAAGGAAAGTTGAGAGAATTTGTTTTATACTGGGATGAATAAATTACTATTATATAAATTTTCGTAGCAACTTCTTGATGTATTCCAAGGCATAAGATTACATTTTCAACCGTGACAAATTTATACTGCGCGAAATGTCGCGAGGCACTTTTGCGGACTTTTGCGGACTGCGGACCCGGTGGAGGCACATAGTGGTTCGGGTCCCACTTTAAACTGTAAGTCCAGTCCCGATTAGCCTTACTGTGCATAAAGTGGACTTAAGACACCAACACCTTGAAACTCAACTCTACTGATAACCCAGGACCTCTAAAGGAGATTTCACACCGAAACGACACGCGACACGTCGCTTAGGAACGAGTCAATCAACTGCTACGTTTCCTACTGTAATGGTATAACAGGTCGTAAAAGCCTGCGTTAGATTAGTGAAATCCTCAAGCGACACGTGTCGCCTGTCGCTTCCATGTGAATTCTCCCTAAGTTGAACTGTGCGTAAATAAACAACAAAGGGCTTTCACATATGTAATTTATTTTATTACAAGTTGCATGTTTTACATATTGTTACCACTTTAGCAAAAGTGTTCTCGTCGGCTTATAATCAAGGGGTCCCGGGTTCGGTTCCCACTTTAAACTGTAGGTCCAGTCTTGATTAGCCCATCTGTACATAAAGTGGACTTAAAAACTCAAATAAACAAAAGCATGTAAAACTTTCGAAGTTTTTTGCATCTTTACTCGAATCCAATTTTCAAATTATAAAAGATATAGAGATACGCCACGGTGTATAGTGTATTGGAATCTTAGCTTTTGCGTGTGTAATCAGATTCAACATGTATGTATTATTAACTTTAGATGTTGATAAAAAAAACATGGTCGATGCATTAGCATGCTTTAACATAGTGATATCCCATCAAGCAACACAGGAGACGTTAATGAGAACCACGGCTCCCCTTTTAACATTTTAGCCCTGAAATTTGAGTCAGTGACGAAATTGTCATTTTAAACTTCGCCCGAAGGCTTGCCGGTTTTTCGTCGAGTTATAAAGCTGCCTATCCACTTTCGGTTTCGAAATTCCTGTAATGAACGAGTGCATGAAACTTCTGTGTATGTGCACAGTGGCGACGTGGAAGGGTTAAATCTTGATTTAGAAATGTTATAGTCTGGTTTCCGTGACAGAATTGGTCATCGTTACGCGCTGCGAAGCCAGAGCTCACAAGTGTCATTGTGCTTGTCTATCATCCAATTTATCCTCATCGTCGCAATTAATTCAAGAGGTAGAAAAGTGACATAAAATAACCAAAAATAGAAAGGAAGAAAGAGAAAGGAATGTTAAGTTGGTTCGATGTTAATGTTAAGTGTGCAGTTGTGACGCAGTTTGAAATTGAAGGAAAGTAAGGAAAGCCATTGTTATTTTTGTTCAGAATCTTTAATTTTTCATCGCGGGAAGAGACAACTGAATTTTTGTAGTTTTCGTTGTTTTGTTAGAACCCATTGTTCAACAATAAAACAAAGTTGGGTAAGTTGTTTATATATACAAGATATATATATATATATATATATATATATATATATATATATATATATATATATATATATATATATATATATACCATAACTTTCCTTCCAAAAGTAACAAGCTAGGGGATGTGTGGGTAGGGCCCCGATGTTAACATTCTCGATATCGGCCATTTTTTTTGAAGTGATGTGATCAGCACCACTCTCCGGCCGCCTTGAGCCCCGAGGTACCCATTGATTTAAGGCTGGGTGAGCCCCAGGTCAGCTTTATGCAGAAACAAGGCCGGAAAATTCCGACCTTAGATCACCCACCCCTGGCAATCGAACCTGGGTCTTACGCGTGGCAGTCAGACACCCTACCGACTGGACCACCGCGGCTCTGTACTTTGTAGTGCATATTTTCTCAGTGAAACTTTATATGCGGAAGTATGAAAAATACAACAGTGCATGTTTCGTCGTGGCAAATAAATCCTCTAGTTCTGAATTTGTAAAGTAAACTCAAGTAACGCAAAGGTACCGTTATAATTCCAGTGAGGCGTTACTAACACTGTAACAGTAACGCGTTAGTAACAGTTCGTTACTCTCCAACTCTGACACCCGGTGGAGGCACATAGTGGTTCGGATCTCACTTTAAAACTGTAGGTCCAGTCCCAATTAGCCTTACTGTGCACAAAGTGGACTTAAAACACCAACTCAATCAACCAATCAATCAATCCAACTCTGACAATAAATTACGTTAAAACTGGATACATTTGGATAAAGATTGATTGACTGGTTTGGTTTATTTCTTTCGGTTATCTGCCATTTTTGGATAATCGCGAAGATGAGGATGGTTGATGATATGATGAAGTTGAGAAGGGAGATTCACAAAGAGCACACATGTCCAGGCCGGGATTCGAGCCAGGGACCCCTGGCGTCGTAACGTGCTGTGCTAACCACTACGTCACAGAGGTCGGCCGTTTGGACAAAAGATGTAGAGATGAGAATAAAATGGCCTTGCTGAGCGGAGAGCTATTTTGATGTGCAGTGGGAAAGTGTCCAATATGAAGTCGGATTTTCTTCTCCTCTCTGTTTATGTAATGAGCGCGATAAGAGAAGGTTCGGCTAACACGAGAGAGGTTTCTTCAGCGAGGAATGAACGGCCTTGTGTTCTGAACGGCAAAAGGAGCAGTTCTGTGACGTCATACGGAATGAAGACGTTTAGGCATGGTGCAGTTGGCTACTAGCAAATGACGAAAGCCGTTAAAATTGAAACAGGATGCTTGTGGCATATGTAAAGAGTTATTAACGCTTGCTTAAACTTGGACAAAGAATGTTTTGGGGCTCATGCGGATTTTTTTTTGATAAAAAGAAAATAGAATCTCCATCAGTGGCGTGCTCAAGGGGTGTTTGTTGGTGTCGTAGCCCCCTCCCTTACGCCCAAAATTTCTAAAAAGAGAACATCAAAGGCAGGAAAGATGGCAAAATGAGGGCTAGGTATTAAAAGATAAAGTATACGTAACAACCCCCTTTCGATTGATTGATTGAGTTGGTTTAAGTTCACTTTATGCACAGTAAGGCTAATCGGGACTGGACCTACAGTTTAAAGTGCCTCCACCGGGTATCGAACCCGGGACCAAGGGTGATCCAAGATAGCCGACACTACATGTCAGTTGTTGTGGATGCATCGCGGTTTCTTACTATTCAGGGACTTAATTTTCGAGATGATGAGTCTGAGGCAAGCCTTAACAAAGGGAATTTGTTCGATACTCTTAAAGTTAATTTCAAAATGAAGGGACATTATTTGGAAATGCATTGAACTTGGACCTTAAAATGCAAATTACACTCAAAATTCGATTCAAAACAAATTAATCTGCGTATCACTTATTCTCAGCAAAATAAGCCAGGAAGTGGAAGAGGCTAAAGTATTCGCACTGATGTCAGATGAAACAAGATACATTGCGAGATAGGAACAGGACAGATATTTGTATCGCGGGCAGGTAAAATAACGCTTTTGAGGATTTGCTACTCTTCAATCATTAGAAACAGGTTCGCTCTTTCTCCGAGAAAGTGGCGAAGCGTCCTATGAGGCCAGGAGGCTGGGCCTACCCACATCATTGCTCTTTTAAAAGTGTCTTTACTTATTTCGTCCAAACATATGTATGTAATGCCATGGAAAGGTTTGGGATTTTCATTTATGATAATTACAAAAAAAATCTAACCCTGTCCAGTATATGAACTTTCTACGGAATGAGACACATCTCTTCACATTCTTTCGTACGGTCGAAAATGCGGGAACCCTAAGCTTACGAGTACTGTGTATGCTTATAATGTGCTCATGAGGCCGGTCTCACGGTGTTACCACTAGGACGAATAGAATATCAGCAACACTGTATTTCCGCCAGGGTTGGAAATTTGTGGTGTACCAGCATTTTATATAAACATTAGCCTGTTTTCATGCAGAGAGATTTCCATTTCATTGTAATTTCAGCATATTTTGTACGAAACTTAGGTTTCCCTTCCTTTCATCGACAAGAGTAAGTGAAATTGAAAATTACGGAGTACTGAAGTTCTGACTTCGTTTTCTGGTCGGAGTGCTGATAGTCTTGTCGATTCACCCAACACTGTAGCGTAAACAGAAAGTTTAAAATACTTATATTTGTAAAGTAAGTGTTCATACCAAATTATTTAAATTAAAATGCTAGTTACGCCTCATATTTGCAAAGTACTTTTACTTTCACTGGAAATAGAATAATTTATTTTTATCGTGAACGGGGATTCCCTGGTTTGTTCGCTGTTTGTGAAAACTTGCCTTGCCCATGACGCTGGTGGCTAGCGAGCGCAATGTTCGCAGTGGTAGATCTTTGTTTGTGATTCGTGTCGTGTGCAGCGATCAGATTTATCCAAGTGCCTGATTCTTTCATGTTTCTTTCTTATAACACTTTAAGGATGTGATATTTCATTTCTATAATATTTTCAACTCTATTATTAAAATCTTCCTTTGCAAGTAACAGTTGTAAGTGGCAGCAAATTTTTTTAAAAATTAATAAGTTGGTGAAACGTTATTTAATGCATTAACACGTCGTCAAGTTGACATTTTTTTATGCAACCGACATAAGCGCAGAGGTAGGCAGTTCCTTTTACCTTGAAGATATAAGAGGAGAGGGCTTTGAGAGTACAATGGAAGGGAAGACTTTTTGGGTTTAGGACAAGAGTGCTATGGGGTTATTCGCTCGGGCCATGTCCGGTTCATTTCTGGCGGAACAGGCCAGTGTTGTCACATTGGATTGGCAGAAAAGAGCTAAATCGTGCCTAAAAATTGGGATTCTAATTCTCTCAAGCAACTACATTTATTATAACCTGTTTATGTGTTAGATCAGTGACAATCGATCAGATGTTTCAAATATGAGAGAAATATTACATTTATGAGAAGCTAAGAGCGAGATAATCGTGTCGTTGTCGTCCCCACCCTGAATGTTGAGAAATGAGATGATGCCTCTTCAACCTCCTCTAAAACTAAGGGATCAGTCTTCCCAAACTAACATTAAACCATTCTTGAACACAAGAATAATTGACGATTTACCAGCCCCGGCCGGACACGACGTCTAAAACTAACAGTAAAGCTGTAATGTGAAACCAATCTCGTCTCTTTTTTGTCCTTTAACAAAGAGAATAAAAATTTGTAAACGAAATGTAAGGAGAGAATGATAACTAACCAGTCTCTTGCTTCTATATCAGTCGATTGACTTCAGTACAGTGATATTCCGACGTGACTTTGCTTTCGACATATATATACTTTCGGCAAATGATTTCTAAAAATGTAATTGCATAGTTCTATCCATTGACGTGGAGATGTAAACAATAGGGCTAGCCGAAAAGTTATATGATATTATATTTATATATAGTGTTTTCGGGCGTTTTAATGTGACCGTCCCCCAACAATATTTGTTGCCCCCCTTCCGCCCCCCTCCAGTCATTTTTCCCTGGCGCCGTCACTGCCCGGGACCCCTTCATCATGCCATCACTCATCCCCATCTTCGCAAATTAGCCAAAAGTGGCAGAAAAGCAAAGTAAAATAAACCTAATAATAATAAAGGATAACAAACTTGTAATCAAGGAACTGTTCAAGCCAGGGACTTATCCAGAATTTTCCGTCTGAGTAGTAGTATTGATACTATTATTAGCACAAAATCATACAAATGAAGAGCTCATATGCCCGATTTGGCTACACTTAAAACTATGCCAAGATGCCCATATGCCCCAATCGGCCAAGTTTGCACATATTTAAATCTAAAGAATTTTGAGCCCTAGTGTACAAATGAAGAATCATACAGTGTACAAATGAAGAGCTCATATGATTAAACAGCCCGATTTGGCTATACTTAAAACAATGTCAAGAGGGGCATATGCCCCAATCGGCCATGTGTATACATACAGTGTGTCCGTAAAGTCATGGTGCACTTTTGACCGGTCACAGGAAAGCAACAAAACAAAATAGAAATGTGAAATCTTCACCAAATAAAAGGAAAACTCTCCAAGTTTCCGTACTATGATGCGCAAGCGTGTGCGCACACAAGTGATGACGCAACACCACGAACTGCGCAGCAGCGGATCAGCCCTCGCCCACGCCAGTCGAGATGTGGACGGTACAGAGGCAAGTCCAGTGTGTTCTGTGGCTTGCGAAGTTCGAATCCGTGAGCAAAGTGCAACGTAAATATCGTCGCATGTACAACGAAGCGCTTCTGTACAGTCCACATCTTGACTGGCGTGGGCGAGGGCAGATCCGCTGCTGCGCAGTTCGTAGTGTTGCGTCATGACCTGTGTGCGCACACGCTTGCGCATCATAGTACGGAAACTTGGAGAGTTTTTCTTTTATTTGGTGAAGATTTCACATTTCTATCTTGTTTTGTTGCTTTCCTGTGACCGCTCAAAAGTGCACCATGACTTTACGGACACACTGTATTTAAATCTAAAGAATTTTGAGCCCTAGTGTACAAATGAAGAACCCCCCTCAGACAGATTTGGCCAAGTGTGCAAAGCCTGAATCTCTCAGTTTGTTGTCCATAAACTTGTCAAAAATATGCCCCTCTTGATATTATTATAGCTACACTTAAAACTAAGCCAAAAAATGCTCATATTCTTATGCTCTACAACTTACAGATCAATACAATACGGGTTTATCTTGGACAAAGGCAGGTTGCAAATTAAATTGTTACCTGCTTTCTTTCTAATCTTTGATCAGTTTCATTGCCCGGGGTAAGCAATTATTTAGCTCAGCAATATATTAATCTATCAAAAAGTTTTGATCGGGAAGACTAATGTTTTGCTTGCATGCCTGGGGGCTTTCATATGCTGGCACGCAAGAGATATAATCTATACAGCTAAAAGAGGGCATTAATAATATTTCTGTGTAATTCACTGAAAGGCCATAAAACTTCTATTAATATTTCTGAGTAACAGGGGGAAAATTCTTAGTAAAAAAACATTGCCCTCTTGCATGCTGTCATGCAAGCCTGAGTACAATTCTAAAAGGCTCTGTTCTGTTAATATAAACACAAGTGAGACTTACAGAATATTCATTGCACAGTTCAAAATCCAATTTTGACTGTATTTAGTTGATATAGACCTCATAGCTCCTGGGTTCTGAGATCCAGTAGAGTGTGGTGCATAGCCCCATGGCTTTTATTGGCTTGTAATCATGAGGCTTCTGGGTTTGAGGCCTCCCCTGATTGCAAAGTGTTAATATTGTTGCCTTGTAAACAAGAGCTCTTGGTTTGAGTCCTGGTAAAATGTGAGGCCTCCCCCGATGGCAAAGTGTTAATATTGTTGCCTTGTAAACAATAACTCTGGGTTTGAGTCCTGGTAAAATGTGTAAGATTGAAATACATGTGGCAAAATAATATCTCCACACGTGAGATTTTGAGAATATTCAGTGCTAGCTGATATACAGCTGAGGTTTGAAACCTGGTAAAGTGTGTTATACAACAGCATAATAGAGCAAAATTATTTTATATTGGGGATCACCAGAGCCTAGTTATTGCTGTTGTTTGGGTATAAAAGCACCAGCTCAGCCACTAACTGCTGTTATAATTGTTTTGGCATATTATCCATAGTTCTGTTTTTTGGACCAAGAAATTTTATATAAACAAACAACAAAAATGCCAAATCAAAAATATTGCAATCAATGCAATAAAAATATATCTAGTTCTAATTGGTTTAGGCACCGGCATATTTGTGACCCTAAGAAATGCAGAAAGGCCACAAAAATGTGTCCAAGATGCCATAAAATATTAAGCAAGGCATATTACAAAAGGCATAAGTGTACTTGTTATGTACAGTCATCAATATTGCCCTCACAACCATCTACATCTGGTCTGAAAAGGAAGCATGAAGCACCTGTTAATGCTAGAGCAGCAAAGCAGCCACGCTATGCACCACCTATCCATAGCAGTTTTGCTGGCCAATTAAGGGATCACTGTTTTAAATCAGAGCCAAGATGTGACATTAAGAATTTTTTGAACAGTATAAATCCTGATGTGCAGGCAATTCTAAATGCACAAAATAGCTCTTATAAGCTCTCCCTCAAATTGTTTACACAATATAAGAAGCCAAATGGCATAAAATTTACACAGCCCCACATAACAGAAACTGTAGCTGTATATTCAAATGCAAATTCAGACAAAATAATAAGCAGTTTGATAGATCAATTGAATATTAAACACTCTGAATTTGCTGGAAAAGAGTCAGGATGGAGCCTATGCGGATCTCCACACAAGTTATATATTAATATTTCTGAATTCAGCCCATTAGAAGGATCTACATATCTGCCATTACCTGCCAATATTAAAAACAAAAGAGCTGTGGTTAACATAGAAAATAATGATGAGAAATGCTTTCTGTGGTGTATTTTAGCTGCTTTGTATCCAGTTTTAAGGAATCCTCAGAGAATAACTTATTATAAACAATATGAACACAATTTTGATGATGCAATGGAGGGCTTAGAATATCCAATGTCTGTTCAGAATATTGATAAATTTGAAAAAAAAAAAGGCCAGGGATATCAATGGTAAACAATTATCTATTAATGTATTTATTTGTTCTACTGGCCGTGGCAATTGCTTGATAGCACCTCTCAGAATCAGTACACTTGATGATGATTCTGCTGTTCCGATTGATCTGCTCTTAATTGAAAGGGATGACACATATCATTACACTCTGATACACAGTCTTGAAGCTTTAGTCAGAAAACAACAAGGCAAATCCAATACAATATTCAAGTTGTGCCGAAGATGTTTAACTGTATTTGATGGTCAAAAAATGGTGAATGGGGTTCGTGAAAAAAATGCAGAAATTGCTAAAAACAAGTTAATTGAACATTTAAAATACTGTGGCAACCATAAACCTGTTCATATGCTTATGCCTAACCCAAGTGAAAATGCCAAATTCAAAAAATTTGAAGCCTTGTTGGAACACCCAGCATATATAGTCTGTGATTTTGAATCAAACCTCAAACCCCTTGCATTCTGCAGCCCAGATCCTGATGAATCTTCAATTACATCATACCAGTTACATGAACCTTCTAGTTTTTATTATGTTGTTGTACAGGATGGTGTGGTTAGTAAAGAATATTTATACATGGGAGCAGATGCCATCAAAGAATTTGCACATAGAATAGAAAATGAGTGCCATAACATAGCATCTAATATCTTATTAAAATCAAAACCCATGGTGCTTTTAACAGAGGATCAGATTGAAGATTTCAATAATGCAGAAAAATGCCCGGTATGTGATTCTGAATTTTCAGATACAAATATCAAGGTGAAACACCATTCTCATACAGATGGTAAATTCTTAATGGCCCTGTGTATACCTGCCGCAAAATTAGTTTGGTATTGAGAGCTGAAGGAACACGCGTCACGGTGTTGCCATATCATGCGGTACGGTACGCACTGCAGCCGTCTGACGCTGTCTCGAGGAAAACGTGTTATGAAAAGGAACAACAATGATGAAATGTGTTATTGTTTTTCGAGGAAAATGGAATAACAATGATGACAACAATGATGAATGTGTTATTGTTTTTTCTATTCATTTCCATCTCCCTTACAACATGAACGAATTAATGAAACGAGCATTGTTTACAAGTTACCTTTTCAATCCATTCTGTATATACACTTTCAATAATCATTTCTTTCCGAAGTCGTCGTTAAAGTCTGCCCGTCTTTCAATTATACCGCAACTGAAGTGCACAAAGTCCAGTTGGTGGGGCGTCTGACTTTCACGCGTGAGACACGCGGTGGTTTGTGGAACTTTTTCAAATATCCCGAGCGGCTCCGGGGTCGACTCAGCCCAAGTGAGTACCTGGGGCAAACCTGTGGTAAAGGCGGTTGGTGAACCACATCACCGCATCACATCCATAATATGGCCTAGGTCGAGGTCGAGAATGTGTGGAGCTCTACCTTCACATCTCCATATGCCTCCATACTTTATTTTGGGTCCATTATTTTTTTTTTTGTATGAGAATCCCAGATATTTTATGACTGTCCTTAAAGATGTTTCCCCACCTTGAAAAAATGCCGAATCTATCAACGAAACGCGCAGTTTCCCAACAGTGGGATGATCATTCCTCCTATAATAAGAGTAAATATGGCGAGAATAGCATCTTGCTGAAAAGTATCTAAATTTGTGACGCGTTTACTGATATTCCTCTTATTTCCTGGGGTTTCCAATTTTGAAGCCTCGCATTTATTTATTTATTTATTTCTACCACATTATATTTTTCTTTCCCTATGGTAACAATAGTGTTCTTAGACACGCCGAAAGCAGCAGCAGTCCTGTCCAGAACTTCGTTTACAGAAATGATACGACCCCCCATTGTTTTTCTCTTGCTCAAATTATTTGCGCTCAGAACAAACCATCTCCCGCGTTTGTTCTTTGAGAAGAATTCCTTTTTCTTTTAGTGCATGGCCTCTTTGGTACATTGTCATCTCGAGTATTGCCTCCTGTGCTTGACATTCTTCACACAAGCACACGACACACTCAAGCAGAACACACAAAATTATGTACAAAAATAACACACTAAAGCAACACGCTATACACAACAAAGAATACTCTAAATTCAATAAACACTAAACAAACGGACTGGTTAAAATATCACAGTAACGCAACGCAACAAACAAACAACACGTCCTCTCCCAACAACATGAAATCTGATAGCAGGAAGAATCGCGCAATAAGCGGCAACACCGAGAAAAACGTTTTCTGTTGCTAGGTAACCAGGGGCTGGGTGAAGCACTCGGAACATTTTGATTGGCTCGCATGCCAGCAACCCACTCTCCCGCAGTGACGTAGACCCGATTTCAACACGTGGTTCACAAGTGTCAATACCAAACTAATTTTGCGGCAGGTATAATAGCTGTAATATTAAGATCCAGAGACCAAAATTTGTCCCCATATTTTGCCATGGTGCATCCAATTATGATTTTCATCATCTGATCAGGTACGAGGGGTTTGACAAGCAGAATTTAAATATTTTAGCAGAAAATGATGAGAAATATATTGCTATTAGCAAGAAAATTGAAGTTAAAGGTGTTTCTATTCACTTAAGATTTCTTGATTCCTACAGAATTCTGTCTGCTAGCCTGGCTACACTGGCCACTCAATTATCTGATGATCAATTCAAAATCACATGTGCTTTGTTTCCAAATCAGGACCTGAAATTAATTAGGCGGAAGGGTGTATACCCATATGATTATGTTACAGGTTTTTCTAAATTTAATGAGTGTGCTCTGCCACCACAACAAGAGTTTTACAGCAAACTCAGAGGATCTGGAATCACTGATGAAGATTATCACCATGCCCAGTTGATGTGGAACAATTTAAAATGCCAGACATTTGGTGATTATCACAAGGCATATTTAAAACTTGATGTCACTCTCTTAGCCGATATACTGCAGGCATTCAGAAAATCTTCCATGGAAAATTATAAGCTGGATCCAATGTATTTTTACAGTGCACCAGGCCTAGCATGGTCTGCAATGTTTTTGAACACTAAAATGCAATTGGATCTGATCCAAGATCAGGACATGTATCTGTTTATGGAACAATTTATAAGAGGGGGCATGGTGCAATGCTCTCAGAGATATGCCAGAGCTAACAACAAATATATTCCTGATTATGATCCAGCACTGCCATCAAATTATATACTTTATGTGGATGCCAATAGCCTCTATGGTTATGCTATGATGGATAAACTGCCATATGCAGGGCTTGAGTGGGTTGAAGATTTCAATATTGAAGATCTTAAGGATTTTGATGACAGTAACTATGGCCTGTTCTTAGAAGTTGATCTGACAATTCCAGATAATTTACACAACACATTTTCTGATCTGCCCCGAATTCCTGAGGTTAAGTGTTCACCTGGCTCTAAACAGAAGAAATTGATGATGACTCTAGAGCCAAAACAGGATTATGTCATATATTACAAAAACCTCCAGTTCCTAATGAATCATGGTGTTCAAGTGACCAAAGTTGGCAAAGTTTTGAGGTTCAGGCACTCAAGATGGTTGAAGCCATATATTGATACAAACACAGTGCTTCGAACATCTGCAATGAGCCAATTTGATAAATCTTTGTTTAAATTGATGGTAAATTCTGTGTATGGCAAAACCATAGAAAATGTCAGAAAACATACTGATGTTAAAATAATTACTGACCCCAGCCTGAGCAAAAAATTGATAGCAAAACCTAATTTCAATTATAGAAGAATTTATGATGAAGATATGGCACTTTTCAACATGAAAAAAACAAAAATTAAGTTTGATAAGCCTATTTATGTAGGGGCTGTGATATTGGAATTGGCCAAATTACACATGTTAAAGCTCTGTTATGATGTGTTGAAGCCTATTTATGGTGATTGTGTAAAACTGATGTACATGGACACAGATAGTTTTATTCTTGATATTCAGACAGAAGATGTTTATCAAGATATTGCACAGCCTGAATTGCTTAAATATTTTGATACCAGTGAACATACAAAGATTCAAGCCCACAACAAAAAGGTGCCTGGCAAGTTAAAAGATGAGACACTTGGTGATGTTATTGTGGCATTTGCTGGGTTAAGGGCCAAGATGTACAGTTTTGAAACATGTAGTGGTGCTGTTGCCAAAAAGGCCAAGGGCATTGGCAGAGTAACTGTGGACAAAGAGCTTGAATTTAAAGATTATGAAGATTGTCTCAAATCACAGAGTTCAATCAGAACATCAGAATGCAGAATCCAGAGTGTGGATCACTTATTGACTACAAATATTATAAGAAAAGTGGCTCTGGACCCACATGATGATAAGAGATGCATTTTATCATGTGGCATACATACTTTACCATGGGGTCATTGTGATTTGAAAAGTGGTAAACAATGCCCAATTACAGAGCATGATTTGAAATAAATAAACATGCCTATGAACTTATTTGGGTTCAAAAAACAGGCTATTATGGACCTGCCAACACCACAACCCTCTTCTGATATAATATCTAAACTAAGTGCTTTGTTAATTATTCATCTGAACAGCATACTTACAGATGTTGATGATGAAACAGGTAAAACATTGTACATATTTAACAATAATTTAAATCATTACCAATTACCTGTAGGTGGTCAATTACAATTTATTACAACTCCCGAGGGTAATGTCAAGGTTTCAATAGGCAAAAATATTTACAGGATAAAGCACTCAAACATGATTTCTAGCACTGTATATACTGTTTCTGCTGGTGACTGCTTATATATTGAGGTCCCGGGATCCTATGACAAGCTTATACCTTTTTTTATAGAATTAAGAATTAGATATTCGATAATAAATAACCACTAAAACAAAAATGCCTAATGATATATTTGGCCATACAAGGCATGAAGATCACAGTGATGAGATTCTTATGCTTGATGTCAGAGTCAAAAAATTAAGAAGTGATTTACAAGCTTTACAAACCACACTCAATGCCAGTCTTCAACTAGAAATTACAAATTTACAATCACAATGCATGGACCCTCTTCTTAAAATTGATTCTGAACTCAAATTGCTGCTTCAGAAATATACTGACTTGGCCACATTAGATAATTTTCAAAGTTTAGAAGAGGCTGTAGCAGCTCTTCAAGCCAAATTTAAGACCCAGGCCACCAACTCTGAGCAATTGAAACAACAATTGGAAGAGCAGATAAATAATGTCCAGACACAGCTCCAAACAATTGTCAAAAGCATAAAATCATGAAGATGTTGATCTAGTGATTTCCACTCTAAAGGAACAGATTCAATCACTACAGATACCTAATCTGGACCCCTTGAACAATGCCATAGCTGAGGTTAAAGAAAAAATTGAGACACTTGAAAATTTTATGAACAACTTGCCATCTTCTGATGCTTTGAGTGCAATAACTCGTAGTGTTGCCAACATTAAGCTGCAACTTGAAACATATGAAGATTTTGGAAAAATTCAAAGTACCATAATCCATCTTGAGGGTACAATAGCAGCAGTGCAAAGTGATTTGATAAATGTACAAGAATCTCTAGAATCCCGCCTGCCTGGTATTGTAGATACCCTTGCCAGTGTCCAGCAACAGATCACAAAACTTGAAAACCTCAACACTGAATCTGAGCTATCTCATTTTCATCACTTGATTGATGATATCCAAACAAAACTTGAAATTTTACAACAATCAACACCTACTCAGGCAGACATAGCCCTGCTCTAAGATGCTATGCAAAGTGTGGCTGATGCTTCTGAATTAAACAATGTAAAATTGGCACTTGAATCTTTGCAGAATACTGTATCAAATCTGCCTACATCACAGGAACTTAAAAATATTAAGAGAGCTGTGAATCGCATATTGAAATCAGAAGATATCAAGAATATCCAAACAGAGATCAAACACCTTACTCAGACAGTGGCCACTCTACCAACTAATCAACATATTAATGAACTGCATGCTTTATTTGAGGATATCAGAAGACAAGTCCATGATCTTACTGCTCAAAATTCAAAATTGGCAGTTGTTGAAAATTTACAGCAAATTGTAGCTAATATCAAGCAACAGCTAGGGACCATGGAATCCAATCAAGCAAATGCTTTGTCTGTTTTTGCCACCCAGCTACAAGAGATTGTGCAACAATACAAGAAACTTGTTGTGGACATAAAGATCAAGCCAGGCCATGATGATGTTGTTAGGACTATCAATGAGCATCTTGAATCTGTAACAAGTAGATTGCTTACAGCAGAAAAAGAAATAACTGGCATAATCGAGAACCCTAAACATACAGTAATTCTTGAATTGTACAGTATCCCCAACAAAGAATATGATTCACCATTTACTCCAGGTGGCAAAATATATATGCTGTCCCCTGCACAATTTTATTACCAGTTTTTTGTTGGGGGCACACTTAGACCAATCAAGATCAAATATTGGCTACAACCACAGGCACACCACTACCCTACCTTATCAATAACAAATGCTGACAACAAAACAAAAATCACCAGTGTAGAGTTAGAGGATTTTACAGATCCCAATACATTAGAAACATCTTATGCTGAAGATGATGGTTCTCTGGAATTTTATATACAAATAGGAGACAAACTGTATTTAGAAAATCCTGTAGTATCAGCTGCTGAACACCCTATAGTTGCAATATTCTTGTTTACATATTATGTCTAGACAAATTATTGTTGATGAATTACACAGACAAGCCAGACATAATTATAAGAGACTGCCAGTGGTTACAAAAGGCATAGATGATTTATGGCAGTGCGACTTGGTGGAAATGGCAAGTGGACAGCTGAAAAACTTAGACAAAATCAACAAGGGCTACAAGTATCTACTCACTGTCATAGATACATTTTCAAAATTTGCCTGGGCTGTGCCACTCAAATCCAAGACTGGAGCATGTGTTACAGAAGCCTTCAGGACAATCATCAATCAGAGTGGAAGATCACCGCGCTATTTGCAAACAGATAATGGCAAAGAATTCTATAATTCTGTGTTCCAACAATTTATTAAAAGCCAGTCAATACAACATTACTCGAGTTACAGTGATCTCAAGGCCTCAATTGTAGAGATATTCAACAAAACCCTAAAAAATCATATGTATAAACAATTTACCCTCCAAGGTAATTATAAATGGCTTAATATTCTTCCAGAACTTCTACATAAATATAACAACTCGGTCCATTCCACAATCAACATGAAACCCTCTGAGGTAACTTCATCTGATGAGCAAAAATTGATCAGCACTGTTTATTATCCTAGATACCAGCCAACAACAAGAAAAGCCAAATACAAGGTTGGTGATCAAGTAAGAATCAGCAAATATAAGCACTTATTCAAAAGAGGCTTTACAAGAAACTGGAGCACTGAATTATTTACAGTGGCTCAAGTTAAACCTGGGACCCTTAACACATATATAATAAAAGATCACCGAGGAGAAATTCTCAAAGGCAGGTTTTATGAAGAAGAACTCAGCAAAACTAAGCAGCCTGACACATATCTCATAGAAAAAAATCATCCGCAGAAAAGGCAAAAAGATACTGGTGAAATGGCTAGGTCTCCCAGAACACAGCTGGATCGAGGCAGACAAAGTGATACTATGAACACCTGGGATGTTATAAAGAGACTGCCAGAGCCTGAACAGCAGATTAAGAGAAATGGCAAGCTGTTGCCTGATAATATTAGATGTCTTATTGTTGGGCCATCGGCTTGTGGTAAAACTACACTAATGATTGATAATTTTTTATTGGCACCCAACTGGTTAGATTGGAAAAACAGGCACTTGTATGTCTTCTCTAAGAGCTTGGAACAATTAAAATATCAGCAGCTGATGAAGCTATATGATGGATTGGATATAGCCACTTTTGAACCAGATGTTAAGCCACTCCATGAATGTCTTGATAACTCTGTTGTTGTGTTTGATGATATTATACTGGATAATCAAAACAAGGTTAGAAATTTCTTTACACAGGGCCGACACAAAAACATTGATTGCTTCTACCTGGCACAGACTTTTTCAAAAATACCGAAGCAGCTGATCCGAGACAACAGCAATTTTATGTGTGTGTTTCATCAAGATCATACCAACCTCAAACACATACATGATGAATATGTAGGTGGGGACTTGAGCTACAATGATTTTTCCAAGTTTTGCAGTAGGTGCTGGAACCAGGATAGTTATGGGTTTGTCACAATTGATATGACAAGGAAACCCAATAGTGGCAAATACAGAAATAAAATCAACAATTTTCTAGACATTGAAGCATATATAAATAACCATGAAAAGGCCAATTATTGATGATCTTAAATTAAGAGATTATCTTGTAAAAAGGTTTAAGGGATGGAAATCAGAGAACCGAGGAATCTATGAACAACACAAGCAAACAGAACAGCCTATTATCGATGCTATTAGTGAATTAGGTAAAAATATCAAAACTGTTACAGAGCAAAATCAAAATTTGATCACAGAGCTTGTACCTGTAGCTGCTAGGAACATATTAGATTATCCAATCACCCCACTTTCTAGTATTCATACACCTAGTCCTGTTGCTCCTCGAAGAATTGAAGCTACTCAGGATCCTATTGAATTGGGTCTTCTTGCTCAAAAATATTTAAGCACACCTAAAGACAACAAAGATGAGGTTTTTGGCTTATATGCTGACACAGAGCGTGATGGTAGCATCATACATAGAATTGGCAATTTCAGAGTAACATTTATGGGAGATGATCTGATTGTATATTCAGAATCTCATCTTTGAGAAAGAGGTGCTTTTGTTAAGTACCCTGGCACACCTGGATTGTGGGAACTGATGACTAGGAAGAGACCTGGCAGCTATACAGATCAAGATTATGAGCATTACAAAGAAATATTAATAAAATCAGATGCTCTATACCAGAACAATGATCCCACACAAAAAAGAGTCAAGTCTAGCAGTGGAGCAAAATACAACTTAATCAAGCCCATATGGTCACAGATCAAGACAGGTAGTGGGATCAAACAATACAACACCCTTCCTAAAGAATTTGTGTGGGTTGATGATGTCAGGAAACTTGTAGATAGGTTGCTGGTGATAGCTGGGGAGGAAAATGCTGGCAACCACAATTTTTACAATGAAAAGGTTGGAATTATGGACATGATAAGCACCAAATTGTCTAATTTTATAGTGAATGACACTAAGGGCATTGGATATCTTATAAAAATTATTAATACTCTACCACCTAAATTTTGGAATATCTCTGAGGGTCGGGGGCTGGTTAATGACATCATAAACAAGCTGCCATTTGAACTACACATTCCAGGCTATCAGTATTGTGGTCCCGGTACAAAATTGGACCATAGATTAAACAGAGGTGATCCTGGTGTTAATCCCCTAGATGCTGCTTGCAGAGACCATGACATAGCATACAACACACATTCTGATCTTGACAAGAGACATGTTGCAGACAAGAAATTAGAAGAGGCTGCATTTGGTAGATTTGTAAGCAAAGATGCTTCTTTGAGTGAGAGAATAGCAGCATTGGGGACCACCATAGCTATGAACACCAAACAAAAACTGGGGTGGGGGTTGTGAATATATATATAATAAACCTAGGATGAAGGCCAAGGGTGTTATGTATCAGATACCTTATGCAGGTCTTAAATCTCTTAAAACTATTGATAGCCTTTTAACCAAAAAGCAGCGCAAGAAAAAAAGCTCTTGTCTTGCCAAGGGCCATGGTATGAAATTATTACTTAGCACCCCCCAATTAAAAAAATTACAGCAATCTAGAAAGAAATTGCATACAGGTGGCTTTATATTTACTATCCCGGCCATCTTAGCAGCACTTGGGGCTGTGGGGAGCTTGGCTGGGGTATCAGCTGCCATAGCAAAAACAGTAATAGATGCCAAGAAGAGTAAGGCAGAATTAGATGAATTGAAGCGCCATAATCTGGCCATGGAGAAACAAGGCAAAGGTGTTAAGAGAGCCATGAATAAGTTTAAAAAAAAACAAGAGCCGCTTACAAACCAAGATATTGAAGCTTTAATCAAGCCACTGGGCATCAAAAATTTTAGAGGTGTGTACATGTCTGATTCTTTACCAGAACAACCACTCAACAAAGAGTGTGGCATAGTTAATTTGGATAAGTACAAAAATCAGGGCACTCACTGGATCTGTTATCTTAAATATTTAAAAGATGAGGCATTTGTGTTTGATTCATTTGGAGGTGTTCCACCTGAAAATTTAATAAAATATCTAAAATCAACTAATCTTTATTACAATAATGCCCGTGTTCAAAATTTCAAAGATGTTAATTGTGGACATCTGTGTTTATCTGTTCTTAGATATTCATTCATTCATTGTTTTCTGCCTAATTGGCAGGTTTTTCACTGCAATCTCCAGCTTTCCCTGTTCTCTGCCTTATGCTTCGTAATAGCATACGACCCAGTTAATTTAATATCATCCATAAGCTGATATCTCTTTCTTCCACGGACTTTTCTTCCTTCAACCATTCCCTCTAAGGCATCTCTTAGCAGGCAGTTTCTTCTTAGACAGTGCCCTAACCAGTTTCTTTTCCTCTTCTTGATGGTCTCCAGTATAGATCTTTTTTCACCAACTCTTTTCAGTACGGCTTCGTTTCTTACTTTGTCCGTCCATTTTACACGCTCCATTTTTCGCCATGTCCACATTTCAAAACCTTCGAGTCGTTTCTCTTCATTTCTTCTCAACGTCCAGGTTTCTGCACCATATAGTGCTACACTCCACACAAAACATTTCACTAATCTCTTCCTTAGACCTATGTCCATGGGTCCACAAAAAACATTTTTTCTTCTATTGAAAGCTTCTTTTGCTATTGCGATTCTCATTTTCACTTCTTGGTTGCAGCTCATGTCACTGCTTATAGTGCATCCGAGGTACTTGAAGCTATCCACTTGCTGGATTCTTTCACTGTTTGCTCTCACATTAATATTCCTTGGTTTCCGTCCTATAACCATTGCCTTTGTCTTCTTTACATTAATCTTCATCCCATACTGCTCACAGCTGCTGTTTAACTCTTCTAACATACTATTTATGGTTATTTCATCCTCAGCGAATAATGCCATGTCATCAGCAAATCTTATGCAGTTTATTCTTCTTCCTCCTAATTTGACACCTCCTGTGCCCTGGAAACAAGTTTTCACTATATCTTCTAAATAAATATTAAACAAAGTAGGCGATAGGCAGCATCCTTGTCGTACTCCTCTTCCAATTTCACAGCCTTCTGTCATTTCGTCTCCTGTTCTCACTTTAACTCGTTGATTCATGTATAAGTTGCTTAGAAGTCTTCTCTCTTTCCAATCTACACCAATTTTCTTCAGAATTTCTAAAAGTTTAACCCAATTCACTCTATCAAAGGCTTTCTCCAGGTCTACAAATACTACAAACACCTCCTTTCCTTTCTCTAAATATCTTTCCCCAATGGTCCTCAGTAAACCAATTGCATATATATGTCTCAAATAAATAAACCATCAATTGAAAATTTTCAAAAAGCCCTGTGGTATCTGAAACATCATGGGGGTATTCCATCTCACCAGCCAAAATTCAATATTGAAACTCAGATTACATGATGATATAGTGTATCCCAAAACAATAGCTCTCAGAGCATTTTATGGCATGTACTTGATCCCTAATATTACACACCACAACAACACAATTGCAGTTGGTGATCAAAAAATTGTCATCACTCCAGGGCAGTATAATCTGTCTACTCTAAATGCTCAGTTACCCAGAGGTATAGTATTAACTCAAAATTCTGTCACTCACAGAGTAGAGATTGTATCTGCTACAGAAACAGTGGATCTGGGTACTATAGGAGAGCTGTTAGGCTTTGAGAACAATACAAAACTTGAACCAGGCATCAAACACACTGCTATTAAAATACCTAAATTCTTAGCCATAGAGAGACTGAATATTCACTGTAATGTGGCCGAGGGTATGATCACCAAATCAAATGGCATAGGCACTCACAAACAAACTGGCATCATTGCAACATTCAAACCTAACTCTGAATTTATGGAGCCCATCATCTACACTCCATCCCCAACATTATATTTTCCTGTGTGCCATAATAGAATAGATTACATTGAGTTGATGGTCACTAATGAAAAAGAAGAATTAGTTGATTTTGCTGGAGCCACAACAACTGCTATCATAGAGATTAATATTTAAATAAAAATACATACAAAAAAAAAATGGAAAATATTGAGAGTTATGAGCTACAATCATTCCCCCCAAACAGGAGGACCTTTGCAAATTTAAATCAACCCAACACAGAGATTGAGGTTGATCTTGATGTAGGGGATGGCTTTATACACCCCCACAGAGCAGATCTATACATCAAATTTGATGTTGTAAAGCTGGATGGTACAGATTATCCGGCAAATTCAAATATAAGATTGGTAGACAATTTTGTGCCACATCTGTTCTCTGAAATTGAGATCAGAAAACATGGTGTTGTTATAAACAGAGTGGATTACCCCGGCATTACCTTTACAGCTTTGGCCACACTAAAATTATCCAAAACCAAGGCTTCTTACTACAAAATAGGTGGATTTGAGGCAAAAAAGGTAAAAAAAGGTAAAGTGTTCCCCTGTGCATAGCACCACGCCATGAAGGCGTATAGGGGGTGTGGGGGTAACGCCACACACTTTCTTGATCCGGTCGTGAGTGGGGTGATGTGATCAGCATCACGCCCCCTGACCGCCTTTACCCCCCAGGGTTTCCCCCAGGTACCCATGTTATTCGACGCTGGGTGGGCGCCGGGGCCGCTTCCACCGTTAGAAAAGTTCCCGGATTTGAACCGGCTGGGGATCGAACCCGGGACCTTGAGCATGGTAGTCAGACGCGTTACCGACTGAGCCACCGCGGCCACTTGAGGCTGGTGATAAAATTATATCTAAAAGCCACACAGTGCTGTTTCCGATGCGCCTGTTGCCAGGATTCTTCTCAGATTACAAAGATATTATGTGGAAGGGTGGTTTAAGAATTACATTTAGAAGAGCTGCCAATGATAATAATGCTTTGATGAGGTACAGTACATTAAACTCTACAGGGGAAGCTCTGCCTAACACCCTACCTGATGAGGGCAAATGTCTTATTCAGACTATGGAGCTAAGAATCCCGGTTGTTGAATATGAAGCCAGTTATGCTCTTAAATACAAAGCAGATATCCTAAAAAATCCACAGGTACCTTTACAATTTTATACATATCAATGTGTACAGAAGCCTGCCACTGGTACCTATTATGAGTTTGATGCTACAAATTCATTCTCCAGTATACAATATGACATGCCAGATTTTGTGGTGGTACTGTTTCAGACTGGAAGAAACAATAATCAGGAAAAAAATTTAAGTAAATTTGATAGCTGCAACATCAAGAACATACCAGGTGTATAAGCTTAAATCTGCTGTTTGCTCATAGATGGCGTTAGTGAGCGTATGAAGCTACCATGAGCACGCCATACCTGGTGTTTTTATGAGTTGGACATCTGCCAACACAAATCAGTGCACATCGTTAGCAGGTGCAGACAACAACAGACAGTGTTCCTGTGGTAAGCATGTCTAGTTCTGTGCCAGAAAAAGAGCATATGCGGGAAGCTCTGCTTTTCTGCTTCCATTTGAAGAAATCGGCTGTCGAATCGCATCGAATGCTTGTGGAGGCCTATGGTGACAGTGCTGTATCGGAAACAACGTGCAGGGATTGGTTTCGTCGGTTCAAAGACGGCAATTTTGACCTGAGCGACAAGAAGCGTGAAAATCGGCCCAGGAAGGTTGAGGACCATCAATTGCAGGCTCTTTTGGACGAGGACGATACCCAAACGCAAAAGATGCTTGCCGAGCAATTGGGTGTTACTCAAGCAGCCATTTCCATGCGTCTACGTGCCATGGGAAAGGTTCAAAAGATCGGAAAATGGGTGCCGCATGAATTGACCGATCGGCAGCTGGAGAGACGGCAAAACACATGCGAAATCTTGCTTGCCAGACAAAAAAGAAAGTCTTTCCTGCATCGGATTGTGACTGGTGATGAAAAGTGGATATATTTCGAGAATCCTAAACGCAAGAAATCGTGGGTTGATCCCGGCCAACCATCAACATCTTCCTCGAGACCAAATCGCTTCGGCCGGAAGACGATGCTGTGTGTTTGGTGGGATCAACAGGGCATCGTCTACTTTGAGCTGTTGAAACCTGGTGAAACTGTCACTGCCCACCGCTACCACCAACAACTGATCAAATTGCACCGTGCTCTGTGTGACAAAAGACCGGATTATCAAGAAAGACATGACAAGCTGATTTTCCTCCACGACAACGCCCCATCACACACGTCAAGACTGGTCCAAAACTACTTGGAGACACGCAACTGGGAGGTGCTACCCCATCCCGCCTATTCACCAGACCTGGTCCCTTCCGACTACCATCTGTTTTCGTCGATGGGCCACGCCCTCGCTGAGCAGCACTTCGATTCGTATGCAGACGTCCGAAAATGGCTTGATGAGTGGTTTGCCTCGAAAGAGAAGGACTTTTTTTGGCGTGGTATCCACAAATTGCCCGAGAGATGGGCAAAATGTGTAGCTCGCGAGGGCAAGTACTTTGAATAAATTTCTTGTTGCTTTCTATGAACAAACCATGTGTTTTTCTGACTACAAAACAGCAGATTTAAGCTTATACACCTGGTATATCTTAAAAATGGCAGAAATTAGGTATTCCCTAGAGAAAATTATAATTTAGACATGTCCAAGGATGATTTTCTTAAATTATATGAGGCATTTACAGCATACAAAAGGGTCACTACTGGCAATACTGACATGTATTACTCACCAGATGAATTCAAAGCACAGAGACCCATGTTTGTCATCAACACCTCAAAAAGGAAACAAGTTGTGGTTAATGACAGGACAAACATTAAAATTATCTGTGAATTCCACGATACACTCCCTAATGACACTATATGTAGTGTTATTCTTATAGGTGAAAAATCATATGTTTATGATGTAAGAAATGAGAGAGTCGCAGAGCAATTCTAGAAGGCCTCTGCATATTACATTGTCTTAGTATTAGATATATGAGTTGAGGCTGGTGTCCAATTAAAATATTGAGCATATTCCAGGTAACAAGTATTTAAGCATATCGTATCAATCCCTAAGATTGTATGTTTATTTTATTAAGTCTCTCTGAACGCTTCATGTTGACCAGGGCATTCACTTGTTTTTCTCAGCTGTCTCAAGCCTCTTAGGCATGTTTACAATGCATTGTGTTGTGCCATGCAAACCTCCTGAGCATTCAGGAAACAGGTAACACTTCTGGGTTTGGTGTCAGCGGTTTGCATGGTAGCAATTATAATAAACACGATTCGGCATCGAGGAAGAGCTCGATGGCCAGGGAATATAGAGGTGAGACAAGCTGGGAAGGGACTGGACTTTGGGAATTGAGTTGGTAGAGAGAGGAGGTCAGCAAGACAGGAGGTCGATAGTGGAAGCACGCTGTGGTCAACACTTAGAGAGAAGCTTACAGAGGACTTCGCTATTTTCGATTCAGCTCAGAGACTTCAGTTAGACAGGTAATTATCCTACACCCAGCCATGATACAGGTTCAACGGTTCACAAAATCCAACGAGTTGCCATTGTCTTTTCAGTAGTTTAATTCCTTTGTGTAATTTGTACCTTTCGCATGCCAAGCAATAACTCGTCATGTCAATGACGAGTGGTCTCATCAAGAGGATGAATGATGAGTAGTTTACATCACCCCATCAATTAACTGGTTCAGATCCCTTCATTCTATAGAATGACACGATATATTATATTATATTATTGTGTAAGCAAAAGCTCATATGAGCATTTTTTGGCTTAGTTTTAAGTGTAGCTATAATAATATCAAGAGGGGCATATTTTTGACAAGTTTATGGACAACAAACTGAGAGATTCAGCCTTTGCACACTTGGCCAAATCTGTCTGAGGGGGGTTCTTCATTTGTACACTAGGGCTCAAAATTCTTTAGATTTAAATATGTACACACATGGCCGATTGGGGCATATGCCCCTCTTGACATTGTTTTAAGTATAGCCAAATCGGGCTGTTTAATCATATGAGCTCTTCATTTGTACACTGTATGATTCTTCATTTGTACACTAGGGCTCAAAATTCTTTAGATTTAAATATGTGCACACTTGGCCGATTGGGTCATATGGGCATCTTGGCATAGTTTTAAGTGTAGCCAAATCGGGCATATGAGCTCTTCATTTGTATGATTTTGTGCTAATAATAGTATCAATACTACTACTCGTCTGGGGTGTAAGTTTGTATTTCGGGGCTGTAAGTGTAAATTTAGAGCCAAAATGACCATAAATTGGGCCTTTGTTAAACATTTTAGGGAGGTTGTTAAGGAAATGAGGGGTGTTGTCAGGCTTGTGTTAAGAGAGTGTGGATAAATCGCTGATTCCAGTTATATATCTGTAAGATTGCCATAATTAGGATCCCACTTGAAAGTTTATCTAGTCCTGATTAGCCTCTGTGTATAAAGCAAACTGTAATAACCAGGGAACGGATTTATATAGTAAAAATCTGCTAAATATGTAAATAAATATGGAGTTAAAATATGAACTTAAATTTGGGACTTATCTTCCAACTTTGCCAAAATAACATTTTGTAACAACCAGGAGCCGATGCTTGAACCCTCATTCTCCATTGTTGACAATAATTGTAAATAAACAGGAATTTCAAGTGTGACAGAAAACTTGTAATTAATGCAATTCGAGGGTACAAAAATGGCCGTAAACTTTCGTTTGTTTAATCTCTCTTCGAATTTTGTCTATTATTTGCAAGAAATTCACCCAACTCTTTCGGTCTCAGGGGAACATGTAGTTATTGTGATGTGTGAGTGGGTGAGTTTCTGTTTCACCGGCAGCAAAAACCTTTCAGAAGTGACTCACTTGGTTTGTAATTCGACTAGTTAAATACGTTGACTCAGAGATAGGCATTTGAGATAGCTTGCTCATCATGCTGTTTAGTGATACAGACAGTGTAAATGTTTTTGTGCAAGTTAAAACACGAATGATCATGCCATTCCTGGAAGGGCACTGCTTTGCATCAAATCAATAAACAATTTTGTTTAAAAAACTGTTTCCTCAGCAGCGTCTGTCACACAGCAACAAATACAAAAAAAAAAATATATATATATATATAACCACCATGTAAGGTAATGTAATGGTTTGATTCACTCTTTGTTCCTTGATAGTAGAGTTGAAAAAAGCCGGCTTTTTTAATGGACGGTTTTTTCAATAAAAAGCAGGCTTTTTTGGGGGAAAAACAAATTTTTGCTTTTTACCCATTACAGTCAACCTATTTCATTTGAAGTTACTGTTATGAGTTGATGTTGAGTTGACGTTTGTGTTGATGTCATAAAATATGAAACAAATGTTAATATCAAAATAATTGATGTTTCGGGACAATGAAAAATCTTTACTGATTACAACACATGGCTTCCTCGATGGTGCAGTGGTAGCGTCCTCGTCTTGTAATCAAGGGGTCCTGGGTTCGATGCTCGGTGGAGGTACATAAACTGTAGGTCCCATCCCGATTAGCCTTACTGTGCATAAAGTGGACTTAAAACACCAAATCAATCCAATCCAATGTTCACAACAGATATGCAGAAGTATACGTATTATGTGAATGTGTATATATGTCCTGTTTAACGGAGCATTTAGACCAAAGCGACACATGACTTAGAAACCAAGCTTAGAAGTAAATGCATCATGTAGTCTCTTGTTTGTGCATGTGGGGTGGATGCTTGCTTAGACTGAAGGGGCTCGTAACTTCAACGTGACACCCTTCACTGTCATGTGCTGTTTCGGTCTGAATGATCTCTATACTTAATAAGATAGTTAGCTACTTCATCCATAGGCATAGCTAGAACTTTATATTTGGGTGTGCACAAAGAAAAAAAAATGAGGTCTTGTACCTTTTAAATAGCATATTTTGCAATAAAATCACTTGGCTATTTAACTGCACTGATGTTTGTAAAGGAATATAAATTCACTAAATGACAGTGTTGAAAATTTCTGTATGTAGTAGAAAAAAATCAAATTGCATAGAAATTACACCCACACAAAATGTTCATAAATGTTACAAACAAAGACATCAAAATACACGTCATCTATAACAAAAGACGTCTGTCAAAAGGTACAATGTTCTTAAACTCATCAATAACTTCATTTACATCAATAGGTGAAGCTTTTTCCTGTTCCACAAATAGCAAGAGCAGGGCTTCCAATCTATCCTGCTTCTGAGTTGCTCTTAATTTAGTTATAACTTGGGTAAGTTTGGAGAAAGCTCTCTCACACGTGCAGCTTGTGACAGAAATAGAAGAAAAGTGCTGTAGTACAGAGTAGAATGCAGTAAATATCTTCTTTCTCTATTCGTTCTCCAACCACTTAAACCACTCCTGTAGCGTAACAGAAGAACTTCCCTTAGGTACAGAGGATTTTCAGAAGTCTTACTTCTGCTGCCAACTCGTCGCCTGACAATTTGAATATTCTAGCTAAGACTGCTATTACTTCATCCTTTACATTCAAGTCAACCAGATTTCATGGCACTGATGACCCCAACAGTTTCTTGACGAAATCTCTCATCAATACCACAAACAACTGAGTCTAAAAGAGGATAGTAACAAGAAATTCTCATCTCCTCTTCCTTTGTTTCGTACAGATACTGCGAGCTGACTGATTCGTCAAGAGTCTTTGCAATTTTGCACCTCTTCAATGGAGGAATTGAAATCTCCATACTTTCACAGACCTTAATAGCTTCATTGAAGAGTTCCATGAATCGAGATGAATTTCTCATGGATTGCACAGAATTGCGAAGCGATCTGACACTAGATACAGCCGAAAGTAGATTTACATCTGGACTTTCGAGTAGCTTGCTAACCTTCACGATCATTTGTAGCACTGAGGGCCTCCCCCATGGCGCAGTGGTAGCGTCATTGCCTTGTAATCAAGGGGTCCCGGGTTCGATACCCGGTGGAGGCACAAGTGGTTCGGATTCCACTTTAAACTGTAGGTCCAGTCCCGATTAGCCTTACTGTGCATAAAGTGGACTTAAAACAGCAACTCATTTGTAGCACTGGATGCAGCATTGTGAGACAAAAGACGAACTCAAACGATCTGACTTGTTGTTTTAGTCCATTCCCTTCAGCTCTCACATCACCCTGATGACTGTTTTGAGCGATTTCTTCCAAAGCCAAAGTCATCGAAAATTGGGATCATTGAATTCACTCGTATGCACGAAGTCGAGGTGGACACTTAAATGAAATGTGTTATTCAAAACATAATGTAATAAACTATGCTTCAAAATAATATAAAAAGTTTGGTTGTATCCGAAATAGTTTTTATTTTATTTCATTGTAAAATCATATCATTCTTATTGGAAAACCCTATATTTTAAGAAGTGATCTTATTAATGAATATCGAGAATAACACTTAGGTCTTGTAATGCAGCTATAGTATAAAACTTCACATTCATCTCAGTAAAGCTCCAAACACACATTCTCAAAACACATCATTGTGAGCAAAGTGATCAAGAAAATGTTTACATCCATTTATTTGCAGACTTTCAAGAATATTAATTTAATGGAGTGTGAATACTTTGTTAGGAATCCTGAGATATTTAGTCTTTTCCAGCTTCTGTTTTGGCACGTTCTCGGTCGAAAACGTGTGGATATCATATCGCTAAATAGTCTCCAAAATTTCATGTCCGATCTCTCTCTCCACTTAAGAAATCCATTGACAATCTAAGATTTAACACTTTATGAAGAGCTTCCTATCTCCCCCTTTAAATTTCTCAGTCCTATCACCAAAACTTGCATGCCAATTTTAGACTTACTGTTGATATCAAAGAGTGGCTATTGCCTCCTCCAAAAAATTAATCTCAATCTCCACACCAGAATTTCCACAACAGTCTAAGACAATAGTAATACACAAGAATTGGATACCCCCCTCAATTTAATGCTAAATCCCCCTCTAACTATTTTACATATATTTTGGAAATTTATATAAATGTTGAATTTTATGTATTTGAAGGGAACTCCTACAAAAAAAATTCGATGACGCAGCCTGCACCATAGTCCCCCTGGATAGTTGTAGTTCACCTATTTTTTTTTCCTTCATCATTGCCCTAGTGGCACTGTGTCCACTGCTCTCTCTCCCTGGCGGCGACATTTCCACAGTGATTGCGCATGAAAAAAATTAGTTAAGAGGCAGAGGTTGCGGGAATATTTTTTATATTCTCTTTGAAGAGCCGGTCATCTCATGACTCCTTTGATCCACTTGTAATATTATAATAACCCTTCTCCTCAAGTTCATTTCCTGCTTATATTTTGTTGCCTCTTATCTTTCATCTCCCTCTAATCTATTGTCGGTTCCTATCTTTCATCACACACATCCTTATCTTCGTTCGCCCCTGTCTCTCGTCACTCCCATCCTTCGTCATTCCTATTTTTGTTCACCCCTATCTGTCATCGTTCCCTTATCATTCATCCCATCCTATCTTTCGTCATTCTCATCTTTGTTCGCCCCCTGTCTCATGTCAGCTCTTATCTTTTGTCGCCCCCATACTTCGTCATTCTTATTTTTGTTCGCCCCTATCTGTCGTCGCTCCCTTATCATTCGTTGCATTCTTATCATTCGTCGCATCCTATCTTTTGTTATTTTTATCTTTGTTTGCCCCTTATCATTCGTCTTTCCTCATATATTTCGTCACCCCCATTCTTTGTCATTCTTAACTTTGTTCGCCCCCCTGTCTCTCGTCACCCCCTTATCATTCGTCGCATCCCATTTTCGTGTAATCCTATCGTTCCTAATTTTTATCTTTGTTCACCCCCTGTCCCTCCTCGCCCACTTTATCATTTGTCATCTCATATCTTTCTTCGCCCCCATTCTTTGTCGTTCTTATCTTTGTTTGTCCCCTGTTTCTCATCACACCCTTATCATTCATCGTGTCTGTCTTCCGTTGCCCCTATCTTTCATCAATCTATCTTTTTCAGCCCTGTCTCTCATCGTCCCCTTATCATTTGTTGCCTCATCTCTTTTGTTGCCCCCATTCTTCATCATTCATACCTTTGTTCGCCCCCTTATCACTAGTTGTGTCCTATCTTTCATTGCCCCTATCTTTCCTAATTCTTACCTTTGTTTGCTCCCTTTCTTGTCGCCCCCTTATCATTCGTCGCTCCTATCTTTCATCAATCTTATCTTTTTCGTGCCCTGTCTCTCATCCCCTCATATCTTTCACCACCCCCTATGTTCACCCCTCTCCTTCCCTTTTATTCCGCTCTTGTATGTTTCTTGATTGACACTATGTGTGTTATATTTCATTCCAACTGTGTAAATTATTTATCAATACATGGGAAAATAAAAATGGTCTTCGATGGAAGTCACTCACAATTTCCCTTCAAGGGCCTCAGAGCCCCTCCGTCCTTCCCTTAATCTGCCCTTGCATCCCCAACATCCCATAACACTGACACATTTCCTCAAAGGCCGAAATTTTGGTCATTTTGCCGTTAAATGTACCCTTACACCCCTCCCACCAGATAGAAAATTCAGGATAAGTCCCGAGATCTCATCAATAAAAATTACTTGTTTTTAGAAGCATAGGAGGGCAATTACCAGTGCTTCAATACATTACATTAACTAGTATTCTGCAGATATTCATACTAAAGAGTAGAGCAGCACCTGTCATCTCTGGGTGGCAGGTGGCCCTATACAGAAGGTGATTTATGTGATTCTTACCTCACTACCCTTGTCAAGTTTCCTTATACTAGGGACTCCAGACCATGACCTTCGATCTGAAACTTTGTACTAATGGCGTAATGACAGTCCATTTTATGTTTTTTTGAAGCATTTACAACCATACAGATAAAAGGTATAGACATTTCACTGCTCTTTTTTTATACGGAGTCTTGCACCATGGCTGTACGGTTTAAGGCATCAGACTTTTTGCTCCAGCTATAGGACACGCACAGATTCAAGTCTCCTGGGGGAAGCGTAACAACTTTTCTCCTGAGATTTCGACCTGTGTATGGGACCACCCACCACCATGAGGAAATTTGGGAGCTACGAATGAGTAGCATAACTTTGTTAATGGAACTTCACTATATGAAAACTTTGTACAAGCAAGGACAATTGTATATCACATCATACTTTGAATGCCATACTGATCACCAATGCCCATGGAATATGTTGGTGTCGTCTGTGCCATTTGCCAACTGCAAAGGAGCGCGTCAGATGACAGGAGAAGAAATATTAACCTCAAGCTGTTATGAAGCATCTTGGCAGAAAAAGTTTTCATTCAAAAGAAATGGCAAATCTGTAAAATGTTCTGTGCAACTTGGTTAGTCTCAATCACAGGAGATGACAGGATTATGCATCTCTACTGTTAACAGTTACTCAGGGGGCTCCCCGATGGCCTAGTGGTAACGTTGTCACTTTGTAATCAAGGGATCCCGGTTTGAGACCACGTGGATGCACATAATGGTTTGGATCCCACTTCAAGCTTTTATTCCCAGTACCAATTAGTCTATCTGTGCATAAAGTGGACTTAAAACAAGAACTCAGACTCGGACAGTTCTCCAGATGAAATAAAAATATAAACATATTTTGGTCTGAAACTTTTGAAGAAAACTGGACTTGGTGTTGTAAATATAATGGTTGGGCACAAATAGAAAAGCTGAAGTATAGTTAGTTGACAGTTGATTTTCTTGTGATTTGTGTTTTGGCAGTGTAAGGTGCTCAAGGTTACCTGCCCTATACTGAAGTACTAACTGAAGTTCACATTATTTTTACATGCATATTTTTACAAGACAGTTCTTCTGTAGCCATATATGCATTCTGAGGAAGGTTAGTTCAGTACATTATGTTAATGTTATGTGCAGAAATAACCATTTTTGCATAAGTGCACTGCTACCCACCTCTCCCCTATTTCAGATTTCACAATGCAAATATACACTAAGTAATATGTTAAGTTCTTTAGTCACAATACTAAAATACTTTAATACTTGATTAACAGGAGCGGACTCTAACTTTGGACCAGCCGGTGAAGATTGGCCGCTCAGTAGCACGTGCCCGGCCAGCTCCCAACAATGCCATATTTGACTGCAAAGTACTGTCCCGCAACCATGCTTTACTGTGGTATGAAAATGGAAAGGTATGCAAATGGTTGTCTATTGAATATTTACTTTGTATTTTTCATTAGATTAGAGATTGGATCTGGATGACACTCCATACCTCAGTGAGTAAGTGCCAACCTTTGCTTGGTTTATGGAGATTACGTTTGATACGATTATTTTCTGTTGCTTTTAGCCTGCAGGGAAGGGTTAAAGTCAAGTGACACTGGGACAAGAAATGGCCCAGCTGACCTGAATTGGTACAATGACCAGGCCAACATTTTTCCTGGTCATTCGCTAGCGAACTTTTGCATGTATGCAACCCTGATTAACCTGAGCACTAAGTGAATTTAGACTGTGTCACGTTCTATGCCAGTCCCTGGCATTGAAACTAGTGCAAGTGAATTATACTTTTATATCCACAAAAATAATGTGGTTATGTTATGGTCAGAGATTTGTTCATCTCCTGATGCAGTTTTTTTTCTGGTCTACAAATGCCTATATTACTTCTACCATAATATTTGTACATTTCTACTTCCACTGATTACTTTGTTGTCATTTTCTTTATTACTGACTAGCCTAACTAAGAATAAAGTTGGCTTAAAACAAACAAGCCATCTTTTTTTTTTACATTTTAATAATTTGTTAAAATAATAACATGTATTGTTGAACAGATACTGATTTCATTACTAATACTTGGCATTTGTAGCAATTTAAAGATGTTCAGAATAGTTTTAAATTTTATAATTTAAGTATTAAAATCTTCATCTCCATCATATCATTTTGAGTTTTTTTAACTTTTAACCACTGTGTTAAATCTTTAATTACCTACGTTTCAGAGACTGATTCTGCTTTCGTCTTCAGCGAAGTGTGTTATCTAATAAATCATAGTTCAATCCATGGACACATGATGTGTTTGGGGATAGTGTCTATTATGGGGAATAAAAATTTGTTGCCTTGGAGGATTATTCTAAGTGGCCAGGGCTCCACCTCGTCTGCTGGTGGATACACTCCAACCCTGCTTTGGCCAGTCAGGATGCAAACTAGGATCAGTGTAGCAGATGCACTGGGAGAACTGTATGCCCACAACATTCAGGGTCTGACAGTTACACGTAAATGACACTGAAGGGGAATATTACATTTTTTTGGTTGATTGTCAGCACTATCAAACTTCTGACAAGGTGGAATAATCCTCCCTGGCAATTTACATATAAAAACAGGTATTGATGTGACCATCAAACGAGATGGAGCTTGGGCCACTGACAGTCCCCCTCTGCACTTTCATTTACAACAGGTCTTCATAACCAGCAGACATGGTGGAACATTGGCCACTGAGAATAATCCTCCAAGGCAACAAATTTTTATTCCCCATAATAGACACCATCCCCAAACACATCATGTGTCCATGGACTGAAGTATGATTTATTAGATAACACACTACCCTGAAGACAGAGGCAGAATCAGGCTCTGAAATGTAGGGAATTAAAGATGCAACATGGTTAAAAGTACATAAAACTCATATCATTGTATCAAGAGCTTTGTTTAAGAAATATTCAAAGATTCACATATCAGATGATCAGATCGTTAAAATACCAATTTTATTTATTCACACACAATCTACTTTTGCCACAAAATTTTGGTGCAGAACTCATAAAAAATGCACATATTCCCAGGATATTTTTACTTGATGAAAGTGTTGATTGGCTGATTGTGAACCAACCCTCTTGGGGTACCCAGATTCCATAAAAAAATGTGGGTTCCAAACCACTGTGAAGGTGCTGGAAATTGAACTTGGCATTCTTTGATTACAAGACTGTAACACTTCCAGTATGCTATCAGGAAGGCCCTTGTAGACCTTTGCCTCAAGAGATGAAATTTGTAGAACTTGCATAGCTTTAAACTACGCTCATATAAGGTGATTGTAAGGCAGAATTTTTGGGCCTCCCTGATGATGCAGTGGTAGCATCATCACCTTGTAATCAAGGGGTCCCAGGTTCAATACCTGGTGGAGGCATATAGTAGTTCGGATCCCACTTTAATCTGTAGGTCCAGTCCCAATTAGCCTTTCTGTGCATAAATTGGACTTAAAAGACAACAATTCAATTCAAGTAAGGCAGACTTGAACAGTGAAACTGTTATCCCCCTCATTTGAAATTAATTTGTGGACACACACACACACACACACACATACATACATACATACATACATACATACATACATACATACACACACACACACACACCCTTCCTAATTTTTGGGGAGATTCTCAGTTTCGTCCACTTGTCCAGATTTCCTTCAAAGGTCACTTGAAATGTCATTTTTGGTGGATTCAGCCATTGTAACACAATTTTTTATGATAGAGAATTTTAAAAGGTTCAAAAATTGTTATATTCAGTTTCTTGGACATCAACAATGCCACACACAGTGCTCGGGCAATGTATTGCATTATATGTGTATATAAACTAAACCTTTCAAATTTTTTCCATCTTGCCTTCACAAACTCAGTGAAGGGAAATCTGATTCTTAATGGAAATCCTTAAAGCCATTCTAATATTGCCCATTACTGTATTTTTACATATATCCTTCGATGTGTAACATTTATTATTACCATTTCTTTCAGTTCTATCTGCAAGACACAAAGAGCAGTAATGGTACATTTGTTAATAATCAGAGGCTTAGTAAAGGTTCAGAGGAATCACCTCCTAGAGAAGTGTGCTCAGGGGATATTGTACAATTTGGTGTTGATGTTATGGAAAATTCTCGAAAGGGTAAGTTGTATTTTCAAAAATGCTTTGTTTTCCTCTGTTTCAAAGAGATTAGGGTAGAATTTCTGTGGAGGAAAGGGGTTATTTTAACAATGTAGATTTCAGTAGTGTAATAGAAATAGTTGTAGGGAAATTGTAAATTATGTCATAACTAAAATATTTTGCATTAGTGTGTAACTTTAATACCCCATAATATTAACTAGAACACATCTTTTTCATTGTGCAGATCTAGAGACAAAATTTCACTACAGTTTACTGTGCTAAGACAACAAGCATTTTAGATTATAAGTACATGGTAACATTTGTGAGAAAAGCATTGTTACTTACAAGAGTAAGGAAATAATTATCTTAAATGTGATTATTTTTGATGTGAGTAACATCTATTTGTGAGGGTACATTAGAATTTGAGAGTGTGTCATGAAAAATGTTAAAAGTTTCTGAATACTAAAAACTTGGGATCTATGAATAGTACAGTACACAAACCAAGCTGTGAATCCACTGTTTATACATAGTTTTCAGCTTGACATTCCTAAATTATAAAAGATAGATGTAGATATGTTGCAGATAAAATATGTAAACTGACACAATCTTGCAAAATCTGCAGTCAGATTTTAGCCAACGTTAACAGTTTTCATGTTGTGACCCATAGCTTGGTAATAAACCAATTTCACATGCTGTATGACAAGTTTGAATAACCCACAGTAATGCCAAAAGTACTATTTATTATTCCCCATTCTTGAATTGGTTTTCAGTGGGTAATTGTTATTATTAGTTGTATTGAACTAATTCACTTTTAAGCATCCCCCAAATCAAAATTTATTGCTGCAGCAAAATACATATTCCTCCTGTCTCTATCCTGGCCAAGGCCGATCCATTTTTGACCATTCTTATTGTTTCCTTCAGGTCCATCTTAATATTTTTATTCCATCTTCATCATGGCCTTCCTACAGGTATTAAAAGTTGTATTGGATGTTGTAGACTGAAGAAGAATTGGCTTAATTTCATATATATCTGATAGTAAACATTATATATGACAGTCTGTTCCTTTTATTTTATCATCCTTTGCTACGACAATCAAAAACACAAACTACTTCCAATTATTTATGAATGTCCTAATACATCACAATTCCACAGATAGACTGACATTTGTAAAGTAATTGGCCCAGGATGTGATCATTATATGAGGGCGTACCCAAAAGAAACAGGAATTTGCAAAAAAAAAAAAAAAAAAAAAAAAAAATTGCCGGAATATGCCAAAAAAGATGAGTTTTATTAACTTTGAGTTACAAATACCTTAGTCTCATTTAAAGTATTGTCTATTTGATGCGATGCACTTATCCAAACGGCGTTCCCATTGCTTGAAACATTTTTGGAAGTCCTCAACTGGGATATTGTTCAAGGCCTGGAGTGCATGTTCCTGAACTTCAGCCACATAAGCAAAGCATTTGCCTTTGAGCTTGTTCTTCATGCGTGGGAATAAAAAAAATCACAAGGCGCAACGTCCAGTGAATACAGAGGGTGAGGAACAATGGGCATTTGGTTTTTCGCCAAAAACTGTTGGACACTCACAACAGTGTGGGCTGGGGCATTGTCATGGTGGAGCAACCAGTCACCACGCTTCCACATTTCTGGACGTTTTCGCCATGCATTTTCATGCAATCGCCTCAACACACCCATCTAGAAGACAAAGACATCACCTCAGCAATCTCTTCAATAGTACAATGACAATCTTCGTAAACAGCATTTCGCACTTTTTAAATGTTTTCGTCATTTCTTGCTGTGGCAGGTCGTCCAGATCGCGGTTGGTCTTCCACTGACATTTCCCCCTTTTTGAAACATGCAAACCACTCGTACACTTACGTTTTACCTAGGGTGTCTTCTTCAAATGCTTCTTGAAGCATCACTGCAGTCTCAGCTGCAGTTTTCCCTAATAGGAAACAAAATTTCACACACACTCTCTGTTCATTCTGATCCGCCATAGCAAAATTCGCAGCAAATGTTTGTCAACACAAAGAACATGCGGCACAGCACAGCTCCACGTCTACACAGGGCAATGGCGTTCAGCACACTGGTGCATCATAGTGTCTCGTCACTACATCTAGCGGCGGAAGCACTACCAGATATTTCCCGCCAGATATGCTTTCTGGTTTCTTTTGGGTATGCCCTTGTACACATGCTTTTTCTACATGATTCAATTTCCATTTATGTCTGTAAGCACATACTGAACAGTCTTAGGGTAAAAACACAGTGAAGCACATCACACATCGCCAGAAACTCATGGGGACAAGTTTCCGGTAATTCAAAACCATGGAGTTAAATGGGGAAAAACATAGTGGAGCCCCGCTCATCGCGAAAGGTTCCCAGCAACAAACATGGTTTGATCTTGGGTCCCTTGTTTCAAGCGGAAGGCTCTGTGATTGGTCCACTCAAGGTCACTTCTCCCTTTCCTGGAAGACACCCTCCTGTTTCCCCACCTTTTTTTTGACAGAGTTGTCGTTTGCAAGCTTGTGTGATGGTGTTCAAGGTGCCTGTCCGACAGCCAGTTCATTCATTATACCCTGACATTTTCATGGCTTGACCGGGCTCCGTGCGATGTGCAAGGGTCCTTGTGCCTCACTGTGTTTTTACCCTTAGTCATTACTTACTGTGTGTTTCATGGAAAATTATTTTCCATTTCATGTACTCCCATATAGCCTGTGTGGCAGAGTAGCACAGCATGCAATAACACCAGTTTTCCCGGGTTCGAATCCCAGCCTAGACATGGGTGTTCTTTGTGAGCACCCTGTGACTGTTCTATTTTACAGCACAAGTTTATTTTACTTATGTTCATTTGTAAACGTACAATTATAATTATTATCTATTTTTAACTTCAAACGTTAATGTTCAAGTTGATGTTTAATAACGTTGTTTTTGCTTTATGATAAGTTGTATTATGTAATGTGCTTGGCAACATTGTCATTGCCATGGTAACAGAAGTAACAGTTGTAAAGGAGTGTGATAAAAGTTTGTATTGAAAAGTGATTTGCTGCGTTTACATTCATGCAAATATTCAGGTAATCTAGGTATGTAATCAGCCTATAGAAATTTGGCTTCGCCTTTCCGAATTCTGAAAAATTTTATTCAGTTAATAACAGTACAGCACAATTAATCAACAAGGGCAACAGCACAGCCCCTTCATCAATTTTCCTCATATCATCACTCATCTTCATCTTTGCTATTAGCCAAAAGTGTCAGAAAAATAAATTAAATATCCAAATCATTCATATATGTGTTTCCCAATGAGCAGCCATTTGTTCATCATTGTCTTGGATGCAAATTTGCTGCCATCTATGGAGCTCTACACATGTGGCAAGCCATTTTGTGATCAGAACCTGTTTCCACATGATCAGCTGTTGTGTGTTTTGATTACATTGTCAAAATGTTTGAAGGTTTTGGAGGGATGTGGAATAGGTATCATTACAGTGATGTTCCTAAATGCTTTTGTAACTAGGTAGATCAGGTTTATGATTCTTTAACATTCTAATAATGTCTTTAAATACTTTCGTAATTAGGTTTGTTTAGCCATAGCATTTAAATTACATCCCTGAATGTTTTCATAATTAAGTTGGACAGGTTTAGGGCTCTGAACATTGCAATAACATCCCAAAATGATTTCTTATTTAGATTAGGCTGTTTTTCAGGTCTGGATGAAATGAATTGAGATTTATATTTGATAGTTAACAGTTTGTGATAATATGTACTCTTCTGTTTCAGTTACTCATGGATGTATTGTGGCAACGTTGAAACTTTATTTACCTGATGGGAAAGAAGCAAAAGCCAGGTAAGAGATACAGAGACTATGGTATATTTTATTAATTTTCTAAAATTGGGTATATAATTCTGCTCAGGAAGGGTGGCAACATTGCTTTTCTGGTATTGCAGAATACATTTTTTAAAATTTTTTTATGATGAACTATTGAATGATTTTTGATTAGGCTTTGCATGATTGTGGCTACATGGTAGTGCTTCATTTTGAAATTTCTCTATTTGGTTATATGTGCTGGTCACAGGGTGCTTGATGAATTTTTTTTTTTGGGGGGATGCAAAATTTCACTCCCTCCAAAAGAAAGTAAACTTCAAAACTTTACAACCTCATACCTCCACATTTGAAATTCACATTTTAAAATTGAAATCTGTGTTTTGAAAATAAATGAAAAAGGAGACACGAGTGACATATCAACAACTGCTTCAGAGAATTGATGTGAATACCAGTGGCGTAGCATGAGCATTTCGGATGGGAACGCCAAGTCCGAAGGAAGGGTAGGCCTTTTTTTTTTTTTTTTTTTGCTTAAGAGTTTACTTATGGAATTAGCTGACATATGTATTGTCTATTTAATATCACAATCTCATTGTGTTTATTACATGAAGTCAGCCAGGTTCCGATAAAACATGATCCATGCTTGTTTTATCTAGAAAATAAGATGCCTCAGTGTGCAACAAATGCTTGTAGCACTGGTGTTTTATGCCATTTTTAATTAGATTGCTCAAGTCAGAAACACCGTACACCATTCGGAGTATTTTTCTCCACACGTAACACATGTGTAGCAAAACAGTATTTTATAATCAAGGAAACCTTTCGGCATGACGCAAGTAATTAAAAAAAAACTACCTGAATCACAAGCACCTCTAGAACAACAGTAGACTTCATTGTTGTGGATGATACAACTACTGATTGATTTGGTTTATTTTACTTCGCTTTGTACCACTTTTGGATAATCGCAAATATGAATATGAGTGATGATATTGATGAAGTTGATGAAGAGACACAAAGAACAAACATGCGTAGGCCGGGATTCGAACCGGAAACCAACAATCGTACACTCTACTGACGTAACAGTGTCTATTAGTAATTAGTTTCAGACCACTGTTTATTGTATCTTGAGAATGCTGATAAACATTTTAAAATAATTTTGTCAAGAGATCATACGATATTAAGAGTTTTGAAACGAATGCTAAACATTTCCACTGGTACAATATTAGGCAGTTAGATACTAACGAAAAAATATTTTTTTAAAGAAATAGTTTTGCGGGTTAGGTGGTAGAGCAGCCACAGGCTGAACTTCTACCACGAGGACTTTGTCAACTTGTTTGACAAAAACTGTTTTGTTCTTTTAGTTTTTAATGCACTTCACTGTTATTGTGATAAATTACACAATGCAGTGGTCATTAAAGATACGCCAGTCAATATTGCGTATTGTAGCATCACACAGCATGAGCAGAGGCACGAGGTTTGTGTATGGGCATGAGCGCGAAAAACCGGGTAGGAATTCTACTTCTGTCATCTGCATCGGAAGTACAGCACCTTGAATCGGAAGGCAGGAAAGGTCACATGGCCCCTAGAACCAATCAGGTGCTCCATACGCCAGCGTATGGAGAGAGCATTTCGCCCGTGCTGTAGAGATCTAAGCCACAAGCTTTTCCTCCTCCTCTCTGCCTCCAGGCAGGCATGGTCCTGTACGCCAAACCTAGCTGGCATCCAGCAAGCAAAGACATTAGAGAAATGCTACAACGAGAACTGTTAGTGGAGCGTTGTAGACGTATCTAGAAAATAGCTTTTATAATGCCATAATGCTCAAACATGTATATAATAAGTCACGTTTTACTTTATATTTACAGCATTTATGCATTTTTAAAATTTTAAATCTGGGAATGCCGTTTGTATGGGCATACTAGGATGCTACGCTACTGGTGAATACTGTAATCATGTGACATCACATCTCAGTTGTTCCTAAGTGCTTTGTAGTGCTAAATCTTCCCTTTGCTTCTCAATGTTGTCATCTTTAAATCACTTTTTATGTCCACTTTCATATTTTTACACAGTTTGAATTCCACCAATTAATTTGTTGTCATTATATTTGTTTACCCTTTGTTAAAATCAAAACAACATGTAAGTACATGTACATTTTGGCACACAGGGGATGTGTTATGTATAAATTTCAGTGCAAGATGTAGGCTCGAGCAGGACTTGAACTCTGGCATACTGTGCCATTTGTTTACCAACTGAAGCACTGAGTAGTAGTACATTTACGATAACCCAGCTGATTGTGAATCAGCATAGGCACACTCGTGGACGTCCGCAGGATTTTTTCCAGGGAGGGGCAAGGAAGGTATTTTTTTCCAGGGGGGCAAACGAAGGCAAATTTTCCCCAAAAATAGTGTTGTTCCCTAAAAAACATTGCTTAAATTTGAATTTATGGTGTTCATGCAATAATTAACACATATTATTGTGGCTAAAATGAAATTATATGTGTGAAATACATATTTTTTGGTTGACTTTAATTTTCCAGGGGGGACCACGGCCCCCCCTTGCCCCCCCTTCCGGACGCCCATGGGCACACTACCATAGGATATATGTTCAGTTCACTTGCAATCTCTTTAATTTGCATGTGGTGGTTGGCAAGAATGATTGCATTCACATGCTCCATATTGTCGATAGTGTTCACAGTTGCAGATGGCATGACACACGGTTCATCATTCACGTTCTTAGATCTTCAAACATCTGGCGCACCATTTCATGATCATGGGGCATGATATCTCATTCTCACCATACACCTCGACAATTTGGTGATGGATTTCACACCAATTATCCCTTTGTGTCCACAAAAGCTGGATAATGGTGTGCACCTCAATATGATGTGTCATACTCACATGATGACTACTCACATACTAAACCAGCTGCAACATGGTTGCTTCGGGTATGGGGAGAAAACATTCCAGACAGTGTTTCCACCAAGTGTGATTATTTTATCTCTTTTAGTACAGGAACATGGGTCAGATGTAACTTATTTTTTGATTTTTCCATTGTTGTAACTAGTTTTTAAATTTGAAATGATACATTGACTAACACATCGATGTCACCTCAGCTCTAAATGTAATGATTTTAACCAAATTACTGCAGGTATGAAGCGTACTCTTCAGGTGTGTTAGTTTGATGTTGGTGTTTGTCAGTTTGTCTTCCAAGGTTGTCATCATTGTTGCTGCTATTATTATTATTTTTATGATTATACTCATGGATTGATTTCCCTGCAGCCCTTCAACATCTGTAGTCAGCTCTGTTGGTATGGTGCCATTGGAAGATCTGTATCAATTAAATCAATATTTGCAGGTTAGTACACAAATAAAGAATAAACATAATGTTACATTATTTGTTAATCTTTTCAATCATTTTGACATAGACTATTCAGAATGTGCAAGCATGATAGAGCATAAAAGTTATTTTGAAAATTTTGTTGGGTTATATAAACTTGTGTAATGTTCTGTGGCTGAAGGTTAGAGGTTTTTATGCACAGAGGCTAATTGGGACTGGATGTACACTTTTAAGTGAAATGCAAACCACTGACAATCATACCTGTGGGGAATATGCCTCAACCATAGTCTGTCTTAGAGGCTTGTGCAACTTAGACAAATAGATTAACAAGGTAAGATGTAATGGTTTCCAAGGTAAGCAGTACAAACATTCTTTTTAAATTTGAACTATTGAACCTTGAGCAGCCTGCTGGGACAAATGTTATTTAAGCACCTGTAACCTGTAAATGGTTGAAGGATCATGCATGACCATTGACATATTAGACATATTAGCCCAGGTTTATGACTGCAATCAATACCACAAAGTGGCTTGCAGGCATCGAGTGAAGCACGTTGGAAACCACTTTGGCCCTCTAGTCACTAAAAGTGGGGACTTGAAATATTGATGTGGGTGCAAAAACAAGAATTCTAGTCACATTTTGGGACTTTCAAACGCCAACCTGAGAGAATGTGACTATCAATATTTTATGCTAACTAAGTACTGTACATATTTTTAGTACTGTCATGTGTATTAGGTTTCGTGTGTTACTTAAAATATTTATGTCTTTATTAATAGGAAGCACTTCAGCGAGAACAACTTCTAGAAAACAAATTGGCAACATTACAGCGCCTGGTTGAAAGTACAAGGGAGGCTTCAGAGGTTGGATGGAAGGCTTTAATTGATGAAGATCGTTTGTTAACTAGGGTTGAAATCCTGGAAAATCAGCTTCAGACATATTCCAAGGTACAATTCAGATATCTCTTTATTTTTGTCTTTCAAAAACCTTTCCCTCAGGTGAAAGAATTACTTGAATGTTGTGGTAAGAAAGTTTTGTTTTACATCATCCATTGATATCTGAAATAACAATTGGCACTCATTGGCAACTTTTGATAGTAAAACAAATAAGCTTTCAGTTTTGTCAGCTTCAACAATGTCCTTAAATTTCTTTATTATAATGCATTATAGCTTCTGGGTGTTTTGTTAATGAAATAAATCTTCTCAATAGATGTTAAATATGATGTCAATATTAACAGTAGCCTTATTTCTTATAAGTATTATGCAAAGTACTGTAGTAAGTGGTTCGTGAAGGACATTTAAATTCAACTTAGATGTCAGTGGTGAAAATCTGTACACAACTGGGTTAATTTGTAATTGCACATAACTACTATATTCACTGTATTGCTACTGCCCTTTGATTATAAGTGTATCTGGCAATTTTTTCATGTAGAATTTTGCTGAAGACAAAGTACGCGAAGAACTGAGGAAGCTTCAAGATGACAAAGGACATTACCAGGGTACTGCAAAAGAATCTCTTAAAAAGGTGCTTCAGGAGAAACTAGAAGCTATTCAAAAGTTACAAGATCTGGAAAGGTAAGAAATAGTAGCTACATACAAATTGTAATATGTATTAAATTCTGTTGCATTAACCCACAAAAAAGAGAAAGAATTGGAAAGGGGAATATATGAAAATGTATAAACATTAAAATAGGATTTTCCATCTTCAATGATACTGTAAATATATACATTTGATCTTGGTGTGTGTGTGTGTGAGTGTGTGTTTTCTATCTTACAGATTCTTTAATGTTGGTGTGGAGATTATTATGGGGTGGAACCTCGATTTTTACGTTTTTCAGGGAACCAAGCAGAAGAAACTGAAAATGTAGGAAAATGTAAAATCGAGGAAAATTTTATAAGATTTTGCTATGTTGGGACAATCAAGATTGAATGTATAATGCAGAAAATGTAAAATTGGGGTTCCACTCGTCTTTGTAGCTTAGTTTTGGACTTTTAACCACTGTGTTATTTTTAAAATTACCAACATTTCAGAGGCTGATTCTGCCTCCGTCTTCAGGGTAGTGTGTGATCTACTAAATCACATTGCAATCCCTGGACACATGGCATGTTTGGATATGGTGTCTATATAGAGAATAAATTGTTGCCTTGTAGGATTATTAGGATTATTCTCGGTGGCCAAGGCTCCACCTCGTCTGTCGTTTACAAGGACCTCTTATACATGAAGTTGCCAGGGATGAGTGGGTTCCACTGTATTTAGTTCATGAGGATTATGATTTCTTCTTGTAAGAATATTGTGTCAGTTTTATGTATATTTGAGAATAAGAAAACAAGAAAGCATGCAAGCAGAAAGTGTGTCATTTTGTTAGGGAGTTTGTTACTATTTTTCAATCAGCCTATAATGATGGAGACAATATTAGTCACATTTTATGCGGATGACTTAAAATAATATGTAAAGGTAAATAATTTAAAACATGCAAAAAAATATATATGTATATACAAGGAGAGCTTTTGTATGTGGCTCTAGTTTTTGCTGAATAGAAGTCTTTTTTGGCTTTTTGTTGTCTTTGCATATTGTGCACCTGTGCTTGTATTTTGATCCCAGAAATTTTATCTTTAAAGGGAAAAATATATGAACTATTATTGTTTTCTTTTGAATTTTCAGGACATTAAGTAACACAGAAGATGAATGTGCAAATTTAAAGGAGTTGTGCGATAGAAGTCAGCAGGATTTACAAGATTTAGCACAGAAATACAGTAATCAGCTTCAAAAGGTGGAAGAATTGTCATCAAAGTTGCAGGTAATTCTTATCAAATATTTTTGTGTCCAAAACAAATGTTTTAATTATTGTTGTAGAAACATATATAAACAAAGGTAAGAAACCAAAACAAGAAGGAAAGTGCAAAAGGAACTTAAAAACTAGAAATTGGGACATTAGAAAAATTATGAAATTGTTATTTATTAGTCATTTCTCTCCACTTATTTATTTCTCTGCTGCTTCCTTTCAAAACCTTGCAGATTTAATGTGTGTCAGAAGTGCAGTGTAGTTATAGGGTTCACTATGGATACTTTAATACTTTGTGTATTTCATGAATACTTTGTTGTTTGATTTTGCAGGAGACAGAAGAGCAAAATCGCGAAGTATGTGAGAGACTTGATCAGGAGAAGCAGGAGTTGCAAGCTCGCCTAGAGGAACATCTTCAGGCAGAAAGAGCTTTGCAAACAAGAATAGAAGCTTTGCAGGAAGACAGTGATATTACCCAAAGAAAACTGGCTACTCTACAGGCACACCTCCAGGAACTGCAGGGTGCTGACATAGATATAAAATATAATTACGACCCCTGTAAAATAAAAGAGACTGACTCCACAGGTTATTAATTTCATAACTAACAAAAATGCTGCATGATTTTGGATTTGTGTGTGTGTGTTAAATACTAAACGTTTTCAGATGTCGGTTTTTTTTATAGTTGATATGGCCTGGTGTATGTATCGTACTGAGGTCAAGAGTCATCCAGTGTGTTCTGTGTACATGCACATGAAAGGAAACATTGAAAAAAATTCATTCAAGTGTTAATGGTTCCGAAGCAAAATAAAGAGGTATTGCCCATAAAGCATACATATTTCTACTATCCAATAGGCACACTTCACTATTTGCTCCTTGACTTTCTCAAAATATTCTGAGGCAAGAAGTTGTTAATATGGCAACATATCACTTGAGCGCTAACTTACTTCTGCATGGTCATTGCAGAAATTCCCAAGTAGCTTCGTGATTGCCCTCAAAATGCTCACTCAACAGTGACATTTTTGAAGTTCTCATCAGAAATCAACCCAAAGGTGAGAGCTCTACCTATTCTGGTATGTGGGAACTCCTGTCACACATTCGTTAGTTTGTTGTTTCTTATCAACTATCACTCTGTATGCTATCAAATTATCAACTATCAGTCTGTATGTTATCAAATTTTTATTATAATCATCCAGTTTCAACTTTATTTTGTGCTCACTCTGTAGAATTGTTTGTCACATAAGAAATACATGTGAATTGTAGTTGTGGTTTCCAATTATTAATACCTTGTAGGCACTGGCATACGTAGGATTTTTGTTTGGGATGGGCTGGAATTGTAAAGGTTGATAGTGCATAGCTGTGTTCTAGGAGGCTGCAAACACAATAAGATATTTTAGAACTTTCCACTCTCAAAAATGGTAATTGGGGGTTATTTTGAGAAGGGGTTGCATTTACCACTGGGTTTTTCAGAGTTCTTGACTGTTTTTATTTGAACTTGCTTATTTTCTCAAAATTTTGGAGGGGGCTGTAGCCCCATAACCCCCCTTTTTCTGTGTATGCCAGTGCTTATAGGGTCCAATATTGTGGCATCTAGTATTTTAAATATATTCTGTTGAACATTTCATCATTTCTTCTGACCTGATGTAGATGCACATTTTGAAATTTAACCCCTTTTTCCTCTTTCTTTCTTTCTTCTGTGATCTTTATGGTCATTATTTTTGGAGTCCCAAGCATCTGGTCTTATACAAGCTCAGTCAAAGCATGAACTGCTGTTTATTTTCCTTCTTTCCTAAAATTAATAATATAACAAATTAAGTTATCCCAGATATTAACCTACTTTGCAGCCTAACTTGTGCCATATTGTCTTAACTATTTGTTTCTTCAGCCTTTTAATCACATGTGCCAAAATAACTGTAGAGTTCAATAAGGTATAATTTTCCAAATTTCTCTTAACCTTGTTTACGAATGATGCAAACAAAAAAAATATGCAGTTAGTTAGGAACATTTAAAAGTGATAGTGACTTTTATGGGAAGTTCGAGGTCATGGTGGACAACTCTGCAATCATCATCATCATCATTGTTGTGGTTGTAGGAATGGGCAGTTGAATTACCTTGCATGGACGACGACGACGACGACGAGGAGGAGGACGAGGAGGAGGATGAGGACGAGGACGACGACGACGACGACGAGGACGACGACGAGGACGATGAGGACGACGACGACGACGACGAGGACAACGACGACGACGACGACGAGGACGACGACGACGACGACGACGACGTGGACGACGAGGACGACGACGAGGATGACGAGGACGACAACGACGACGAGGACGAGGACGAGGACGACGACGACGACGACTACGACTACGACTACGACGACTACTACTACTACGACTACGACGACTACTACTACGACTACGACGACTACTACTACGACTACGATGACTACTACTACGACTACTACTACGACTACGACGACTACTACTACGACTACTACTACGACTACTACTACGACTACTACTACTATTATTATTATTATTATTATTATTATTATTATTATTATTATTATTACATTGGAAGAATTATCAATTGTTTCTTTCCCCAACAACCTTGTTGGCAGTGGAATAAGCAAAACATGTTTTAGTTTGGGAATGACTTCACTAAATTAAAATAATTCTGCACATGGAGTTCTCCAGTGATCCTTCCATGATATCTACAAATATGTAATTGGATGGCTGGAGGATGCCTTTGTAATTCTGAAGAAGAATCAGATTTCTAAAAGCTTAATGTGTATAAAAATCTGTTGTGTGTTTTACCTTGAAATAGCATTAAATCTAAGAAAAGTTTAAAATAAAGTATTGAAACTGAATTTCTCTCTATTCAGTAAATGAGGATCTAATTTTGTATATGATGATTATGTATGTACTTTTATTTAGTTGTTATTTTTTGTTTAGGTACGCAAGTAGATATCATCCTAGAAAGAATTGATCCTGACCTGCAGGATAATGTTAAAGAGGCATTACAACATACTCAGGAGGAAATTGAAAATCTTAGAGTTCAACTGAAAAAGTCTGAAGAAGAATTGAAAGAAAGCTATGCACGTGTAGATGAACTGCATGGTAAGTAACATTATAAAGTAAGCTATTCCTGAATATTTAAACATTACTGTGTAGAACTGTGATTGCCAAACTATGCAACTAAAGACTGACATTTGCTCAAATAGTAAAAAAAGTCAAGTAAAGTGCTCCACTGTGCTTTGCACCACTCCATGAAGGCGTATAGGGGGTGTGGAGTTATGGCACCACACACTCATGATCATGACCGAAGGTGGGAGTGATGTGATCAGCACCATGCTCCTGCCTGCCCTTACACTCCCGAGTTTCCTGCAGGTACCCACTTTATATGATGCTGGGTGGATGCCGGAGCCACTTGAACAGGTGGAAAAACTCACAGTTCTCTCCTGCCATAGATCAAACCCTGGTCTCTCTCATGGTAGTCAGATGCCCTAACGACTGAGTTACCGCAGCTCTCCAAAATTATATAATTGTTACTCTCAGAATAATACACAATGTAGAAAGTAGAGGGATTGGATTCCTTCAAAATAGTACTTGGTACGAGGCCTATTATTTTTATTAATTTAAGCACAATGGAAAACCTATTTTGACGATGTTTTTATCGATTTTATAGTATTGCAACTCTGTGATTTTTCATCTCGTACTTGGTACGAGTGTCATAATTTCTTTCAAGTTAAATTACATAACACCCACCCACACCCACACCCACACATATTTACTTCTGGTCCACTTCCGGTCTACTTCCGGTCTACTTCCAGTCCACTTCTGGTTTACTTCCGGTCCACTTCCGGTTCACTTCGGTTTACTTGACAGACACCTGTGGGTTTTTCCAGTTTTTTTTAAGTATATAGTTTTATTAAGTATATCGTTTTTGATTTGAGCCCCAAAAAATTATATATAAATACCAAAACAAAAAATAGTAACAGACTAAGTATACACACTAATCGATCAGATTGAGTTTTGATGTGATCAGATGTTACTTGTTGTCTCCGGAAATTCTGTATAAATAACATAGATGAAAATTTTATCGTAATAGCTACAATTATTTTATTTTGAAGGTGGTTTTTCACACAGATTGAATTTTGACTTGATTGTGCATTTTGTATTTTTCCCCGAGAAAGTTAGTAGTCATAGAGATAGTACAACCGATCACCCCCCCCCCCCAAAATCTAACAATTTCATAGTGAGCTCTCTTAGTGTAATTTAACTGAAAATCATGATTTTAGCTGATTTTCCAAGTGTAAAAAACTGAAAATGTGTTTTACGCAAGAGCTTAAATTCCAATTTTATTGTATAAAAATTCTAAGATTTAGAAAATTTCCCCCTATGACATCCAATTTTTAAAATTTCACTTTTTTTAAAAATAACTAAAGCGAAATCCATTACTTTTTTAAATGTAAAAAATAATTGACTCTCATGAGTCAATTTAAGAAAATTTTGCATAATACCCCAGTATACATTCGGTCCATTTATAATTTTTTCCTTAACCAGTAACTTTAACCAAATTGAATACTAACAGAAATGTTGGCAAGAATTATCATGTAACCTAGTTGTTTTACTCAGACAAATCAATAGTTTTGCATTCCAAACATTCCCCGAGTGTGTGTGCGTGTGTGTGTGTAGAGATTGACGTGACGTCAACCTGTTAAGAATGTCACATCAATAATACTAGCTTGGGAATGTCATGACCTTCTTTTCTCTATAAAAGAAGAGAGAGAGGGGCATGTAACTTGCTTGGCTAAGGGGAATTTCCTGAGAATTCTTTCCATTCCAAACATTTCTGTGTGTATGTGTGTGTGTGTGTGTGTAGAGATTGATGTGCTTATGTATGTGAGTAAACATGATGGCATTGACCTGTTAAGAATGTTACATCGATAATACTGTCGATAATAATTTTCTCTATAAAAAAGAGAGAGAGGGTTATGTGATTTGAGCCGATTGGTTGGCTAAAGGGAATTTCCCGATTACTTGTTTTGTCAGGAGAGTTCTTTTGCATTCCAAACATTCCTAAGTGTGTGCGTAGAGATTGATGCACTTACAGCTATGTGTGGGCATTAACCTGTTAAGAATGTTACATCAATAATACTAGCTCAGGAATATCATGCCCCCCTTCCCTGTGGCGAAGTCATGTGAATGTGCTGTTTGTTTGGTTAAGGGGAATTTCCCGATTAGTAAATTATAAATATAAAGGTTTTGCTAATGTGGAATGCAAAAGCTCAGTTCTTGGCTCCTTCAGGGATTCAAATCCTGTTAGGTTAAACAGCATAAAAATTTCACAGCAAGAATTCTCATATGGACTGACGATTTTTTTTAACAGACCTAATAATGAGTTATAACCTGTGTTGTCTTGTAAGTTTCTCGAGTTTGATATCTGATGAAGGAATAGGATGCCACTATAAACTGTATACAAAATATTTAGTCCCTGGAATGAGATGGACAAGGCTTATGAACCTCGACCTATACAGTTATACAATCTGGCAATGAATGGATGTTTCTTTTTATTAAGCATAGCAGTGTGTTTCGCTTATTTTAATATCAGGCAACAATGTTAGAAAGTGTGTGTATGGCCCCAAGAATACAATTTAAAATCACTAATGTGATATGAACCCCCTTCACTTGTGTGTATTTGAATATGAAAGTGAGGTACTTTGAATAATTGAGGAGAACAATCACAAATAAGCTTGCAACAGTATTGGGGGGGGGGGGTCACGAGTTCAAACTTCAGACGATTTCTGTTAATCTGCTAAGGCCCAGGGTGTACGGATATCAGTACGAAAATTTGTAAAAAGAAGAGGCAATTTTGGCTAATGGCAAAGATGAGGATGAATAATGATAATTATGATGAAATTGATGTGTGACACTTAGAAAACAAAACTTCAAAGTGTATTGCTCCAACAGCTACAATTGTCCCCCCTCCCCCCACACAAGGCAGTTAACAGAGGTGTACTTTTGTTGGTTTACGACTCTGAGGGCTTAAGTTATTATGTTACTAAGCAATAAAATATAACAATACCGATTCTGGCCTTTTGTCGGATGACGTAGTGGTAACGTTGTTGCAATCACACCTCTGATGGTGTATAAACTTAAATGTTTTGCATAACATGAAATACTGTTAATGGAAATGTGTTGTTTCTAATATTTTATATAGAAAGCAGGTAACAAGAAAAAGAAGAAAATAAATGTTGCAGGCAGATACGAAGCTTCAACCCAAACACATATATAATCTGACAGAATATCAACGATGCGTTTATAACTAACATGTGATGATTCAAAATTCAAATAGTGCAGAGGGAAACAACTAACTAACTAACTAACTCTCTAGACTTCTTAAACCCGAAGAGAGCAAATACAAGCACAAGTGTAAATAATTAAATAAGTCATAATAGGCTGAGACATGGTTCGAATTTTTTGATCTAGGTATGGATGAAGACAGGCGCTAAGTTTTGTGTGTGGACACAATTGATAATGGAAAAATCCCCTTCAACACAATAACATAGTGGTAATGTTGGTCTTGCCTTGTTCCCATCGATAACATAGTGGTTACACGAAAGAAAGAAATAAAAAAATAAAAAAAACACTGTCCCCTATTAAGAAATACTTCTCGAAATTATTCAACTACTCTTTTTTTATCTTTTTATCTCCGTAACTAAAAAATGTTTTGTCAAACGTTTGGATGACTATGAAAATATTGAAACATATGATGTAATAATAAAATGTTGTTGCATTGTAATCAAATGAATTTGTTGAATATGTAGAATATGGTAGGATATATTTTAAAATTTTAGAAGATATTTGTTATGGTATTCTCTCTTTTTTTTTCTCTCTCTCTCTCTCTCTACTCTTTCTTCATAGTTAAAATTAATCCAAGAAAAAAATATATATTTTGTGTTAACATGGGAAACATTCAATAAAAATGCATGATCAATAGTTAAGGTCAAAAGCTGGATAAACAGTGAGGGTGATACACGCAAGCTTCCAGGCATGTGATTTGCACAGAATTAAATACAAAAGTGAGAGATGGAAGACTTTTGTTGCTAAACCTTCGGGTTTAAGAAGGCAAGAGAATTAGTTTGGTTAATATGGAGCTAATTTGGAACTGGCATCCTCGAAGCTTCATGCTGCAAGCCTCGCTCTTTACAAGTTTATTTCAGACATGATCCTCGCTCTTGTTATGCTTTTTACAGATAACATGAAAAGCCGTGACATGCGATTTTCTAGCTCTTCTACTTACAACACAGACACTCATGTTTCATTTTACATCGCAACGATGAGGATAGTCAGTACTATATGGGTTTTGGTGAGTCTCAGACCTCCAGGAAAAATTAACTCCTATAGGATTTTTTGTGTAGCAGTGAGACATGCTAGCACTGTAAATTGAACTTCACATAACTTAGATTTTATTGAAAAGCAAGCAGGAGCCGTGTTGGAAGCAGTTTGAAGACTGAAATGGCTATGCAAGGACACTTATTATAATGTTAATATTTTAGTATAATGTTTTTGAGAATTGCTTCTTGATAATGTTTGGTATTTAATTTAATCCATTGTTAGATAAAACACACATTAGAATTTAAGGACGGAAAATATGAACAGCGAATGAATGCTACGTTTGACTAATCGTGAAGATGAGGATGACAGTACGTTCCATCATTCCTATATAAATGTTTCAACGTTCCGGTAAACGATATTGAACCACTGCGGCATCAGGATATCCGTTGTGTGTTTGTTAACATTACCTCAAGGTTGATCATCTAAATCACCCCCTGCTAAATACCACTTCCCCCTTGAAAGTAGTTCCAGCCTTCCAAGACTCATTAGAAAGGAGGCAACCTAATACCTAAACTGCTCATGGGATATCCAGACAAAACTGGCATTTATGACTCCTGAAAAGTGAAAATAACTCCTGCTTCTGACAGTGAAATTACATGAAATTCAACAAAATTGAGCCCAGTAATCAGCAAAGCTTGAAACAACAACAACAACCTTATGCATCAGTTTTCTCTGTTGGTCTTTGCCTCAGGTCATGTTACAGATTGATACAAATTGACTTCCCCAAGGTGTTGCAATGGGAAGCAAGGGGAGAATCGAGATTAGCAAAGCAAGAGGACAATGGAGATTAGTGTATGGGAGCCAGCAAGAAGCATGGATTAATAATTGGAAGGTGCTGGAGGACCAGCAAATTTTTCTGTATGTTAATACAGAAACCACCAAATTAAGTTCATCCAGGTTATACTCTGTTCTTAAATTTTGTGATGGTGAAACTGGTCTGCCTATGTAGTCAAGTGGGTTGTGTTCGAGTTACTATCCCATTGCTAAAATTTCAAAACTCTAGTCTTGGCCTGGGTATTGGTTTTTCATTTTGTTTGTTGTTTCATGTATTTTGTGTGATGATCCTTCATCCCTCTATCATGATTAACCCAAAATTGTTAGAAAATCTACATTATATAGCCAAAATAGCAAGGAAATGCAAGTTGGTATAACTGGTTATGTTGTAGCAGCAGACAAATCAAGTGAAAATTTCAACACTAAAGGGACGAATATCTCAGGAACACTTATTCCTGCTCTTAAAGGTACATGTCAGTTTTCCGTGTCTCAAGTTCAATACTCAGTTGAGGCACATTGCACAGTGGTTCAGATCCCACATTAAATTGTAGGTCTAGTCCCGATTAGCCTATCTGTGCATAAAGTGGACTTAAAAACAACAATTCAAATTTTGTAAGTTTTCCAGTGAAAGAGCTTTTCAAGTGTTTCTTATTTATATTACATTGTTTGAAATTTTATTAACATGTAATGTTATGCAAGATCTCATTAGGGAAGAAAGTTTGATTTCCAGGGAAGATTGAAAACATTTGGCAGCTCATTAGATACTATCATGCAAATATTATATATAATATGAAACTTCAGTCATTTATGATATGATAGAGTACTACATATAGCTTATGAGCAAGCTAAAAAATGTATTCTACATGTCATTTTTCTTTTTAGTACAATTGGAGGAATCAAGGTCACAAGAAGACAGTAGTTCTGAGTTGACTCGGCAGCTTCAAGAACGAATAGAGGGATTAGAAAATGAACTTCACAAAGTACAAAATGAGTCTGAAGATTGGAATACAAATATAAAAAATAATATGGAGTATAACCATGAACAAGTAAGTATTAACACAGGATAAGACATGAATGTATGAGGCATCAATGAACAGGAAACCTTAAAAATTTCTTCATGCAACATATGTTCACACCATAATCGAGTTCTTGCCACACACAGGACAATATTCCATATCTATAATTTCAGTTATATTAGCAATATGCAATTGTTAGAACAAGTACAGCTGTCAGCTCATGAGAAGTTCCCCAAGTGAGGGGAGATGGCATGCAGGGGGACAGGGGAAGACTGGTCTATTTGCAGATTTTAGGAGTAGCAGGAAGTCTTCTGCTGCCTTCTATGTCCTTGGGGAAGTTCATGTGCGTGGGTCTTAAATGTTTTTTTTTTTTTTAATTTTTTCATGGTGGTCTAAAAAATTTCAATGATCATAAGTACTAGTTGTTATGACTTTTTTCCAAGCTGTTGCATCAATTTAAATCCTTAACCTCTACTCGGAATATGTTGCATATATGCAACAACAAACATAAGGGTGTTGACGTAATTTGTCACATATATGTAACATGCAGCTTAAAATAAAATTCACATACTTTTAGCAGGTTGATACTTTCATGTTAGGGTGGAAACCCTGACAAAACCATCTGTAAAGGTTTTATAATCCTCCTGTGAATGCAAACTTCCCTCTTACGACACATCAAGGTCACGTTTTTGAAGCGTGCTTTGACAGGGAAACTATAAACATGTGCAGTTTATGACCTTGTTTTTCTCGCGGTGCAGGACGTGAAATGTGACTTGTCGGTGATAAGTAGGGCTCGGATTTTTAGGTTCTAAAAATCAGAAAAATATTTATTTTTTATATGCTCAAAATATAGAAAATATTTACACTTTATGTACTTAAACATGGAAAATATGCATTTTTATGTGCTAAAAATGTTGAAAATTTCTGCTTAAAACAGCTCTACTCACCAGATGAAATTAGCATGTTTTGCTAAAAAATGGTGAATTACAATACACCACAACTGTCATCTTCAAATTGTCCATTACAAAGGACTGAAGATTGTCTCGAAACAATGTCTTATACTGCGAAAATGTTCGTTCTACATCACATGAAGTCAACCTCACATACTTAAGGCATGATATTTCACTCACACTTAAATATCCAATATTGTCTTCCTGTTCACCGTCCAATACATTCGAGCTTGCTCTCCACTTCACGAACTTCTTTAACTGCTTCTGACAAAGGAATGTCCGTTGCTTCTAGTTTCTTGATCATATTACATAGGAAACTCAAATTTGCAGAAATATAAGCCAGGTCATTTCTTAATGTAGAGTCACTCAACATACCTTGAAGAATTTCAATTGAAGAAGCATCATCTTTATTCAGTCCATTAACAACAGATGAAAATTCTTCAAAATTTTCTGCATAGTATGCAACAGCATTAAGCCATGTTCCCCACCGCATAACTACAGGTGTGGGTGGCAACGGTGTTTGGGGATTTTCCTTTTTGAAGATTTCAACTCTTGTTGGCAATTTCACAAACACCTTTTTTCCATTCGAAACCAATTTATGTACATTAGGATATACATTTCTGATTTCTTCACATACCCTATGCAATCCATGAACAATGCACGTAACATGAGTCATTTTAGGATAACTGACTGCAAAACCTTCTGCTGCTTTCTTCATATATGCTGCAGCATCTGTGAGCAAAAGTAAAACATTGTCGAACTTCACCCCACTTGGCCACAATATCTGCATGGCTTCATTGAACAATCTAGCAATTGTAACATGATTTGTGGCACACAGTTCTTGGCACGTTAAAAGAAAAGATTTACTTGAAATTGTTTCATCATTTTTCAATAACCCAACAACTACATTTCCCACTTTCCTACCACTTGAGTCCGTACTTTCATCTATGCTGACCCAGATTTTTTCATTCTCACAGATATCACGAATTTTCTGCATCGTTTCTTCGTAACACTTTGGGAGGTAACATTTCCTTAAAGTAGACTCATCTGGGGTGTCGATGTTTGTGTATCTGCCTAAAAAATTTCGCAGCTGAGGATGATTCACCTTATAAAGCGGTATGTCAGCAGAAACAAAAGCCATACACAAATCCGCACAATAACGAGAAAACTTGGATGGTTCTTGAGACGAACTTGGGATGGGGTCACCAATAAGGGATTGTTTGCTTTTCACACGCACAGCTGCAGCAATATGTTTACTGCCATTCACATGTTGGGTTACTTGAGATCGCTGTTCTGCTGTTATGGCTTTTCCACAGGGCTGACAAAAGAGTAGCTTTCCATCAGTGGTAAATGTGTTCTTGAATTCTGCAACATATTGCTGCAAACGATAGCTTGGTGCAGATTTCACTTTCGGCATTTTCAAACACGCACACACTTACAGAAAACTTGCACCTTTCGAACGAAACACACTAGTGCTTCTCCCACGCAATACCACGCCAAGCAAATACTGTGGAACAATCTGTCCACTACTGAACGTTGAGCTTACGTTTTACCTCTCAGTATGGACAATTCGTTACATCCAGACTGGATACTGTTGCCAGGTCTTGCAGAAATTTTTCCCTCTATAAGATGAGAAAATAAATACAGCGACTATATAAAAAAAAAAACCTTTCGATTTTTTTCTGGGAAATCTTAAAAAGATAAGAAAATTTAAGTAGATACGAAATTTTATGTGAAATTTTTGAGACAAAACATTCATTTTATGCATTTATGAGCGAATATTGAGAAATATTATTTACATAAAAAAAATGGAAAATATGTTTTTTTATGTGAAATAAAATTTGATATATAGGCTCCAGTTACTATGATCAGAATTTGTAACTCACTTACGAGGTCATATCTACTCGCAGAAAAAATATTTATTTACCTAAAAATTGGAGCCCTAGTGATAAGAGTGATCCTAGCTTTTGTCTGAAGCTTCCAAGCGACCAAGGAGGTGTGTCGAAAAGACTGGAATGCATCTTTTGGCTCGAAGAGAGGCTAAAAATAGACAAAGCTAAAATTCAAGTGGTCCGTCACACGTGACGCCACAACCAAACAAGGCAGATTTCTGGGACACGCCGTAAGGCAAGAAAATCACCCCAGCTTTCTCACTTGGGCATTCTGAATTGTACATGGGTTGAATGCCTTGATGTTTTAGCTTCCAAACAAAAGTTGTTGTCTGAGGTACGTAGGTCGAATAGTCTAGGAGTTATAATAATTTCATGTGCACTATGCAAATTAGCATTTTTTTTGTAAAAAAGCAGAGTTCCACATATTGCCTCATATTTCATCTTGTATGACAGCCAGGAACATGAAACAAGTTTCATTTCGTTGCCAAAGGTCCATTCTATGAAAAGAAGGCTAACATCCACGTCCTTTCCCATAAGAGTGGGGAAAGAGGGGGCAAACTCCATATTTTTATTTTTTCCCCCCCACACCCCATCTTTCTCACTTGGGCATTCTGAATTAGCATGGGCACATGCACGTACGATGTGCATAACAATTGGGTCCTTGAAACCTTACAACCTGTAGTATATTTGTCACATCTTGTGTCTGAAACTTTCAAATAAAAGAAATGATCAACAATGTCGATATGAAACAATGAGCCCTAATATTTTCATACCAAACATAGACCAATGAAGTAGTGTTTACCATTGTTATCATTTGCAGTTTTGCACATTGTAAGTGCAAATAAACGTTCTCCACTTTCACATTTATTTTTATTTTTTATTTTCTTCTAACGCCAGTGCTGTAACAGCCAATTCCATCATTGAAAATCTCTTAAACATTGTAGTTAGTACAATCAGCAGACTCATCATTGTGGTAACTGGCAAATCTTTTGGTAGGGTTGGCACATACAAAGCATTCTTGAGATATACCCAGAATTTATCTTCTTCTGATTGCATGTCATGAGTTACTGTTATCCTGTGGATCCAATTCATTAAAAAATGAAAACAAACTTAAAAAAAAAAAAAAAAAAAAGTTTCATGTGAAAGTATAGAAATGTAAACCGAATGAGAGCCAAACACAGAGATCATCCTTATTATCATACAGTATTTATATTGTGTCCAACTTCACTGGTACCAGCACAGAGCAGGATCAAAAATTGAGATTGTGTAAATCTATGGCTGTGTCAGGGATGTGTTCAGTGTCTGTTTCAAAGTGATTGGCACACCAATGATAGCAATCTGTTGAGCCTCTCTGTAATGATAATCACTACAGGGGGTGCATAGGGTTAAGGATGGGATAGATTAATTGGTACTGTTCCAGTATTAGCTGGAATATCTCTGTATTGGTTTCTTAGTAAAATTACTGATAATTTTACCATAAATATCCTGTAACTTGTTAGCATTTTAAATAATTATATTCATATTCTGGTTTTGTAAAGTAAATATCTAAATACACAGTTCCTTTTTCAAAGTGAAAACCATTAGTCACCATGTTATTTAGAGCAATGAAAGTGGTGAATTGCCCATTCAAGGAACATTTTCAGTTTTATATTGGATCAGTAGAATATTGGATATTGTATCGGTAAATTTTATATTGATACTTTCCTACCATTTCAGTCCCTATATATTCATACACACACCTTTCTGCACGCCTAACATATATACACTCTACATACACTGTATTCATATTATGAATGTTGAAATGTTTTGGATTCTCTCTTATTTATCTTTCCTGCACAACTTGAAATCGATTGAAGCATTTGTCTGGTATTCCGAGTTTTGTGGAGTGATATTCTTTTGTTTGCCTAGTGATTGGAATTTACGCTAGAGTGCTTTGTAATCAATTAACGCAGTCCTATTGACAGTAGTTCAAAATTTGCTTGTTACTATTGGAGCTTGTAATGTGTTCTAATTTGCAAACTGTGTTTATTATTGACAATTTGGTTAAGTTATTATTATTTGGGAGTGTTTTGGTGGTGAGGAGTGCATTTAGAACAGGTTTTCTAGAAAAACATCAGTAGAAAATCTGTCATTTCCCCACATAAGCCAGGAATGTTCCTTGCTTTACATAGGGATGGTCATTCTCATTCTCATTCTCTTGATTGGGTGACAACTTCATATGAATAAATTTATACAGCTGGAAAGCAAGAACAACATGGAATATCATCACCGAGAAGACACTGTGGCATAAAGAAAAAGGCAACTCAAATGGATTGTAAGATAAAGGACATGGCACTAAAGAACAGAGGAATGAGTTTACGCCAAATAAAATTGCAATTAGATTTCAAAACGAGGTAGGAGTTATCCTTAGCCATACTTGTGTAATGTCCTGACTAAAGGAACGGCGTGTTTCTTAAAAGTTTCTTGTAAAAATCCCCGACTTACTGAAGCACATAAGAAATCTAGGCATGAATTTGTCAGACGTTTTGGTTTATGGAATGGTACAGACTCGGAACATGTGATATTTTCAGACTAGAAGCGATTTAAAATGCTGGGAAATGAGAGCTCAATGAAATTGTGGATGTGGACAGAAGATCTTCAAAATTCTTGCATTTCTGAGAGACAAAAATGTTGTGGCAGTGTTATGATATGGGTGAGTTTTTCTGTGAAAGGCATTGGCAGGATGCATATCTGTACAAGAACTGTTAACACTGATGAATATCTGCAAATCCTGAACCGGAAAGTTCTAAAAACTGTACAATACAATTCAGGCAGAATTTGTATTACTTTATTTTTTTGGATGATAATGCGACCTGTCACCGTGCACAGCTGGTGAATAATGGTTTCGAGATATGAATACATTCAAAGACATTGGTAGCCACCCAACTCTCCAGACATAAACCCCACAGAGAGCTTGTCGGCTATTGTGCAATAGACTAGGTAACCAGAACTACAAGCCAAAACACTAACTCATGGAAGCAATTGTAGGCTATATGCTTAGTTTCATGAAATTGATGCCACATATTGTCAACATCTCATTCGTAGCATGCGTCGAAGGTTGGAACCACTTAGGAAGACCAGGGATGGCCACACTTGGTATTAGTCTATGTATTCATATACTATCATTACAAATTGGTATGCCATGATACATGTAGAATCTTTGATCAGTCTATATACTTGCAGAATTGTTTTTCTGCGCCTATGTTCAACAAGCATTATATACTTTAATTTTGTTATTAGTTTTGCCAAGTGCTATATTCACTTAACCATGGCTTAAAATAAATATATTTTATTTAACAGTTAAGAAATTAAATCATCAAGTTGAATGTAATCAATAAAACAACTGAAAATGCAAGAGTGAAATGCCGAAAACTAAAAATAATGAAGTGTTGCTATTTTTTCTTTACAAAGTGTATATACACACACACACACACACACACACACATATGCATACACAGATATACACATGCATGTATGTTGTTATGATGTTTTGACAATTTTGATTTGAATCAAATGTTGCATTAGTTTTCTGTTGTTGCCAATTGTAAATGACAGTTTACAATCTTATTACAATGATTTTCAAGTTAAAATTCTATATTTTTTTTAACAGGTTGATGTTCAGTCTAGTGCTGTTTCAACTGGAGTCTATAACAGTGTTGGGCAACAAGGAGCAAATCATGCAAATAAATTAAAAGCAGAAATTAAGAAATTGAAAGGTAGGTATTGGTAATGATCAAATGGTACATGTCCTATTAAAATGTCCAATTCATTTGAATGTATGAAACTGTTTAGTTTTGATGAATTGCAACAAGACCTACAGTTTGTATCATTGTTGATTCTCTGTAGTATTTTTTTTGATTTTGTAGTATTTAGATAGTTGTTGCCAGCTTCTTTCAAGAATTTGCATGTGAAACACTCATTTTCTTTCTCTACAAATGAAATTTTAACATCACATGTAAATCAAAAGAAGTAAGCATCATAATAGATACAACCAAAGAATAGAAGAGAATGATACAAATGATTTGTCCTCAATTAATTAGTCATCAAACAGGAAAATTGCACTATCTGCCTAAAAGCACTTTCAGGAGTTCATTGACATGGTTTTGAAGTGACAGATTTAGGTTATAAGGTGGATGGTGAACTGGAATTGGGATGGACATTGTCATGAATGAACACACATTTGTTCAGCTTCTTAGTTCTTTTATCTATGAAGCTAGTGTTCACTTTTGTCGTTTATAAATTGCAGTAGTATTCTGTCTTTACTGTGACAATGTGTGGAAGAAATGTGCATAAATAAGTTGCTGGCAATCTCAGAAGATGTTAGATAACATCTTGCTGCTGATTCTTTGGTCTTTATTTTTCTAGTTTTCAGCAAGTCCTTGTCGAACTGGAACATTTCCCCTCTGGAGTGTAGTGATAGATAAGCTTTTTGACACAAACCATTACCTGATTTATAATTAATTGCTGTATCTCGCAGAATCATCCAATTTACACAACCCATTTCACAGATAGAAACCCACTCATTGCAAATAATTCTTTCAATGTATTGAACATTTGCCTTAGTGACTGCCATTGATGAATGGGACACTTTGAAGTGCTCCTCTGTTGAAGATGTGTATGTCTGTCTTTACTACTCTTGTTTGCAAAGCCATCTGTGAATTCTAGCCAGTGTCAGGCCCTCTTTCATATGAAATTCGATCACACATCACCATTCCTCTGCATACTCACAAACGAATGACTCTGTGTTGGATTGCGAAGTGATGCAAGGCTGTCTGATGCTGTCAGTGACCCATTTAATAGGACTTCAAATGGAGTATTGCAAATATTCGCCATATCAGTAATTTCTGATATTTGTAATTTTTGCCATTAAAGATTTCATTTTGGAAAAGGAAATATTGCACTACACATCACCCATTTGATTATATATTTGTATTATTTTGTATTTTTGATCTTCTGATGAAAGTTGTAAACAGTCTGAAAAGTAAAGGTAATGTTCTTTTCATATTAAGAGGTACATATTCTGTCTATGATGCATGACAAAATTTGGTGAATTTCTAGTTTTAAGTTTTCAATGTGTACCTAATGTTAGTTTCTCTACTACAATCTTGCAGCATCTGTTAACAAATACTACATTGGTTACATGAATTAAATGTAACAAGAGATAATTTTTCTTTTAAGTATCTTGTAGTCTGCGCATGTGATTAACTTGCATGATTAATGTTTGTGCATATGTGTAGTATACTAGTTGTGCTGTAGTTTCTTGTGTAATGTTGAATGTCTGGTAGCTTGTGTGTATTAATGTCTGTTGTATTTGTTGTTTTTTTAGAAGATCGTCGTATGATGGAATTATATGTTGAGCAATACATTTGCATGGTGATAATTTTGAAAGGTTTGACTTTTGGTTTTGGTTTACTGCTTCATCAGCTTTCCCTTCTAAAAATACATGTATATGATGTTTGTTTTTAATTTTGCCTAATACATGGCCTTTGCAAGGAATCTCTTAATTTTGTTTCATTGTTTTGTTCGTTTGCATGCTCTATTGTGCTTACTTTGCCTAGTTTATAGTTTTAACGATATGATGTGCTTTTTGGGGACTATACTTACTCTGCCATGGAAGATTTTTCTGTTAATTTTAAAAATAAGGATGAAATACAGTGGACACTTTTTAATTCAAACTTGGATAATTCGAACAGAAGTTTATTCCCATTGAAATGATTTTTAATGATGTGATGTTTTTGTTAATTTGAATTTTGGATATTTTTTTTTTTTCTGTCCACTTGGAGTTTGAATTAAATAGAGTCTACTGTATGTGCTTGCATATGGATTAGTTGCACGGCTCATGCTTAACTATCTCTAATTAATGTGACATAATAGTTAAGTTAAATTATTCAAAATTTAGCTTACGCAATGCTCCATTAGGTCTGTTTCATAGTGTTGTCAGATATTTTTCCATTACAACATGAGACAAACTGTAATAAGTGATGAAGAAAAGTGGTAGGTTGTGTACTACATTTAAGTAAAACAATAATTAAAATGCAGAAACAATTCATTTTTATTTTTATATAAATACAACTTTGTATCAAATACATTTTAGAATTTTGTAAAACAGTCAAAATTGTATACCTATTTACTTGAGTACCTATGCACTTTTTTTTTTTTTTTTTTGCTAACATGTGGTGGAAAATGAGGGTATAGAACCCTTAACCAAGCTTTAAACTCATATATCCTTATACATATGCAACCTGTTATGCTCAATCATGGAGGGCAAGATATACTGTCATGGTGTTTTGTTCAGTTTTGTGAAGTCCACTTTGTGCTTATACAAGCTAACTAAGACTGGATCTACAGTTTAAATTGGGATCTGAACCACTGTGCAGTGGATCTTGACTGGAGATTGAACCTGGGATCCCTTGAGGTGTGTGTAATTGGAAGAGCAAAGAAACTGGCAGAGTAATGTTTATATCTGCTCAGTTGAGCCACGTCAAGTTTCTCTGCCAGATGCAAATCATTGTACTAGTTTCTTTCTCATCTTGCTGTGCAGGTGCACTGTATGCAGCATAAGAATTTATGAGAGATAATATGAGTTCATAAAGTAAACATTTTGTTTTAGCAACCTCCATTTGTTTGAAGATAAAATTCTACATTGTGAACTGCATGATACATTTGGGGAAAATACACTTGTTATTTCCTGTCACAAATAACCAAGACAGATCAACCTTCCTTTAATTTGAAATACCTTCTGATACTAGTTGATGAAAAGAACAAACAAAGTGTTATTTAATGAACCAGTAGGTGTGAAACTGATTTTTCACAACTTACCAACAGAAAACTTCCACCCCAAAAATAAAAGACCAGTAGTGGCATTGACTAATGCTAATTAACTAACTCTCTCTCTGGTATTCCTGGACCTGAATTGTTATTACAACAGCAGAAGCCTTCCATCTGTTCCTATGCTTGCTAAGATGAATCCAATCCTCTCCAGATTCATTCATCTTAATCTTGTCATTCCATCTCCGTCTTGGCTCTTACCAATAATTTCCCAACAAGGATCCTGTAAACTTTATTTTCCTCTTCTATGTGTGCTTATTCTAATAGTATCAGGTAATACATTTAAATATGCAGTGCAGTATTATGTAAGCTTCTCCACTGACCTGTTTTTCAATATGGTACATTAATGGCATTGACTAAAAAAAACTACCCCCAATTTTGTTTTTTAAAATCCGTGTGTGTGGCTTATTCAAGGGTGTAATGTACTCTAGTAAATATGGTATTTTGCATTTGCCAGTGAATAATGATAGAATACATGGCAGGTACAAAATTCTGAAATGCTGGTTAAGTTTATCATCACACTGACAGGCATAGAAACGTGGTTGTCAATTCTTACACGTACATATAAATATATCAGAACCTTGATTATGCTCCCCTTGATTTCACATTTTCCTGTCTTATACATTTGACTATCCTAATCCCAATAAAGCAACACTGGGTATGTATGTATGTAGTGGCTTGTCTACCAAGAGAATGTAAACTGCTCGTGCCCTCGCCAGTTTTGGCACTCACTGTATGTATGCAATAGTTCTTTGTTTATTTGCAAAGAAATGCAATTAGATAATGTTGAGACATTGAACTGATAAATCAAGGTTTTATGTGTATGGTGAAATGCTATTCTAATTAGTATTTTTTTTTCATGTATAGAATTGTTAGAAGAAGCACGAGGTAAGAAAAAGACAGCAGAGGCACAGGTTTCACAATATCAGCTAGAGCTTGATTTTGCCAAAGCCAATGCTAAGAAGACAGCAGAAGAATCAAACCTTTTAAAACAACAGCTACAGGTACAGGTAATATTTTTTTCTTAGTGTGACATGGTCTCTTTTTTTTTTTGTTTGTTATAGAAAATGATCGGTGATATTGAATTAGCATAATTTTCTTATAGAAAATTATCCCCCTTATAAACATTATCCCCTTCAAAGTAATCCCCTGCACTATCGATACACCGTTCCATACGAATCTTCCATTGCTGGTAGCAGTGCTGGAAATCATTTTCTGAAACCATGTTCATGGCCTCCATCGCTTTTGTTTTCACAGATTCAACGGTCATAAATCTGGTTCCTTTCACTGCTGATTTGACCTTTGGGAATAAAAAAAAAAGGTCACGCGGAGCGAGATCTGGTGAATACGCTGGATGTTCTAACACTGGGATCCCATTCTTGGCCAAAAAAGCCTTGACTTACAATGCCGTGTGGCAGGAACATTGTCCTGATGAAGAATCCATGACTTACTTTTGCACAAATCAGGTCATCGTCTTCTTACTCGCTCATGAACGGTTGTCATCACCGTAATGTAATAACGTTGGTTGACTGTTTGACGTTCGGGTATCCAATTAACGTACACAATCCCACGGATGTTGAATCAATTCACCGACATTTGTAATGTTTGATTCCATTTTCGACGTGCAAGGCCGTCCAGGATGCGAGTCCTCCGCGATCGCTTCTCGTCCCTCTCTAAACCTTTGAAACCACTCAAACACTTGCATGCATGACAAACACTCGTCTCCGTACATTTCCTTCAACAAACCATAAGTTTCTGTGGTGGATTTTCCGAGTTTCATAAGAAACTTTACATTGATATGCTGTTCCACTTTCATATTTAACATTTTTCCGACGGAGCACAGACGTACTGTTCACTTCGTGCACAAGCTACAGTGGAACTGAGCACCGCACACTCTGGGCAATCACACAGTCGATTATCACATTATCTGCTCATGCACTGCTTGACCTTGACGTGCTTGCCGTTTATCGACAGCAACGTCAATCCGTTTTTTTTTTCTATCCACACCTCGTATGTGGGAAATTCGTCATCACCTTGTAATCAAGGGGTTCCAGGTTTGATACCTGGTGGAGGCACATAGTGGTTCGGATCCCACTTTAAACTGTAGGTCCAGTCCCGATTAGCCTTACTGTGCATAAAGTGGACTTAAAACACCAAATCAATCAATAATGTGTGTGAAATTGTATCTTATTTTGACAATTTATGAATAAAATATAATGAGTTGAAATTGTTCACATTATTTTGAAACACTGTATATATTCATTACACTGTATCTGCACCAGAATTCAGTAGCAGAACTGGATCCAGCTAATATAAAGGTAACCAAGAAAGTTTGTCAGTTTATGACATTGTTGATGTTATGTGCTCTACACACTGAGAGTATCAAGGTTAGGCACATAAGTCAGTAGTCGGTTGTTGTTGGGCATGTAAGTTACACATTCAACCAGCAGGTTATGGTTCTTGCAGTTGAACGTAACGTCAGCGAGGACAGGTGAAGTATAGGTACTCCAGAGAATGCCATAAGGGCCTCTGTACTGTGTGAGTTTAAACTTGGAACAAACTCAACTCCAGTGGAAATAAAATATTCCAGGCTTTCAGCAATGATGTGGAGAATGAGGGAACAGTGCAGTGGTGGTTTGAAAGATTGAAGGACTGTGATGAATCCCTCAGAGATGCACCATGTGCTGGAAGACCAATGGACACAAATGCTCTGCAGGTGGCTGTTGGAGCAAACAATGATTGAACATGTGATGACTTGGGAGAATAATTCCACATCAGTGCAGAAACCATTCAACACCTACATCTGCTTGACTGTAGCACAGAAAGTGACACGAGCAGATACATGTGATTCCTTGCTGTCATGTCTGGAGAAAGATTCCTTTCTGGACAGAGTGGTGACATGTGATGAGAAGTGGATTCTTTACGATGCTCCAGCCGGCCCCTGTGATGGAGTGGTTAGCACATCACAATGCCAGGGCTCCCAGGTTCAAATCCCATCCTGGGCATGGATGTGGGTCAGTGTCATTTTATCATGTCATCGCTCATCCCCATCCTCGCAAATTAGCCAAAAGTGGCACAGAAAGCAAAGTAAAATAAAGCTAATTAATTAATTTACAATACTCCACAGTGTTGTCATCATTGGGTGCCTCCAGCAATGCTCAACATTGGAGCAAAGCGCAGTTTCTAAGTTGAATGTGTTTTATGGCATTTCCTGGATGCAGAGTTGAGTCGCAGGGAGCTTCAGCTGATAACAGTTGACAATCATCTTATGATCCATGCTTTACACACTGAACGTAAGATTTTACTGAAGGGCCAGAAAAGTTAACAAAGATATATATTTGCATTCATTTATATCAATAACTATGAACTATGTTATGTAGCATATTTACAACTATGTAAACATTAATTACTTTGATCAGAAACCATCTCTTTGTGCATTATACCCTTGAAGCTATTCTACTCGTGACCCCTGTCCTCCATCTTGCCACTAGCAGATGACTATGTTGACAGTAGGTAGTGCGTGAAATCCTTACGGCCTGAAGTAGCAATTGTTACCTTGCAACACCAGGTAGCAAGTGCCTGCAGGGCCCTTGCTGACTCTGTTTGCTCCAATTTCGAGGGTTCCTGGAGGTGCCCATTGGCTAGCATCACATGAACCTGTTCCAAAATAACTGAAACCACCGCTACATCTAAAGAAGTTTATGCTCTGTATTTGGTGGACTGCTCAGAGTATCATGCATTGTGAACTGCTGCCACCTTGCCAGACAATCAATGCAACTGTGTACTCTCAGCAGGGTGGGAAACTGAAAAACATGGCGCTAGCACTCTCGAATCACTAAAGTGTCCTCCACTTAGTGGATAATGTGAGGCCACAGCTAAGGTCACCTGTGACACCATTCTCTGCTTTGGTTGGGAAACGCTGATGCATCCACCTTGTTTCCCAGACATTGCCCCATCCAATTACCATCTGTTCCATTCACTGGACAACTACCTTAGAGGATGACAGTTCTGAGACCTAAATGAGGTGCCAACCACACTTGACTTCTTTGATTTATGTTCTGCAGAGTTCTACCACACTGGGATCCATGGTCTTGAAGACTGTTGGAGACAAGTCATTGTTGTTGATGGGGACTATGTTCCACATGCCAGGTCCATTTCACGATGCTTTTTGGAATTTTAATGTGTCAGGTGAAAATCAAACAGAACTTTCTGGGCTATCTTTATAAATTTTAAATTATTATTGTGATGTTTTGTGTAACTCGCAAGTAGGAAAAGTGAGTACATAAGTTTATCTTTTTTATCTAATTTATTACATGTTGTTATGGGTTCAAGAAGAAATTTCATAGTTAGGTTTCTTGTATCTGTAATTTTAGCTAGGGCTGAGTCAATACCACTATTTGCCAATACCGATACCTTAACCGATTCCAACCGATACCTGTTTAATTTTGGTAAAATAACAGAGGCTAGTTACTGAGTCACAAAACTCATCACATCACATTAGTATTAATGATATCAAATACTCCTAAATTATTCTCATATAGCATTATATCACTTAAAATATCCTGTGACATTTTATGTGAACTTCTTTCTACCACCAGACGATGCAAAAATTTGGAAATGTCGCAAGCATTGCTAAAGTGTTGCAGATACACCGAAAAAAATTGGTGTATTATTATAAGTGTCCCTGCCAGAGAAAGTTATAGTGTGTAAAATAAAATGTATGTGGTGCGTATAGCATACAGCTTGCACAAGGAATGCAAAATAGATACAAATGTAAACAATATTCTTATCGTTTGGATTAACCTGGGGAGGGTAGGCAAGTGACTTTAAAATATACACAAATACAGATATATATTTAATGCTCATTTGGCAGCTCTGTACATGTCCTGCTGTTCATTATTCTCTGTCATTTGCAATAAAAAGTCACTTCAGTGTCGGCATCAGGCAGCAGTGACACAGAAGGGTAAGACCACAAGAAGAAAATCCACAGCAACATTCATCCCTTTCCCAGAAACTCAGGAATTAGCCTATCATTATCATAATGCTGGTTTTGACAACGTCATGTTCTTAACCATGAGTTTGCGAGCAGGAATTGGCAATGAATGGTTTCTATTATTTCCACATAGCTAGGGAGACAAATTTATGGTAAATAAAAACTGAGGAGAGCGGTAAATAAAATGTTAGATCAGCGGTATATACCAGCGGTGGAAAAAAAAATTGGCACACACTTTTTCATTATGAGAGGAAACAACATACAAAAGAGCTAGAAATTGATAAACTACTTACCTTTATATACTGTACACATACACAAGTACTTAGCTGTCCAACCAAAAAGAGAACATCAACACAAAATTACTTCATTTCTAAATTGCATATCTCAAGTGATTTATTCATTGTATGTATTTAAAGGATATCCTTGCTGTCCAACAAATAAAATAATCACTACTGCATTTGTGTACAAACACATGTTGAAAATCACATGATGATAAACAAAATTCATTCATCACTGAACACAAATGACACCATTGTTTTCCTTGATGTGCGGGAACAGACTAATCTTATCGCTGCTACAGCTAGCAAGTTCAATTATACTGGAAGTTGAGTTTGGGGGAAGAAAGGAATGCAGCTTGACAGGGAGCAAAGTTTTCGAACCGAGATTATGTGCATGGGAAATCCCAATTTGCAGCATCTTCCTGATGTGATCAAAGATAAAACGTTCTTCAGATGCAAGTGGTAGGAAACTTTAGGCAAACGTTTCATTACAAATCGACAGTTTGTGCCGGTTTTTGCATGTTTTCTACTTAATTTGATTATATTTCAGGGTTATTTTGCAAAAAAGCATCCATTTCGTGGAAAAGCACACATTTCGCATTACTTCGCGAATAAAACTCATGCATATTTCATCATTGGGGGTGTAGTTACGTGCAGATTGTTCAAAATTGCATCTTTTTTTCACATTTTGCGATTTCGCGCATCGCGAAAATTGAATGTCCCTACACATAGTGTTGACCACCAGGCAGTTACATGCCTTCAATGCCACGTTTGGGTGCAGCGCTTTCACTTTAGCCCTGCCTTTGATCTTGTCATCTGCTTCCCAGGAGGGTGCATCATTTTCGGAAATGTACATGGAATTCTTGTGCGGACCACAACCTGTCACAAGGAAGGGTGAACAAATCTTTGAAAAGGACAAATATTGACAAATGAGTTGTTTCTCATGGTTGCTCTAGCCACTCAAAACCTTTGGTATCATCACCGGCCTCAGTGGCAGAGTGGTTAGAACATCCCACTACAATGCCAGGGGTCTTGGGTTTGAATCCCGGCCTGGGCATGGATGATTGTGAGTGTGCATTCATCAATTTTATCATATCATCACTCATTCCTATCTTCGCAAATTAGCCAAAAGTGGCACAAAAAGCGAAGTAAAATAAAGCAATCAATCAAAGTTTGGCATCATCGAAAAAAATTGAACTGCTTCTTACTGATACCGATACCCCTGGTATCTGCTGATACTGATACATCACTATTGGTATCGGCTCAGCCCTAATTTTAGCTAGTTGTAGCAGTTGGAGTGTAAGCTCTGATGTGTGAACCTCCAGAAAATTTGCTAAAGGTGCAAATCTATTTGTTGTACAGTCACGGACACTGCCAGCTTGTAATGAATACATTGACTTTCAATGGAATCGTTACAAGCCGGCAGTGTCCGTGACTGTACACTCCCATTCAGAAAATTTAACACATTTGATAGAGGAAGATTGTGGCACTTGAACTGGATAGGAGTCTACTACAAAGTAGTAGTGTGTGACATTTTCTTCTACACCCATGTAATGCATAGAGTGAATAATATTTACACTGAAATAGTATGAAAATTAGTTGTAATATTGTTTTGTATTAATATTTACTGTCTGAATGTAGTAGATGTTTGTTTATTTTATACAGATTGCACAGAATCAAATGAGAGAGAAATCTGATTCTGTTAGTAAACTTCAGGAACAGATGCATTGGTTAGAAACATCTGCAGATGAAGTCAAGCTGCAAGTTTTGCAGTTACAGGAAAGGCTCCAAGAGGAACAACAGAAAAGTAGGAGCAATGCAGAGGAAGGAGAAAACTTGCGAAGTATGTAATTTTTGCAATGATACTTTTCTTCCTACATTTTAATTTAACTAGAAATTCCTAATAACTCAGACAAAGAATATGATTTGATGTGATTTAGTTATTTTACTTGTCTGCCACTTTTTGGCTAATCACGAAGATGATGAAGTTGATGAAGGGACTCTCACAAAAGAACACCCATGCCGGGATTCAAACCCAGGACACAAAGCATGTGCAACAATGACATTAAAGTCAACAGGGAAGAGCAATTTGTTCACCTATGTAATTAACTCTAACAGTTTTTGTGCCTATCAAAATGAAGAAGCTAACCAACATTTAAAGATCCATTAACTTTGCAGATATGTGGTTCTGAGGGCTTGTAATATGAGATATTCCAGTAGGAACTTATATCCTATAAGTTACTGGAACTTATATCCTATAAGTTACTAAAGGTAAAGGTAAAGTGTTCCCCTGTGCATAGCACCACGCCATGAAGGCATATAGGGGGTGTGGGGGTAACGCCCCACACTTTCTTGATCCGGTCGTGAGTGGGGGTGATGTGATCAGCATCACGCCCCTGACCGCCTTTACCCCCCAGGGTTTCCCCCAGGTACCCATGTTATTCGACGCTGGGTGGGCGCCGGGGCCGCTTCAACTGTTAGAAAAGTTACCGGATATAAGTTACTGGAACTTATATCTCAGTATTTGAACATGATTGGAAGCTGCTTACATTTTGCATCCCAACTTTTTCAGGCATGGCACAAGAAATTTTTGTTGAGTTAAAATTTATGGCTAAATGTAACTAGTGTGTTAATATTGTTTGCCTTGGATTTTAAGCAATGCTGTTTATATGAACATTTCTTTACATCGCATAAAAGTATTAGTGTATGGCTGCCCCAGCTGTTTCATTAAGCTTGTTTTGAAATTTACAGAACAGTTAATGGAAGCTCAACAACAGGCGAAGCAGTGCAAAAATGAAGCTGAACAAATGAAGGACAAAGTGAAATTTCTTCAAAATGAAATTGAATCCAAGAAATGGCCAAGTACAGCAACTCAGCAGGATGATAATAAGAACCAGGAAGAAATTGAAAGGTTAAGAATGGAATGTGATTCACTACAATCATGGATAACTGTGATGGAAGGGGAAATGAGGAAGTAAGTATAATAACTTGGACAAACACGCTAGTTGTATGCTAATGGATTCAAATATACACTAAAATATTTGAAATCACTTCAAAAATTTCAGCCTGGATCTCAAACCCCATATATTAGAATTCCATTTATGTAAATATGACAGGAATCAATTATTGTACTGTTTATATTGAACTTAAATATATTTTTTTGATACTTTCTCTGACAACACATGCCACCTTTATTCTTATTTTTGTATTACCATAAACAGGTAACTTAAATTAAAAATACTTTTAAAGCTATAACTAAATTCACATTAAAATATGATGGTAAATGTGCATGTTTGTTAGGAGACCTTCTTACGTCTGAAACACCTGCTTAGACTGAAAAGTGTGAATTGGCCAGTCAAAGTTGGAAATACAAAATATAAATGGTCAGCAAAGAAGGTCTGGATCATATGCAGGTTGCAGTTATGGAGTTGGTATCAACCTAGCATTTCCAGTTTCAAATTTTATTTGTATTTTTGTTATTTATTGTTGCTTTTCTGCCACTTTTGGTTAATTGCAATGATGATGATGAGTAATGATGTGATGAAATTGAAGGAACATTCACAAAGAACAGACTGGGATTTGAATCTGGGTGCTTTGGTGGTGAGATTGAAGTTGACTGCTTAATGTGCTCGACCACCAAGTTTGCTAGTTTCAAATTATATTAAAATGCATGATTCTTTCATTTTATAAATCATTATAAATTTTATGAATTGCCATAATACATGTAGAATTATTCATATTTCTGTGTTGAATAAGATATATGTGCGGAGTGAAATAGAAAGGGTGGATATTGGTTGAAATTTAGTTTTACTGAACTAAATGCATATTACTCCTAGGTAGATGGATATTTTTTATTTGCTAGATTCTGTTACAAACTAGAACTAGGAAAATAGATTAGAAGAATGTTCATGCAAAATAATTTAATTTATGTAAATGAGATACCTGTAAAGTGGTTGCATCATGTAAGAAGGCTGTCACTGGAAGTGAAATAGTTGTACTGGTTTTGTAGACTAGTGACAAGGTGGCGAAGGAGTTTTTGTAACAGATAAAAACAAAAAGGATAACATATCTTTAGATGACTTTTGTCATATCATTTGATAAGGTAAGTAGACAAATGTCGATATAACAGGTAGGTCCTGTCCTTTTAAAAGAACTGGCAATTCAGATTGATTTCTTACTTTGCTGGCACAGAATCAACTTCTAAAGTAAAAATGCAAGCTTACATTTCAATGTGAAAAGAGGGGATCAGGAAGACTGTACTTGAATTCAGGTAATGGGAAGTGTATATGTGATTTTTGTGAGTTTTCACAAATAGTTAGCCAGAGATTCTTGTTCAGGAAATTTGTATACTTGGGGATGTAGGAGTACTTTCACTGGTTTGACCCATCTTTCAGTTTCTATTAGATGATTTACATGTAAAAAGATGTAACTTACAATGTGGTTCTTGGTTATAATTTGAATAAAGATTAAATTAATATGTATGTTTTCCAGTAATTTGCATAATACAGTGATACCTCAATTCAAGTCGTACACTTCTGTAGCTAAAATGACTTATACTGCAGGAAATGTAATGTGCGGGGAGGGGGGAAAGATTGTAACATGTTTTTGTAGTTCCTCCCTGATAGTGTAGTGCCTACGCTGTCATCTTGTATCAAAGGGGTCTAAGTTTGATCTTCGATGGAGGATTGCACAGTGGTTTGGATTCCACTGTAAACTGTAGGTTCAGTTCTGATTAAGCAATCTGAGCATAAAGTGGACAGATAAAACAACAAACATATTGTTTTACCTTTGCTAAGAAAAGTCTAGTATATAATGGGAAAACAAAGTGAAGAATTTATTCCTGCTAATAACTGTATTGCACATACACATTTTGTATGCAGAAGACATCATCAGATTGCATCTCGAAAGTAAGATTTGTTTGATATTTTCAGATAGATCTTGTAATAGGACTGTGGGCTTTCTTCTGTCATATTGTTGTACTACACAAGTACCACTCAGTTGTGTCATTTACGGAAGACTCCATTTAAATTGCTGCTCAGAAAGCTGTGCAGCAAAATTGTGTGTGTAATAGGGTTCCTGGGCAGGGATCATCTTTCCACGGAGCATCTGATAGGCTTTTTTCATAGATAGCGTTCATATTTCATATGATCATGACTAATTCATAGTTCCATACTAGCAGTTTCTTCACGACTGGATGGCAAAATTGATCATTCATTAAAGGAACGTGTGGAACTATGAATAAGTTAGTGAGACTAGATTATCAGATTATCAACAAGGTAATTTCTTCAGATATAATGAAAATCTAGAATGTAATATGGGTGTTACACTGTTTTTATAGAGTTATTGTACATTATTCTATTTCAGATTTAATGTACAGGATGTACCAGAAGTGACAGCACAAACTGAAACTGTGAAGAGAACACAATAGTAGAAGCAAAAAAAGTCTCAAGTCAACATGGGGTCGCAAACCAACTGTTATGCAAAATAATTGCGATCCACCACTGACTTGATTGTTTGTATACATCGTATGCTTGTCTCCTTGTGATCTCCAAGGTTTCTTTGTTTAAAACTGAACACTACCGAACATGTAACACACTGTACAGTACAATAGACCTTGGTAATAAAAGCAACAGTAATGTCTAGTGAGGTGAACCTTTTAATTCTGTTATTTGTTACTGAGGACTATGGCACCTGACACGTGAAAAGCATACGATGTGTACAAACAATCAAGTCAGTGGTGTATCATGACCATACATTTACAATTATCTCGCATGCAGTTCGTTTGCAACCCCATGTGTGCTGAGAGTTATTTTGCTTCTACTATCATGTACTTTTCATCATTTCAATTTGCACTATCACTTCTGGTACATCCTGTATATGCTGTCACCATATACATAGAATTATTTCTACAAAGTAATATTTACAGGTCTATTATGAATATTTTGGTTTCTTTTTGTTTTAGGATATAAATTTTGTGTATTTTTTACGCAAGAAAAGCAACTAAGTGAAAACAATCCAACCGAAAGTGAGATATTTGTTTTAACTTCAGCATTCATAGTTTCTGATACATATTAAATTTTAGTTAGAGCAGTACATAATATAATTCTACTTTCACACTGAAAGCTGCCCTGACATTGAGGCTAGTACTACAGAAAACATGGACGATGCTGTTTAGCAAGTAAGAGGGAGAGTGAGGGGGGGGGGGTTGCACAATATGAAGATTGATTGATTGATTTAGTTTATTTTACTTCGCATTTTGTGTGTCTTGGCTAATTTGCGAAGATGGGGGATGAGTGATGAAATGATGAAATTGATGAATGGACATTCACAAACAACCAAGCCCAAGCGGGATTCGAACCCTGGACCCTTGGCATCGTAGCGCCACAATATGAAGAGTTATGGAAGGTATGATGATATGAAGTAGGTGGATGTAGTTTACACTAGTTTACTAAGGGAAACTGTAGTGTAAAGCTTCTCTAATAATAGATTGTCTTCACCTTAATTGTGATTCACGTACGGTATTTTCTTTCTCATCATGACTTAGTCTTTTTACATTAAGTGTACAACCTACCCATGATCTGTCTGCATTTAAACTGATGCTTGCTTACCTGATTATATATTCTTTCCTCCTTTGACTCCCACTCACTCACTCACTCACTATCTCTCTCTCTCTCACTCTCTATCTCACTCTCCTTTTTTTTTCTTTTACATTTGTTGTGCTGGGAACTTTCAATCCAATATTAGTTTAGCATATTTTATGTAATTCTTGAAGATTTTTCTGTTTTCAAAGAAACAAAAACGTGCAAAGTAAAATGTACAATCAGAATTGATAATTTTTTATTGTGTATTCAATTTCAAATTTAAAAAGAGGATAATGTATTTTTTGTGTAACTTTTTAATAATTCACACAAGCATTCTGTATGTAGTGGAAAGTTCTAATGAATAATCTTGCATTTTTTAGACTGAAGAATGAGTATTGTAAACTCCAAGAGGACAACAGACATCTACAAGAATGTGAAAAGGAACTGAAATCACTGAAGTCAAGAATATCACCAGGGAAAACATGGCCTTCTGAAATGCAGGTTTGCCAGGAAGAGCAAAGAGAAACACTGAAAAGGGTGAGAATGTTGACATATTTCTTGTGTGCATAGGTACAGACTTTTAATCTCATGAGGATGTCTCTTAATCTTCATTGTAGTGAGAAACTTTGTGTTTCAATTTTTATTTTATGTGTGTGTCTTCCTCTTGGGCTAATCACAACAATGAGGATGGATGATGAATTGGTGCAATGGTGATAGAACTTAATGAATGAATGGGAGAAGAAATTCACTGTGTATGAATAGAAGTTTTGTATGTACAAATCAGTAGTTTCAATTCATTCATAGTTTTTGTTAGTGAATGAATGATTTGCACTGGGAAATCATCACAGGTAACCCAGAACAATTAAATTATATTACGTAACAGTAGGGAAAAATGGTCAATGCATGACTTAGTACTGATGAAAATTTCATTTCTTGAGAGACTGAGCAAAGATTGTATTTTTTCTGTAGTGAAATTGAACACATACTGCTTTAACTTGCTAGTAAAATTGTAAGTGTATTAAATATAAATAAATCTCATATGATACCGTTCTCTAGTGTATATTACAAGGAAATTGTTCCTTGTGAATGTTTAATAATGCACATCTTGAAATCTTTTTGCAGCTAGCTGAGCTTCAAGAAGAACTGGTTGTAGTAAAGGAAAAGTATGTTGCATGTAATGAAGAGAAAACTCAGATTTCTCAAGATCTTCAGGTATTGAAGCAAGACTTCAAAGTCATCAGAGACCAAACTTACGCAGTATGTATTACACTATCTTCCCTAGACTTTTTTGCTAAGGAGTTTAAGTTTTATGTAATTTTAACTCACCTTGTACTATATTAGAGTGTTGAACTTGACTCCAGTACCTAGTATGTTGCGTGGTTTCATAATATTGCAGCATGTAATGTTAAAGCGTGCTTTTCTTCACTTTTAGGCTTGTCTGGATAGAGATGCCTTTACCAGTTTCCTACTAAACTTCATTTATAAAGATTGCTTTTGTATATTCTAGTGCGTGCGTATGGTCTTACCATTAATTACTACAACACTTTATTTCTTTACCTAAGCAAGGGACGTGATGATTTGGCTGTGCATTTTTGCTGATACTTCCGAAAAGTCACTTGTAAATGCAAAACTTGTAAATTTACTGTTATGGTCTTGGTCACGCTATATTGATTGTTTCAATGGTATAATTTTTAAGGATAAAACTATCATAAGCTAATTAGTAATGAGAATTTTAAACATCAGATAATGGTATGTGCTGTGAATAAAGTTTTAAGTCCATAAGTTTTCAGAAATACCATGAGAGAAAAGATATATATGGGCTTGATGAAGGTTGTCCAGGCTGAAAAGCTATGTCACTACCATGTGAGTGACCTAGTCTTGATCTCATTGCAGTACTGGAAAATTTTGTCCAGTTACCTTTACACACCACATTTACATGGAATGAAAAAAACCAAAGGCCCATAAGAATGCTGTGGCTCTTCTACCATTTCTACAATTTCATCTGTAAATGCCTATGCCACCATAATTTGTAGGGCCTCCCCTATGGTGCAGTGGTAGTGTTGTAGCCTTGTAACCAAGGGGTCCATGTTCTATTGCCAGTGGAGGCACATAGTGGTTCGGATCCCATTTTAAACTGTAGGTCCAGTCCTAATTAGCCTTAATGTGCATGAAGTGGACCTACATGTGAGGTTGTGAAAAACTGGGTAGAAGTGTTCCAAGCTGGTGGAATCACTGGTCAAGTGATTGTATCTAAATGAAGGCTTTACATAAATTTCATATTCCTACTTGCACACATATGTGTATTGGTGTGCCCTGGCAAGGGTGATGGTACATATTTTAAATAAACAAAAAGCAGAAGGTTGGATACATGTGAAAGATAGTAACTTATTTTATGGACAGGTTATTTATGCAATACCTCTTCCTTACAAAATTCTGCACAGATTTTTGCATTTGTAATATAATTAAGCCTTGTTTCCATATTAAAAACACTAAGTTGCTGACCAAGGCAGTTTATTAAGAAAAGAAAAAAAAAACACTTTAACAGGTAATGTTTCAACCCTGTTGTTAAGTGGGTTTTAACAGTTGGGCTGAAAAGTTCGTAGGCTAACATAGTAAAAAATATTTTTTTGACAAAATTCGATTTTATTATTCAATATAGTTGCCTTCGAGGGCGATACAATGATTATAGCGGTCATACAATTTTTCAATGCCATTTTTATAGTACGATTTCTCTTTAGCCTCAAAATAGGCCTCAGTTTCGGCGATTACCTCTTCATCAGTGCTAAATTTCTCTCCAGCGAGTATTCTTTTAAGGTCTGCAAACAGGAAAAAGTCACTGGGGGCCAGATCTGGAGAATATGGTGGATGGGGAAGCAATTTTATTACGGTTGAATATCGCTAAACATTGCTCCGAATCATCAAAACGTTGTTGCTTTTGATCGATTGTGAGCACGCGCGGCACCCATTTTGCACACAGCTTTCGCATGTTCAAATATTCATGCACAATATGTCCAACACGTTCCTTTGATATTTTTGAAGTCTCAGCTATCTCGATCAACTTCACTTTACGATCATTTAAAATTATTTTGTGGACTTTTTTGGTGTTTTCGTCGGTAACAGCCTCTTTGGGGCGTCCACTGCGTGCATCGTCTTCGATGCTCATTTTGCCTCGTTTAAATTTAGCAAACCACTTCTTAATGGTTGATTTTCCTGGTGCAGAGTCCGAATAATGTTTATCAAGCCAAGCCTTGGCTTCAACAGTATTTTTTTTCACCAAAAAGCAATGCTTTATTAACACACGAAATTCTTTTTATCCATTTTTTCACAATAACAAAAGCTGCTTCACTCACAATGCTATATCTCACGAACTAATTATCCGGCAGCTGTGAAATTTATACACGTATCTTTTGAAGGTTAGTACTAAGTAAAAATCACATGGATTTAATTCTAGTAACGACATCTATGAGTCAGCCTACGAAATTTTCAGCCCAACTGTTATATATATATATCTCTTAATAAACTGCCTTGGTCAGCAACTTAGTAGTTTTGCATGTACCAAAATCTCAGGTTCATTTTCCATTGGGAACACATTTTAGTGGTTTGGATCACACCCCACTTTCAACTGGATGGGGGGAGGATCTTTTATGAGAGGATAATATTTATATCTAAGTAATATCACACACTGATTTTCTCAACTGTTTGGGTTGGCCTATTCTGGTATGTGTGTATAATTTAAGGAATCTGAACCCGAGACACTGTAATCACATGCATCATTGCATGTCCATGTATTTCACATCGAAGTGATTGTTACTTGAGTATGTGACTTCGTGATAAATCAGTTCAATATTTCAACTATGTTTTCACACATCCAGGGATTCTGAGTTATTTTCCCTGAACATGCCAGTTTATTCAAGTGTATGTATGAAATTTGCATTAAGTGCACATTTAGGCCAATACCTGACCACCAAGCATTGTAATGAAATGAGAGAGTTTGGAAATGTTTACAACTTGCTAAAGTTTAATATGGATATGTGTCTGTTAAATGATACAAGTAAAAAGATAGAAGGAAAAAATATACAGGAACAAGGGAAAAGATGGCACGCAGGTTGAAAGTTTTACCAGATGAAAATCATTTAACCTCTTACTAATGCATTACTAACATGTTTGTGAGGGGTGGATAAGTGCATGTGGGAGAGAAACCATGGGAAAATCAGTGCAAATATAATAATGCATTCATGGTGGTAATACAGTTGCTTTTCCTTTGTTTTTGAATGGAAGTGTTAGTGGAGAGGGGTAATAAACAGATAAGACAGAATAATTAATGAACAAGCAGATAAAATCCAACATTTCAATCCTACAAATGCCAATCTTCATCAGGTAAAAGTAGAAGGAAGCTATTGAAAGCTGGGAAGGAAGGGAGGCATTTAGTGGTATGCAAGGAACTAGCAAAGTACATTACATGTGGTGCCATCTATTGCAACAGTTCAGAAGCTTGTGTGTGTGAAGTGCAGCGCAGGTGCAGGAATCTTCCCAGCTTTTAGTATATTTCTCTTATTTTTACCTGATTAAGATTCTTGTTTGTAGGATTGAAATTCTGTCTTATTTGATTCCATCTTTTATTTTGTTTTATTAATGCAAGTGCAATAACACAGACATTTGGTAAGAATGGATATTCACCACCTGTGAACTGCTAATCAAATCTTTATTATGATTATTTGTGTGTGGTAACGGTGGTGATGGAGTGGTGAGGATAATTAATTCTGGGGTTCAAGGCTGTTTGATGTGTCATCTAAGTCAAGATAGTTCAAGTGAGAAAGTAAGTTAAGCTAGAGAAGTGACAAGCCAAAGTGGAGGCCATCAGAAAAACAAGTGTAGGTTTGTAGAGGAAAACTTGTCTGAATCAGAATTGCCATGAAGAAAGGAGAACAAAGAATGTGCAGACAAGTCTGATTTTTGTTTGGATGAGATGACATGGATAACAAGAACTTGACGTTGGTGTCTGATGGGCTGCTCAGTGTGTGAGAAGTGGTTTATACCAGCGTGCATCATAACTACAGTTTACCAGGGCTTAATGGATGTGTGGGTTTTTGGAATGATCAGAACTATGCCTGCACTCTTCACTTATTACTGGTATTTTAACAAGACAATCTTCATATACACAAAGATTTCATGTTCTGTGTGGTAAGTTTGGCAAATTGTATGAACTGCTCAAGTCTACTTCCACTTCTGAGATCAGGTATTCCTATTCATTGCTAGATTTCCCTTTCCTTCTTTTTTTTGTTTTCGTTTTATATTTCTCCTGTGCCTGTTGTTTGCATGCATACATGCATGTTTTCTAGTGTTTCTATTGCCTGCAGAAATAAGAGTTTTTCCTGACATTGCTTCAGATTCAATTTTATCTCCTTTCTTTTAGTTTTTTCTTCTGTCTGCTAAGAATGTAGATTATACATTGTTCTTTCTATGACAGTAAAAAACTTCTTATGTCCATGCCAGCAACACATTTGTTAAAAACAATAAAAAACACTCAAACATCACAATGAAAAATACTTTAGAAGTTCTACCAAGCTTTCGATTCCATCTCGGAATCATCATCAGGGCTGGGCGAGAGATGGCGAAAGTGACACGGTTGAAGTTCCACTGGTGCTATTCCCTTATGATGATTCCAAGATGGAATTGAAAGCTTGGTAGAACTCCTAAAGTGTTTTTTATCATGATGTTTGTGTTTTTTTTATTGTTTTTAACAAATGTTTTTTTTTTCTGTTGAGATGTGCAGCAGTTATGCTTATATTTTGTATTGGATATATTTTTAAGTTGTTTCAATGTACTCTTTGCAACATCGTATTTGACCACCCAGAAAGAATTCTAAGTCCTGAATTCGTAAACTTAGCAACATTGCACTTCAGCTCAAGCTGAGAGTAACCAACTTTGAGTTGGTCCCTCACCTAGACGAAAAACTCTGTGGTGAAAGGCTTTAAATTTCACACTTTAAAGGAACTTAGAAACTATAAACAGCTAATATAATACACAATAAAACAGATATAGTGAATTGGATACAGAACGTTTAGAATTTTTTAGGATTGTGCCTGCTCGACTTGAAATCAGAGAGGTTTGAAACAATGAATACAGTTTTTCTCCACCTGGAGGATATCGCCATGAAGTTTGAGCAGAAAGATGCAAAATCTGAGAATTTTTTGCGACATTTCATTTACAATACCCTGCATAATATCGAACACTTCTAAAAAAATAATATTTTTCATGACCTGTCCGGAAAATGTGCTTGTAACACAATAAGGTGGATGTTTTCATAAACTTCAAATCCCACCCTCATTTTTTCCCTTAGAAAGTGTTGATTTTCCAGGATTTAAGATTAAAACTTTCTTTTTTGCCATTTTTCATAAGTTCTGTTATTAACACACATGTTATGACTAATTCGCATATCACATACATGTATTCCGATTGCTGTATGTAATGTTATTCAAGATATGTTTATGATCTTCACTGAAACCTAAACTATTCATTATTTCGATATACTAACGCACACACTCAATTATATTAAGCAGTGACTAACAAAGGGGAGAGTTAATGAGTTCAAATTGTTAAGATTGGTAATTTTATGTCCGTTCCTTCATAATGACTGTTGTTAATCCCCTCACCTCTATCTTTCGATGCATCTAAAAGTAATAGTAAATCACCAATTAACGTAAGTAAGTGGCTATTGTGACGGAGTAAATGCGATAAAAAACTACTAACAACTATTTATGTAGTGAATGACAAAAAAAAATGCAAGACCTGAGAATGATCGTTAATTCGCTACTGCTTTGTATCCAAAATACTAGACAGAAAATATTAGATCTAACAAACTTTCTACTAAATTAGCAATATTCAAAACAACCACCACATTAGCTCTACGTAACTTGATTCTGCGCATCCCACGTGGCACATGATTTCCTCCTCCCATCGAAATGGCTTCCGGAAATGCTGCACCTTCTTACTCTTTCCTTTCACCAACGTTAATTTACCAGCAAGGTGGATAAACTTTACGCCCAACTTTATACTCCTGAAAAAAAATTTCTTCCCGGCTGGAGAACCGAACCCACGACCACTCCCGTCAGAATCAAGCACGCTACCTCTTCTCCAAATAGCTCATGTTAGTTAACAGTTTGAAGAAGCCAATGCACATGTGATGCTATGTCTCTAATCACCTCATTACAATTTGTAATACAAAACTCGAGAAACGCTGAATGGGAAGAATGGTGAATATTTATATTGGTGTTTTGTCATATTTTGTAAATGGTGTGTAAATGCCATGTTTTGAACAAACAATTGTTTAGTTACAAAATATTTTCTTGTTTCTTGAAAGTAGGATTTCGAAAACTAAAAGGATACACACCCCGGACATTAAGGAACTTCAGCCTTCCCAAAGACTGTAGAAAAAGAGAGAGGAAAGGGATATTCAACTTCTCAAATGTAAAATATGTGTGAAATTAAAACAATGGAAAATCTTACAAGTGCATATTAATGAACTACAAAGTATGAAAAACCTATTTTCGTGGTAGGAAACTGATCTGTCATTTTCGAAATATGAACCTGCTTTTTCTGTATTATAAAGTGGGAATGTGGCAATATATTTCCCTCGGCAAGGAAAATTTACGTAAACCGCCAGCTTCCCTTCAACTTATTTAATGGCCCCAATGTTTAATCCAACAACCTATCCCCAGCTATTCTACAGGCTCGAGCAATGTGTGTGTCTTTACCCCTCGAATGGAGTGCTTAAAATTACGTGAGCAGTATGGTGTAGGGAGATCGTATTCGCTTGCTGAATGGAAGGTCGTGGGTTCAAAACTCCTTAATTTACAGAATCTTTTACAGGAAAATAAACAGCCTTGGACGAGAAGGCCTGTCTACATATCTGTGAAATTGCCGTTGATTGGTATTGTATGCAATTTACAACTAGTACTTCTGAAAGACCTTTATATCATAGTAAGCAAGATGCAACGTGGATTGCACAGAAACAAGTGAAGTAAATTCTGAGATGGGAAGTTTCAAATGTTGAATAGCATAATATTTGTGGTTGCATCATGGAGAATCAGACCTACATTTTAGGTCCGCAGTGAAGATCACAAAGAACACAGAACATACTGCTTGTATATATATTTGTATTGTTGTTTTAAGTCTTCTTTATGCACAGATAGGCTAATTGGAACTGGACCTACAGTTTCAACTGGAATCCGAACCATTTTACAATGTGCCTCGACCGGGTACCTTGGTAACAACATACTGTTCAAGAACAGTTATTTATGACATAAATTCTTAATGTGGTTAACATAACTTGTCTTAATGAAATAAAAAAGTGTTGCCTAAAATCCTACCAATAATTGAGTTTCGCTGAACTTTAATGAGTACTGCGCAAGAGACAAATCAAGCAAGCTGAGCAGAAGCATTCCTCGAGGAATGCATAATTACTTAATAATAATCCATGTCTCGACAGCCCTCGAAGGGCCTTGGCCTATCTCCCCACTGCCAGTCTCCCTCCCATAATCCTACCTAGAGGTGTGGAGATCTTCAACCGGTAATGGGGTGACGTGGGGTCAGCACATCGGACCCTCAGGCGTTATAGGAGAATTTCGAGACCGGGTTACGCTACTCGCTTGTAGCTCCCCAATTTCCTCATGATGGTGGGTTGCTACCAGCCTAAATAAAGGCTGAGAGTATTGTAATCTTATATTACATTATTTCAACACTTCGTACTGGGTAAATAACAAGAAAAAAGTAACAGGAGAGTGTGGGATTTGAACCTGCGATGTTTCGTTCTTGACGAAAAAGTGTAACAGGGTGGACGTCTAACCAACTGCTCTACGAGATTACTATCATTAAGCTTTGTAAAACACACTGATCTCAGTGAAAACAAACATGCGCCGGAGTTCCTAACCATTTTTCGCCACAGATCAAGGAAAAGACACACTTTGCAGAATCGTCCGGTACTGTGCAAGGTATCTTTACTGAAATTTCACCTAGAATCATGAGAAATTTGCTTGTTTGCATTCAATGGTGACAACAATTCTCTCCAGGTGGTAGAGAACCTGTTTAGTGTTTCAAACTGCATACACATTTTCCCATTTTCAATTTCAGGACGAAGACTCCTATTTTCTATTCAGCATTCGCATTTCTACTTGCGATTTTTGTTTAATTCCGTATAGTATTACTGATTTAGGATTTCAAACTTCATGGAATGTGAAAGAATTTTTAAAAATCACAACAGCGTTTCTTTTAAAAAAGAAGAACTGTTTTAATGTTGGCAACTACATGTTGGCTCTGAAGTGCCATGTTGTCAAATTTACAAATTCAGGACTTCGAAGTTTTTCAGGGCGGACAAATAAGATGTTGCAAAGAGTACATACAGAAATTCAATACTGACTTTAGAATATATTTTTTTTTTCTGTGGTAGGTGTTATGTATTTTATTGACAGTACATATTAATGTTATTACATGGGATGGAATAGTAACCATGCACTATAAATATTTTATTGAAAGTATTTAAGTCAGCAAAAGATTTTCTTAACATGAAAACTCATTTTTTGAACCAAATGCAATTGGTGGTGGGTCAATTCACCAAAAAAGTAAATTTTGTTAATGCTTTATGAAATTTAACAGATATAGTACAGGAAAACCTCATTAATACAATATTTGTTAAAACAAAGTACCTTTAATGCGAAGTTCTTCCCATTCCCCAGCCAGTAAGATAGGATTTCAGTGCTTTTCAGTATGGATAAATCTAAATACGGATAATTTTTAATACAAAGTTGTTTTCAAGACCCTTCAGAAACTGGTTTCGCTTAATTTGAAGTAGACACCTGCGTAAGTCGACAAGAGAAGATCGAATGCGGATAGAGCTTGGATGTTATTTTAACTTGACCTTGACATATTTCCTTGTCCTAAGAGCTGCTGACAACTCAGGGGAAGCAGCCCAAAATGCCCACTGGACTTGCATTCTTTGTCAATGTGCATGACAGGTCAAGCTCATTCACCTCTGAATGCACCACCTTGGAAATATTCACCAATGCAAGATGAGAAATGCGAGATAAGATCGCAGGAATGTTCTAAAATAAAGATGTGTGGTGCCTGGAAGTCTCACCCATCTGTCTAGCTCTGAGCTCGAGATGAGCAGTTTTCCCTTGAGGAGCAACTCCTGTCCTGGTAGCAGACAACTTCAGGAAACCACTTACATTCAAAATGTGTTCCTTCTGCCCTGTAGCACTTCATACAAAAGGGAACCGTTAATGATAATCAAAGCCACATAGGCCAACTAAAGATCATCAACCTGCTTAACGTGTTATCATCTATTTTTACACAAAATTCATCCTCGATCTTACGTATGTCATAACTCCAGTTTCCCCGCTTCATACATTTCCCAACTGTGCCAATGTCATAAAATTTGCCAAAAAAGTGTTCTGTTAGCTGAGTGCCTTCTCCCTCTTTTCCTATCAGCAAACGGGAGGAGGGGGGGAGTCAATGCTAATTGTTTCGGCCACAATTTTCTTGCTTGTGTGTGCACACAGGCTGATTCCGGTCGAGGGTGGATCCCTCCTCCTTTCCTTTGGCATCTAAAAGAAAGCAACCTCTTCAAAACAAACAAAAACTGTATGATAAGAAAAAAAGTGCCCCCCTCCCTTCTCCTACAACAGCTCATTCTCCGCCACTGGTGTGCACGGCAATGCAATAATTGCAGAATTCAGGTCCCCTCTTTCTTGTTTGAATGCAGCTGTTTGCATTGGAATATTGCCCATATAATTGTCTGTTGCATCGTAAAATGTAAAGCAAGGATCATTTCTCTCTTCTTCACACTGCTGATAAAAGTTTGGTCTTCAAGAATTGCATTATCTTTGAAATGCGGAGGATTTTCTCTTGGGTCACCTGTTGCTCGAACTTCCAGCTGGTCTCATTGTGTTTACACTGCAGCTGGCACCAGTGTTTCATCTACCATCTGCAAAGCTGTCACTTGCTGATAACAGCAATGACTCATCCAGCACGAAGGAAAAAGCGTCATTGTTTTGCATCTCTCAAAGCTGTTTTGATTTGACGATAATGTAATTAGATCTCCACAAAGAAAACAAGAGTTAAAACAACTTCACGATGCACACAAATTTGGGTATAATATAATTGCTGCTTTTCTTCAGAACCATTCGCATGCTATAAAAAGATAAATCCCACAATGTTCAATGTAGGAATGGATTTCTGAAACGGATTAAAAAAAGTTATTCAAGAGGTAAAGTTTTGGCGGAGCTAGTGTTGATATCTGAAAATGCGCAAGTTTCATAATGCTTGTCATGAGTTTAATTTATGGTGATGGACTAATTGGGACTAAATATACAGTTTAAAGTGGAATCCAAACCCGAGTGATTATAGAGTGCAGCTTTGTTATAAATGTCCTCAAATCCACATTTGGTGCAAACAGATTGCAAGTTGTGTGTTTCCTTTTTGAGGGCGGATTACGATGCAAGTCGAGGAAGAGTTTGGACTGCTCCCTGGAATTGGGGAGGAGAGATGAATATGATTTTTTTTTTGTCTGGTGCTGAGAAAGGTTGTGTTGTGTTTCCCCAAGAGAACTTATCTTACCAGTGAATCTTGTAACGGACGATGCTAGTAAACCCATATATAAAATACAACATTCATTCTGTATGATTATCTCCTGACTTTTGCTGGTGCTAGTGCAGGCGCGGCTCGTGCATTACTTACCCGGGGGTTCACTGAAGTCATGTGACATATATTCAGTTTCCGCAAAATAAACTTCCTTCGCCTAACAAAAGGATGGGGGGCGGGCTTAAAAGATTTGTCCAGAATTTTTTTTATATGGGAGTATAAGGTTTTGTATTAGGGGTGTGCGAATAAATTTAGGGCTGAAACTACAATAAATTGTGCCTTTATGAAAAAAGTTGAGTTTTGTTGGAATGGACGTCCTCAAGTAGGGGCAAGTAATATATTTTTTCCTCAGGAGGAGCAAAAAACACTCCTTCAGTCTGAAGTTACTGCAACGCTTTTATAATAATTACCAAAAATTACTGTGACTGAAATTAAATTATATGCGTGTAATATATAATTTTTGGTTTACATTCAATTTCCATGAGGGGCTGCCCCCTTTTCCCCTTCCGGACGTCCATGCCGACTAATCAAAACTGGTCCTACATTTATTAAAGGGAAATGGCAACTAATGGCATGTGCATACTAGAAATCGAACCTGAGACCCTTTCATTGATACAAGATAGCTTTGTTCAAATTTGGGGCTGGTCGACCAGCACACGCTTTTTTTCAGTGGACAAGGAAGTTCGTTTACGTTAATTACGTGCATTTCTATCGGTCATTTCTTACCTGCGCGGACAGCAACGCCTACACTGCATCATGTGACATAACCTAGGTAAAGTCCATCCCTCGCTTCACTCGCAGCATCACTTAATACTTTCCAACAAGTATCCAAGCACTTCAAAAACTAACAAACTTGAGACGATTGACACCGAGCGACAGCGAGTCACGTCTTCGCGCCATTCTTTCTCTTTCGCGAACCCGAAGTGTTTCCACCTTTAAGGAAAAACCTCTGAATGCATGCACGAGCTATTTTGGTAATGTATCTCCTTTATTTTAATTCATCGCATCTAATTACAGCTTTTATTTGTTTCCACTCATTCATCTCTGCCACAATTTTGCATTTATTCCAAGAAGTTCAGTACAAAAATGATACAAAGAGAATATTGAATATGTAATGTGTGCGCTTCAAACTTGAACTGCACACAGCAACACTGGAAGGGAGGAAGCAGCGAGATCGGAGCCTTGTCCCGCGCCTTCTGCGAGAGAACGAACTGCGCATGACCGTTGGGTTGAACATAGGTTCTGCAAATCTCACCTCCCATGTATTTTGTCCTATACCCTCCTCGCGCTTCTGCTCCCGCACGAAGCTTTCACAATGGCAAGAGCTGTCCTGTGGGGGTTCAACTGAGGGTCTGTATCAGGGCGGCCGAATCGCGGTTTCTTCTTCTCAGCAAAAGAGTTCACCGTATTACGGGCACAAATACATGACTTATTGTGTAGAATTTTTAGCGAAATAATGTGAAAATGTAAAGACATTGTTTATTGTTCATTCTCGAGGTGATTATCGTATATTACTGGGGGTTCACTGATCCTGTGCGCTATAGGGCCAACCGCGCCTGTGCTAGTGTGACTGCTGTCAATATTTTTCAAGTTTCCCTTTTAATAAACACTAAATTGTTTTCCATTCTGTAGGTCTCAGTACAAACGGGTTTCTCATGAACTAGAATTGTAAGAATTTTGTGGAAGAGCAACGACTGTGCATAAATGAAAAAAAAAATTAGTTTTTTTAGACTTTTTTTTTGGTGAAAACGTTTTCATGTTGTATTTTCCTTCCCACAATGCATCCTGTGCAAAACAGGTTGTATAACTATACAGGATGAATGGTGTTACCGTCTCCTAGGAATCTTTGTGTCCGCATTAGCTCCGTGTCCTCATTTTATGTAACATTTTTTTATAGTTTCTTTAAAACTTAAAATATGTATATGGGGGTAATTTATACTGTATTTATATATACCTGCAAAACAGGCGCCATCTTGAAAAGTTTGGATAACTTGAAATCGTTAAATTTGAATTTTACATTTTTTGGTTCCTTGAACTTCGTATTAATGAGGTTTTCCTGTATACACAGTTTATTATATGCAGTTATGTCTTAACATATATAGAAGAGAGTTCTTTAAAATGTAAATATAATGTGTGATGAGCTTGATCTAATTTCAAGACAATTAATTTGTTTCTAACTTCTTGTTTCACCATTTATTATGAAAATATGTAATGCAGTTCTTTCTGGTGAAGGGTTATATGAATGGAGATGTAATTATTTTCAGAGTTTATTAGAAGCTAAATTCAGTGGTAGCTGTTAAACTTCAGAGAGGTTTTAAACACAGTTGTTTACAATCTAACTAGTAAAAAAAGTAAAATGAAAATTTGTTAGAAGTTATTTAAAAATGTCAGTACTTATTGTTTACAAAGAAGCATATATTAGTGCTGCATATATATTATTATTTTCTGTGTTGCTTGAAAAACAAAGCTGGCTGTAATGTTAATTGTTTTTCCTTTCTTTCCTTGAACATAGACAATCTTTGCATATTTGTGCTCCGTATATTGCCTGTTATATAATTCAGCTATTCATACAAGCTGGCTACTTTATTTTCTTTTCTCCTCTTAAGTTAGTTATTTTGTTACTTGTCTGTTTTGTTTAGTTTATGTATTTTAGATTTCTTTAATTTTGCTCTGCTCTTTTTATCTATCTGTAACTTTTTTCAGGTGCCTCTTCGCTTTCTTGTTCCACTTGCCTTAGCCCTCGTAGCAGTCTTGGTTATTCTCAACCCATTTTCTTGAACTGTTATCCGATCTCAACAATTCAACGACTACCTGTGGCATCATCAATTTTTTTTGGGGCAGCTCACTACATTAGAGACTCAATATTAACTATTTGCAAGTGATGTGTAGAGGTTTTCTACGGTATTTGAGAAAATACAGGTGCTCATTGTAAGTTATTTTGTATGTGTGAGATATTACTAAATACTAATAGTTCGCAAATAACTGCCTGTATTATACATTTAGAAGTTGTATCATTAGGTATGCAAAATTTGGAGAAGATGGACTGTTAAAGAATATATTACTATGTAATGTATGGCTGTGTAATATTCGGGATTCTAATATTAAGCAAGAAGTCCAAGAAATAAATTTTGAGTTTTTTTAGATTTATGAAACAAGCCTTGCTCAATCATTCAGGTGGTCCTAAAACATTCCATTTGATTTCATTTATTTCACTTCACTTTGCTGCCACTTTTGACTAATCACAAAGATGGGGATGAGTGATGATATGATGAAATTGATGAATGAACAATTACAAACATCCATACCCAGACTGGGATTCACACCCAGCACCCCTGGCATTTAGCACTCTGCCACAGAGGCCCGCTATTACTGGCATTTCTGTCACAATTTTATAATGTATCAAAGATAAAAACATCCGACTGCCTATTAGCACCTACCCAATATTTTACTTTGCAGAATGCAAAGAGGAAACAACTCCCTGAGTTTTATGTATTGTTACTAGTAATTTATTCCATGGCTGTAGTTTAAGTTGTGACTAAATAATGACATAAATCCCCCCCCCCCACACACACATACATACAATATGGTCCCAAGGTTGTACATGTATATTGTCCCAATCTGGAGTTAGCGTAAATACCAGATTGTCCTTATCCGCCGTTTAAGGATTAATCTGTGTGTCTACTCACAGTTAGCCTATGTGGGAAGAAAGTGGACTTCAAACAAACTTTCCATTTTTTTTAAAAATTGTATTTTTTCCCATCTGTCCATTTACTCAACATTATTTTTTCTAGGACATCTTTGCTAATTGGTGGTGGGAGCGATATTCCTCCCCCCCCCCTTTTCATATCTATCTGACCATACCAATTGTTGATGTTGTAAGTTAAGAGAAATGTGGTTCTACTGGTTGCATTACCAACAATTTACCCTTGTTTCACATTTAGCACAATGAAATATGTTAGAACAAACAATTGTATTTAAAATTATTTGGTATTCTTTTATGAAAGTAGAGTTTTTTTATGTTGGTTAAGTTGTACATATGAGATATGATTTTTCTATATTTTCAATTCTGTTATTCCAATTAAAATTTATTACCTTATTACTGTGTTTCAGCTGATCTACTTATGTATTGGAGTATCATAATTACTGTGCTTGATTTAAATCACTATTAAAGTGGATTTTTAGGTACAGTATTTGACTGTACTCCTGTAGAATGCAAGTTATGAGAAGATATTATTGTCCACAACACACCAACCAAAGTAGTTTCTTTGGATATAAAATAAGACTCTTGTTTTCCTGTTGTCATTGTGTTTTTGATTATTGGTCTTTGTATGGCTGTAGGTAGAAAAGCATAGAACTTTTGCCCATTGGTTGTGAGTGTTCATTGGTCCTGTGTTTGAATTGATAATTTGGTTTTCTCTTTTGGATGAGATTTTTGTTGAATGGATTTTGGGTTTGTTTTGTTTTATTTGGAATTGATGATGGATGTGCATTCAGTGAATTCTCAATCATACATAGTTGGTTTAAACTTTTACCTTCTGTGTCCGGTTCTTTACCAACCCATACGATCTGACATCAATGTCGTCATTGATGGAAAACTTATTGCTCTAGATGGGGTAGGAGAGGGTTACATACAAAGTTCCCCAACTTTTAAAAGTGAAGCTGAATTGCAAACATTGATAAAGAGTACTAGAGAACTAAAGAGTAAAACTTGCCTACTGTTGTAGAAGAGCACTATCACAATATAACAAAAGCTCAGAGATAAAAATGTTTCTTTCTTCCTTTCACACCTATATGCCCCAGATGCATTGTTACATCAATCTAATTTTGATGCAATCACTTTTGCATTTTAATACAGTACTAGTTATTGATCGATATTGTTATCTTTCACACAATAGATAAAACACAAAATGAGATTTTTAATTTTTAAGACACCCAGACACCATTTGGAAAATTGTACCACATCATTTTTTGCTGCGAAACCACAGAAGATATGTAAAAATTTCAGTGAAAAATGCAGGCTCGACTAGCACTCAAACCTGGGTCTGTGGCATACAGTGCCATTGCTCTACCAACTGAGATACCAAGCTGGCCTGCTTCACCTGAGTTTTTGCTGCCTTTGTTTTACCTGTGTATAATCATCTCTGTCTAATAAGAATTTGGTAGAGCAATGGCACGGTATGCCAGAGATCCAGGTTTGAGTCCTGGTCTAGCCTGTATTTTTCACTGAAATTTCTATGTAGTACATCTGTGTGTGCCAAATCTTAACACAGAAGACATGCTCTAAAGTCATGTGCAAATAATACATAAAAGTGAATATGAAATTGGATTTGATTTTTTAACATACTTCGTTGACATGATCTGGATATCATATGCTGCTTTAGTGGCTGAATACATTAAATGGCAGACTTGTGATCTCGCCACCAATGATTCCAGGTTCAAGCACTAGCCTGGTCATTGGATGTTCCTTTGTGAGTGTCATTTCATTGATTTCTTTAAACAGTATCATCCTCATTATCTTAAGTAGCCTAAATAGGGAGAAAGTGATGTAAAATAAGAAAAACTTAAATTGGCATACAATTTGAGGACATTGTGCAAAAATTTCATCAGAATAAGTAATGCTTGGTACTATTGCTAATATTTTGCACAGTATTCAATAAAATAATCTCATCTTGGCTTATGGTTGAAGTAAGCTCCTTGTTATTACACATAAATTGTCATTTTGCTAAAATCAGGAATTAATCTAGAAGTACTTCCCAGAGTGGTTGGAGATGCATGGGACTGTGTTGCAATTCTAATATGAAATTTAGTTTCCTCATTTTGAATTTACCAGAGAAAACGTGCCTTATTTTCCTTTGCTGAAGTTTGATTCTTTTCTTCCCAATTGATTTAATAAATTAGTTTCATTCCGGATGTGTTTTTTGTGTAAACTTTATTTCTTTTAATCATCTTTGGGTAGATGTTACCCAACTTGGTCTAATTTATATATTTTCTATCATCTGGTCATTTTCATAGGAGTAGTATCATCCAGACTAGAAGCTAGAGTCACAAGATCTGGAATAGTTTTATATTGCATGTTTAGTCAGAGCATATATGTATTAGTTGACTTATATATGGTACAATCCTATGTGCCAACATTACATTCTGCTAAAGCAGATGTGCATTTGCACATGTGATTGAATTTTTTCAGGACAGGGAGGGAATGGCAACAGAAGGTAACATTGATTCATTCAACAGATTTGGCTCCTTACATCATGTGTGTTGTAAACATTGTGGGCTTATCCAACAGGATCCTTAGTCTGGATTGGTAATGACATGACTTTATTTCTCATTGACAGCCTTAGCCACCTGCTGCATGCAGTTTTTGCAATACAAACATAGCCTCTTCCTGCACTGTACAATGCTTTTTATTGCATTCATTTTCTTTTACAGTACATATACTTATTATTGATTATTTCTCTCTTGGGAAAGACCTCTTGATTTAAAAAGAAGTAATAATAGTTACCATCTGTACACTATTATGCCAAATTCTTCTCATGGTGAACTAACATTGGGAATGCATGTTTGTGCATACACAAAATTTTCCCCGTAAGACCTAAAATATAAAAGAATTATGCAACTAAAATGAAGAGTTGTGGTGGTCTAAGTCAGTAGGGCATCTGCTGCCGTGCAGGAGACCCGGTTTTGATTCCCAGGGTGCGTGATCTGTCTGAATTTTTTCGGCCTTGTCCCCACAAAGTGGTGCTGGGGCTCATCCAGCCTCAAATCAATGGGTACCTGGGAGCAACCGTGGGGACTAAAGGTTTCCAGAGCATGGTGCTCATCACATCCTCTAAATGTGCCTTCATGACACGGTGCTATATGCACTGGGAACTTTACCTTATACATCTAAGATCAGAAGTGCAACAGCCCTTTGAGGAACAAGGCTCAAAGCAGCATTTTATGTACCTAGTGCACCAACTTCCATGACTCCTTTATCATGGCTCTTGTGACTGTACTTCACTACTTGTTCTTCAAGTTCCTCTCCAGCTGTGATCACAAGGAATTAGACCAGGGACTGCAGACACCAAAGGCAACAATTCTAAAGACCACCATTGTGGAATTCATTTATTATTTCATAAATAATGGATACACTATATTACACTTGCAATCAAAGGGTTCTGGGTTTGATTCATGATGGAGGCACAGTGCAGTCGTTTGGAATCCACTTTAACCTGCAAGTCCTGTCCTGATTATCCTATCTGAGTATAAAGGTGGACTTGAAACCAACTTGTGCACTATGTACCCAGTATATTTTCTTAATTGACTATATGATGAACTTCAAACTTGCTCAACAACCTTGACTCCATTGATAGTACTTTTGTTACCATATTTTCTTGAATTAACTTCAGAATGCAACATGTTTAGGCATTGTAAGATAACACAAGTCTATGTGTGTCTTACGTGACTCGTGAGACCCAAGTCTGTCACCCTCTGTGGTACAGTAGTCAGCATAATGTGCTATGAAACCAGAGGTCCCAGGTTCAAACCCTAGTTAAGGCATGGATGTGTCAGTGTGATTGTCTGTTCATGCATTTTGTATTCATCCTCATCATGATAGAAAGAAAAGAAAGAAAGAGGTCCAAATCTACCTTTGTTTGGAAACCTTGGTGCAGCCACTATATTCCTTAGATATTGCACCATCAGACAATCACTTGTTCCATTTCTTGGAAACCACTTTCAAGGACAACAATTCCGACCTAATGGCAATGTGCAAAACCACACTAGATGGATTCTTTGCTTCATATTCTAAAGATTTATAACACGGTGTGGAGTTCATAGTTCTTCTGTCACATTGGTAGAAGATGCTTTATGGTGACAGATTATTTTTGATGCTGCAGATATGAATTTCATCTGTGTATGGCATTTTGAATTGTTAAGTAATTTTGACGGAATTGGTATCTTCATTGACATTATATTTTGATCGCTATTTCTACATCAAATTTTTTCATTCATCTGTTTCTTATGGATGTCTTTTCTTCATTCTAATTTCATATTTGAAAGAGGCTTCAACTTATGTGACTTCAGGCTTATTAATTTATGATTTGTGTTTGTATTTCAAACATCAGACAGACACTTGAAAAAAAGTGGGAATATAATCAAAATGTCCATCAGCTATTCATTGATTTCAAAAAAGCATATGATTCGGTCAAAAGAGATAAATTATATAATATATTAGTAGAGTTTGGAATACCTAAGAAGCTTGTTAGTATGATAAAAATATGCACCAGTGAAACAGAAAGTAAAATTCGTGTGGGTAATAATATGTCTGACAAATTTATAATTCATGATGGGTTAAAACAAGGAGATGCATTATCTCCATTGCTCTTTAATTTTGCCTTAGAATATGCTGTAAGGAAGGTAAAAGAAACTAAAGAAGGACTAAAATTAAATAGTGTGACTCAGTTGTTAGCATATGCAGATGATGTTGACTTACTGGGGGATGATATAAATATGATTAAGAATAATGCTAAAATATTTTTCAAAACTGCTAAAGAGATAGGTTTGGAAGTTAACAAAGAGAAAACTAAATATATGCTTACAGGCCGAAAGCAAGTGTTAGGTAATAATCAAAATCTAATTATTGATAACAACTCGTTTGAACCAGTTTCCAAATTCAAATACTTAGGAGTAATATTAACAAATGAAAATAATATTAAAGAGGAAATAAAAAGTAGGCTTAATTCAGGAAATGCATGTTACTTCTCTCTTCATAAACTTTTATCTTCTCATTTAATATCTAAGAAACTAAAGGTTAAAATATACAAAACAGTAATTTTGCCTGTAGTATTATATGGGTGTGAAACTTGGTCCCTTACATTAAAAGAGGAACATAAATTGAGAGTATTTGAAAATAAGATCCTTAGGAAATTCTTTGGACCTAAAAGGGATGAGGAGACAGGTGAGTGAAGAAGGTTACATAATTTAGAACTACATAATTTGTATTCATGTCCAGATATTATTAGAATAATTAAATCAAGAAGGCTTAGGTGGGCAGGCCATGTGGCACGAATGGGAGAGGAAAGAGGAGTTTACAAGGTTCTTGTTGGGAAACCTGATGGTAAGAGACCTGTAGGAAGGCCAAGACGAAGATGGAGGGACAACGTTGAGATGGACCTAAAGGAAATCGGTAGGGATGGAAAAGAGTATATAGATCTTGCTCAAGATAGGGAAAGATGGAAGGCCTGTGTTGCTGCAGCCATGAACCTTCGGGTTTAAGAAGGCTAGAGAGTTAGTTAGTTAGTTAGTTAGTTAGTGTTTGTATTTCTTCTTTGTCATAGATAGATATTTGGAACTAGCATTGGAATAATATATTCCTCCTGTAGGTTTGCAATGAATTTGGTGTGGAGTCTATATTATCTTTCTGGTAGATTAATAAATCAAGGAAGAAACAATTAACCCATTATTTTTTATGTTACATTGTAACGAATGGATAATATTAGAATACTTACTTACAAGAATTTTTTTTTTCCACATTGCACAATTGGATAGTTATTTCCAATTAATTTTGCAGGCTCCCTGCCTTCATTCACAAAGGGTATGGCATCTGGAGCAAGGCCTTCAAAAGCCTTAAAAATTGATCGGAAATAACTATCCAATTGTGCAACGCGGAAAAACGAAATTTCTCATAAGTAATACATAAACCACATTTACTGCATCCATCATGAATTAGAATACTTATTCCTCTAAGGAACAAAATGAGGGTTGACCAGACACCAGTTTACTTATGAATAGATTGATTTTCCTGTGAATATCCTTTTGTGCAACTAATTGTATTTCTTCACTAGTGGAGTTGAGAATAGCTTATAGCTTTCATAGCAAATATCGTGGCAGATAGAGGTGTTCCAAATTTTGTAGACACTGGTTTTACTGTGGGAACAAAATAAATCTTCAGTGCTTGATTAATTCATTTTACATAGAGTATTTTGTACTTCAGCAGCTAATTATGTAAAGTCCTCATAAATTGTGCAATGTGTGTATTTTTGATAGTGGCTTGTTTTCAAGATCATGAAAAAGGGACAACTTTTAATTACTACAGAGCCCCATTTATACCCTCAATTTTTTGTTGGATAGCAAAGAAGCTTTCTACTTTTTATAATGTAAAACTATTTTGATGAATGTGAAAAAGTAGTAACTAAAACATGGGTTATTACTAACAGTATTTTAGAACTTGCAATAAAAAAGTGACTAAAATGCAATTCCAAATAATGAAAAGGAAAATTTCTGAATTTGACACACAAAAATATTATACATCTACTGATAAGTCTTCCTATCCCTTATTTTAATTGTTTATTAGCCCTTCCATATTTTCTTCCTTGTTTTGTCTATAATACAAAAAGTCAGTGTGTTAAGATAACTAGTATTAGCAATTCTGACATTTTTTCGGAAGAAAATTTTAGATTAACTGTGAATTTCTTAATTTTCTATTCTTCTTGTAATCATTGCAAGATGAGCATCCAATCCACTCTCTTAACAGGAGGAAATAAATAAGAAAACTTACATGTGATCTTTTTCATGCATTTCCAATTTCCAGCTACCTTTATTCATACAAATGTTGCTTTTAGTTGACACTCCACATTTAAACAGAAAGTGAAATATGGAAATCTGCAAAATGTATGATTCCCAGATATTACTGTTGTATGCGTAAGATGCAAATAAAACTTAGTGCTGAATTCATATCTCTGGTAAGGGTTCTTTATATGGCTGTTTGATTGTGATCATTCTCTATGTGTTTCATCTAATCATCATTCATCACCATTGTCACTATTAATGTAACGAGGCAAGAAAGTGATGTAAAATAAACAAATAAGAACAAGCAGAGATGTAAATAAAATTGCAAAATGCTAAATATTCTCGTACATTATGAAAGTTTACTCAAGGGATATAAAATGGTGATGTTGATTTCATCGTAATACGCCATTAGTGACAGTTAAGCAGTTATGTATTTTTCATTTCTTTTCCACCCAAATACTTGAATAGAGTCTATGAGGATGAGTGATTAGATGCAATAGATGAAAAGATTAGCACAAAGTAATGCTCATATCCAGTCAGGACTCAAAGCCTTCAGTGGAGAACTTGTGAATCAAGCACTAAAATTGCCGAGCCACCATGGCTGCATTTTTTTAAATGAAAACTTTGAAGCTGTGTCTTAGAAATATGTTTGTGTTTAGGATGGTAGCACGTACACAGTTAGGATAATAAAAACTATATTACATGGGTCGTTCAATATATAAGTTTCCGTATGCTGTAAAAAAAATTATTTTTAAGATACATTAGAAAACTATACATACATGTGTAGGAGGATCCTTCCTCACTTCTCCACGTGATCCCCATAGAGATTCAGGCATTTGTCCCACCGTTGCACCAATTTGTCCATACCCTTTGCAAGAAAATCAGGGCTCTGGCTATTGAGCACTATTCTCACATTACGCTTCACTTCTTCATCTGTTTTGAAACGATAACCTTGCAATTCAGACTTTAACACCGGAAAAAGATTGAAATCACTTTGCGCTAAATCGGGGCTGTATGGAGGGTGGGGCATCCGTTCCCACCCCAATTCTTCAATTTTGTGTTGTGTTTGCACTGCTGAGTGGGGGCGAGCGTTATCGTCAAGAAGAATGACACCAGCTGACAGGAGACCTGGTCGCTTATGTTGAATTGCGTTTTTCAGTTTATCCAGTGTTTGACAATAACGGTCAGCATTAATTGTTCTTCCTCGTTCCAAAAGTTCATAAGCAGAATGCCCTTATCATCCATGCTTCTGAACTCCTTATGACGCGAGCCCACGTTTTCCTAACAAGCATTTACTTTTCGCCCTTGAGCGCATGCACCTTCATGTCTGATAATGAATCGATTGTTGTTCCTTGTCAACCATGTGCTTCTTTTTAATAGCATTGCTTTATACAATATTTTATAGCACAGGGAAACTTATATATTGAACGTCCCTAGTAATTTGTTAAGTGTTTGTTTTCTATCTTAGTGCACACATGTAAGGTAAAGCTTCCATAGTGTTATTTTCAATTAACAGATAATTGATAAACTCAAACAGCGTAGAGCAATATCAGCCAGGTTAAGTTGCTTGTTTACAATACTTTACTCCTCAGTAGATTTTTTTTTGTGGAGGGATACATTTTTAAGGGAAAAATGTAAAATATTTAAAGTCTATTTTTATCATTGCCTTATTTTTGCTTAATCCTAATATTGCTTACTTTAATCAAAGTCAATGAATCTGGCCTCCATCATTATTGCACTGCTGCTTGAATAATTTGTGCTCGAGGTATAGGTTGAATTTCTTGTTCAGGAAGGACATGCATTTACAGATGAGAGAACCAACCTGTGCTTAATTGCTTATATCATAAATTAGAATTATTTTATGATTTTCACAACTGCTTAGAAAAAGTGATACATGCTTATAGTGTATATTGGTAGAATTATTTCTTCTTATGCACATTTTAACTTTTTTTGTCAAACAGGATGATACTTTTATCTGTATTATATTTGCTTGATGCTGTCATCATAGAGATCAAGCACTAAAATAGTTTTCCGTAGTTTACATAGTTTTAATGTGATTAATTACTGTCACTAGAGTATGTGAACATTAATGATATAAAGTAATAGGTTAGTATTGTGCATCACCCAACATTTGAGTACTAAAATGTGAGCAGAACAACATTACATGCAAACAAACTCCTGTGTTTTGAAGTAAAATCAAATGTTGGGCAGAGGGTAGAAATACATCCTCACACATTGTAAGAAGAGATCTCTCACAACAATGGTCCTGAAATGGTCACCCTGTATTAGATTTACTGTTTCTCATATACTTGTGATTTAAAAAGGGTCTATGGTAGATTATGTAACTCATAATATAGAGTATGATCATAAGTAATATCATTCCATGGAATAAGAAGGTTACAAAAATGCAGATTTCTTCCACATATTTCATTAAAGTACATCAAAACATTAATTTTGTGATATATTGACAAAAGTCCTCTTGCATTAAATTAAGGAGAGGGAGGAATATATAATATCCAAAATTATGGATGAAAGCACAATAACCACCACTAATGCTGACAACACAGCTTCTCCCATTACCAGTGGGAAGCGGTGGTCTGGACAGACAGGTATGATGTGCATGACAGCTGAAAACCCACTCAACAGAAGTGGCATCGATTGGGTCCTAGCTCTCCATGTGCCAGTGCATGGTGGATGAAATGGAGCTGGCTGCATCCCTTAGTGGTTAATAGCCATGTGGGATTCATGTGCTGGGAATAGTGAGTCACATCCATGCAGGAGAGGGTATTTCAGGATTCATCAGGGAACGTTCAGCCTGTCTGAGAAAGCTCAAACTATGAGACAGATGATACAGCACTACACAGATCATGTGGTGTGTGGTTTACTGAAATGTGTTTTTTTTTTGTGTGTGTGTGTGTGTGTGTGTGTAAAACTGCTCGGTGACCAGGTGGGCATAGTAAGCGAAACTGGTCTGGTGTGCAGGCTCTGCCCACAGCCAGTGTAATAAATACTCTGTGGGGCCCGTGTTGTGTACCATCCCTTTGTGTTTGTAATTACAGCCCTTCATCCATCTAATTGTATCACTAATGATCCTTCTCTTTGCAATTAGCCAAAAGTAGGAGAAAAGTGAAGTAAATAATCAATCAATCAAACCAATGACTAAAGTAGTTTCTGCTACTACTCCCTTTACCATTTAAAATGTTGAAGACATCCCCTGTATAGCCCCTTAGCAGGGGACATTAAAGTTCAAAACATATCTTTTGCTCTGCTCCCATCCATTTTTATACAATGGCATTGAAATATTTGAGCATTTTATCAGTTTCAAGAGTATTAGCTGTTACAGACTCACCCTGCATGTAATAAATGTTACTCGATGTCCTTTCCACTTTCTGTTAAACCACACTGGTGGAAAGTTGTCCATTCAGCCCAACCATCCTCTCTGAAGGGAGATCTTTTCTGCTGTCCATCAGTAGCCAGCCTTTGTTCAATCGCTGATTAGGGCAGGGTTGGGTGGGCATTTCTCTCCATTATGGCAGGTGGACAATGGATCATTTAGAAGCCTTTAATGGAAATAATTTCATCATACTCTTGCTGGTAATTCTGACTCCTTTTCCAAGTCAGTTTTTCCCACTAATTTGTCCTGCTTATTCTAGAACTAAATACATTTCTAAGTCAAACTTTGCATTCAGTAACATCTTATATGCGTAGTTATTTGCATCTTTGCTTACAAATAGTGTGGGGCTATTGATTAACACAGGCTGCCACATATTTTAAAAAGGTTTACAGTAAATAAGACATATTGTTGCTGCTCTTGGAATTTTATGTGTGTGTATCTGTGAGGATTTATATTACTTGTTAGATAGGTATTACCAGACACCAGCCTTTGTTTCCAAATGATTCTTCCTCTCTTTTCTTATATATTGTATATTATGCTAACGTAAGCATTATAAGGTACTTTATCATGTGGAGCTTGTGAGCATGTGCACTCACACACTGTCCTTGGTATAATATTTATCTTCTCACAAGATGAATATTGTTTATATGTATGAGTGTGTAGACTGTGAATTGTAAATTACTTAGTTGCGACTTTGAAGCAATAACATGGTGTACCATTCTATCACCTTATCTCACCGTAAAGTGGATACCTAAAACACTACAACACTTTAAATACTGATGTTTCATCCGCTTCTCATGTGATAAAGTGACATAACACTGTACTTAATTATGGTTGATTCAAGGAAGAAATTTTCGTTGCATATTTTCTACATTGTTTTCAAAGTACGGGGTTATCATCAATGATGTTCCCAATTTGAAACATATATTACCAATGTTTAATGTTTTCCAGGTACACAAAAATGGTACAGATGGAAAGGTAAATTCAGAATTATAGCCATGCATTATGCACTGTTCACCACCAGGAGTGGCATTAGAGAAAATGGCTTCCATCAAAGACAGGAGAGCTTTTCCCATGTTCACAAGTCTGTTATTCGTTTCCATACCAAGTGATTTGAGCTTCAGCTAGAGGGCTCTGCGGTTTACCCATCTTGTGTGTAAAATCACCTTTACCACAGACCATGTTTGATATGTGAGTGCATATCAGAGTAGCCATCGCAACAATTGATTACGATATGTTGCAACATGTATGGCAAGAGTTTGACTAAAGGCTGGATGTGTGCCATGTTACCAAGCTGTCCAGTCTTTGATGGAAGACATTTTTTCTAATGGCTGCAAGGTAGATGAAGAAAAAAACTTTTTGAGTTATATTTCCATCAGTACAAATTTTATGCACCAGAATTAGCTTCAAGCTGGGAACATCATTTATGCTAATCCTGTACTATGATATACATAATTTTTATTTTTTATTTTTCTAATAGTACTATGATACAATGCATATTTTCATTATGTAGTCCATTTCTCCTCTGCTTTAAGTTAAAAATAACATCCTTGCTATGTTAGTAATTCCTTTGCACTATTGTGTTGCATACTGCTATATTCTAAAATCCTCATTGTGATAGAATATCTTTGGTTGCAGCTGTTACCAAATTAAGATTTTGTTCTAATATTTGGATGATACTGAACACTGACTGACTTCAGATGAATTTGACCCAGAATAAAAAAATAATCTTATTTCTTTTTCTTTGCAGGCTGTGTTGTGCAGTGCCATACCCTTAATGATAGTACTAGTGGGGGTGATTACAGTTTTATATCCCACACTTTCATTTGTGACAGGAACATCTGAATCTTAGTCTCCTTGGGGTTGAAAACTATGTTGAGATTGCTGGGAGTGTGTGGTAACAGGATTTGGAATTTCACTACAAACTCTCATTCAGGAAGTGGGGTGTAATTATTTTAACTGATTTGTGATGCTGCCAATACTTTTGTTATCCAGTTACCAGATGGATATGGATTACAGTTATGTATATTATATATATATTTTGTGTGCGTGTGTGTGTTTGTGTGTATGCGTCTGTCTTTCAACTACACCAGAGTCTTTATTTACCTCCTTATATCTTGAAATAGGTGACTCTTAGTTTTATTCACTTGCGGTTTTAATCCAAACAGGTGGGTATTTTAAACCTGCATTTTTTTGTTAGCCCACAGAAAAGCAGATTTATCTTCTTGTTAAGTGCAGTGAATGCCATATGGGTTTAGGAAGCACATAGCTGTACTTTAACACCTAGATATGTGCAAAATATAATCAACTTTAAAATAAAATAGAATATGTGGTAGTAAATAGTTAGCTAACATCTCTGCAATCTTGACTCTGCTGTGTATATCTTCAAAAAATATTTGAATGCAGACAAGATGTATGACTATATTACTGATCAGTATCTGGTCATGTATATTCTTTATAAGTTGTTGCATGAGAGTGCTGTTTGAGTGTGTATTATTGAGTATGCCAATGTACAATATGCTCAAAATTAATTTTGCCATATTATATGAATGAGTTATTTTTATGATGTTATTTTCTCGCATTCATGTTACTGTTATTCTGGCATTCTTGCTTTTAGCATCTTCTATTGACATTATTTTGTTCATTTAATTTGTTTCCTGGAATGTAATGTGGACTGTTGAGTCTGAAATCAGTTTGTATATGTATGTGTATACACATATATATACACACACAATTTTAAAATACACCAGGACAGCAGAATGCTCAACTGTTTTAAGTATGTAAATGAGATGAATGTTAGGCTTCCTTTACAGAATGGTACTGTAAATGTGGCAGTTTTTATTATTATTATTATTTTTTTTTTGTAATTTTCTGTATGTGCTAGAATTGGGATGATCAGAGTCCAGCTTCTAAGTAAAGTTGTGGATGTGGAGTAATTGTATTTTGATGTTAAAGTAAAAATTGCAAATTGCAGTGTACTTGAGGAAAAATATATGAAGAATTTTCTCGGGGTTTTGGTAGGCATGCAATAGCTGTTGTTCAAAACATTAAGCAATGCTGTTAGGTAGTGTTGTAATTAAATGTACAAGAATTGTTTTGAAAGTGCATATCATATGTAAATCTTCCAGTTTTAAGAAAATAATTTGTTAAAAGAAAACCAAGTTACTTACATGATTATAGGCTTTGCAAAGTTGTCAACAACTTGTTAGCTTTAAACTAGCATTTTGACTTCACACAATTAGTTTCGATTCGGTACTCAATAGAAGTGCATTTTGTCCTGAGTTTTATGCAGTTATTATGCATGTGAAATAATTGGGCTTCATGTACAGTCAAAAGATTTTTGCTGCATAATTTATATTTTGCTTAAGATGAACTGGTTCGCTTAAAGCTTAAATATGCTTTTTTTATGACTATGTATGAATATAAATATTTCTTTTTAACTAAATTTACTTTCATACTATGGGAATGAGAGATGCGGTAATAGATAATTAAGGTACTCACGTTTTCCGCGAAGCTGTTTTACATTATTTTCTATTAATTTTGGTAGCCACTGCCACCTTCCTCGTTGGAATACCATTTTTGCTTTATGAAAAAACATTTATTGCTTACATAATATTGAATATTATTTACATATGGTAGACCTATACATTGCATAGGACCTTCACAAATCAAACTGGTGTAAATTTATAATGTTTCCGTGCATATAAAGTGAAAACAATGTACAAAAAAAAATGTCCCAAAGATTTGCAATCACCAACCGACAGAATCTTCGAGGACATGTGATAACAACAATGCAAGCAAAATATATTCATACGGAACAGGTACACACACACTAAACACTTGATAAATATGGGGTTTGTCCTCTTTGAAAGTTGAAGTGCAAGGCAGGATTTTCAGTCAAAGTGATTGAAAATGTAATTTACGTATGCCATCACCTGATGCTAGTCAGGCCTGTCTGGCTGAATTAGTTCAGTTACGATCAGCGTTGTTGGAATGCCAACAGATTCAGAAGCTGAGAAAGCCAATGAGAAGTTTCTCCTCTTCTCGTTGGGCGCAAGAGAATCGTAAGTATGGTCAGTGGCTACCGAAATTAATAGAAAATAGTGTAAAACGGACGTGAGTACCTTAATTAAATTTACTTGGAAAGTGGATAACATGTTTAGATTGGCATCAGAATGTTAAGCTGTATTTATGGGTGGTATTTTCCTTCAGCATTAAAATGTACAGTGCCACAGGAACCATTACTTGAGGATGGTGGCAAGTAGCTGAATGTTTCAGCAGCCATGCTCTGCTGTCTTTGGTGCCAGTTACCTAAACAGAAACCATGGTTGGTCATTCTGTAGGTTAGCATATTCTAGTCGTGGGGAGGTAAGTGTTATTATATACTATGAGTTTATTTAAGTTAGTAAATAGGACTATAACTAACTAGAATCACGTAAACCCCCAACAAGTTTTGCAGGGGCTTGAATTTTGTACATTATTATGTAAATTAATTAAATGATTACAGGTGTTGTTGAAGATGGTGTTCTTTATTTCACCCACAGAACATTCTTTGCTCCTATAAGAAATATATTTTCCTAGGAAAAAGGTATCATTACTTCACTTTGATACAGTCAAATCTCAGTTATATATTTTGTAAGAATTTGGTAAGAAAAATGCATAACTGAGAAAAACAAATTATTTGTAGCTATGTTCCACATCCTATGGAATTGGAGGATTAGCTGGAAGAAGGTGTACCTCCACACACAGCCAATAGCAGGGAAATTGAATGCAATAGCTGTGGAAGTAAAAAGAGAGAATACCATTGCCCACACATTTGGAATAATTTTACAGCGTACAGAAATTCATTGACTGCATTGTTACCACTATCTATTGTCATTTTGTCATATGCAGCTTCTCCCACTATTGTGAAAGAAAATTATTATTCAAGCACTGTGTAATATAGGGAACTTCATTAAGCAATATTTTTATGCCAAATTTTGACTGAAGAGCCACGGTAGCTCAGTTGGTAGAGCATCTGTCTACCACGCGGAAGACCTGGGTTCAAATCCCGAGGCAGGTGATCTGAACCAGGATTTTTTTCCAGTCATATCCTTGCTTCTATGTGGCTCAGAGTCCATCCAGCCTTGTAAATGGGTACCTGGGGGTAAAGGTGGCCGAGCATGATGCTGATCACATCATCATAACTATGGCTGAGATCAAGAATATGTGAAGCTCTATACTTCCACATCACCCCATATGCCTCCATGTCATGTGTGCACATGCACAGGGGTACCTTTACCAAAGTTGGACTGAATCCATGTAACCTATCTTCCAAAAAAATGGTGACATATTGGAGAGACAGAATAAAGTCCTCAGTTTACAAAATTCATTGCCAGTAATACAGCCCCTGGCCAAATTATTAGACGCACCTCCAAATTTTATGCAAAATTTTAAAGATGTTGTTATCTCGTCTAATTTTTTTTGTTATTCTCTATTTCTTTTATTTATATTTTATTACATGAAATATTACATTGATTACATGTGAACCTTAACAAAAAACAACAATTACTTGATACATTAATAGTTACAAATATAATTTCTTAGTGTTTCTTGAATATTAGATATATAATATGTACATATGACTGGAAGTCAATTTTAATATTTGGTTGAGCCACCTTTGGCCTTTATCAGTACTTGGATTCGTCTTGGCATACTATCAATGCATGCTTGTACTGTCTCTGTCATATGAGGATGGTGATTCCACACTTGAATTATTTTTTCAATTAAGCCAATTCTCGTTGTATTTGTTTGCTTTGCCACTTCTTTTTCCCTAGGTACCAAACATTTTCAATTGGGTTCATATCTGGAGAGTTTCCCGGCCAGGGCAAGAGAGGGACATTGTCACTCTGTAGAAACTGTTTTTATTGATTTTGCGGTATGTGGAAATTTTTCAGATAACTAATGGTGAATTTTAATTTTCCCCTTCAAAACTATTATTTAAAAAAAAAAATTGTGGTGCGTATAATAATATGGCCAGGGGCTGTATACTACCTAATGTCAATGCTCTCATTTTTGCACAAATAGAATAGGTATTGTTTCTAATCTATCACCAAACAAAAAAAAAAGAAAAAGAAAAAGAAAACAGTATGTAAATTTTTTTCATGTCTATGTTTGTATAGATATATTGTAGTGGGAAATGCATTTTAAGGTATTCTGATGCATGTCAGCTGCAGGAAAAAAAATTGAGATGAGATTTTTGGTGCTTTTTCCCCAGACCTTCCAAATACTTCATCTCTGTGTGAAACTCATTTTTCAGAAAATGTCTCTTAGAGTGATACCAATCAGTTTCAAAAATAATTTTTTGATGACAATATTTTTTTGTGTTCTCCCACTGAGAAATTCTTTAAAACCTGGTAAAGCCAAAGCCCCTTTTGTAGAACCTGGGGTGGCAAAGGATGACAATGGTTGTGTCAGAGTTTTAGGTGATTGTCAAGAATTTATGTGATAGTAATGTCAAAGGAGTAGCTTTCTATGAAAAATTGTCGATTCAAGATGACAGTCAATGAATTGAATGTGATAATTTCCCTTGATTAAAGATAGAAGTGATTTTTTTTTCAAAATGTTCGCAATTAAACAAGGGCTATTTATTTTAAAGAATGTAAGTATTCCCCCTGTTATTAATAATTTAATGTGGAACAAAGGAGTCTTCGCTCAGGCGCGGCAACAGGGGTGGGCAAACACCCACCCAAAAGTTCCTGTGCCCACCCAATCAAATTCAATAAGTAAATATACTTGGAGTTATTTGAATAATTCAATAAATAAGTGTATTCTGGTGTTCACAACATGTATATTTTACTTGTGAATATTATCTATGCTAGAAATGTTCAAATATTATCAACCCATAAAAAGCCAATTTTGTCATTAGAAAGTGAAAGTAATTACTAGAGCTATTGAAACAAAAAAACTGTGATCAAATGAATACTTCCATGATTAAAAGCAGTTAGTAGGCTTAGGAGGTATGATCAAGATTTGATCAGAATTTAGGTTGAACTTGAGGACTGCAGCTCCGGGCCTCCACATACTTATATATATCCTGGCCTGGGTATGGGTAAAATAATCTCCAAATAAAAACATCATCTAAGCGTTACTTCCTCCGGCAACACAATACATTATTTCGACTTTTTAATTATTATTAGAATAATTTAAACAAGAAGACTTAGATGGGCAGGCCATGTGACACGAAAGGCAGAGGAAAGAATAGTTTACAGAATTCTTGTTGGGAAACCTGATGGTAAGAGACCAGTAGGAAGACCAAGACGAGGATGGAGGGATAACGTTGAGATGGACCTAAAAGAAATCTGCAAGATACTAAAGATTGGATTGATCTTCCCCGAATAGGGACAGATGAAGGGCTTGTATTGCTGCAGCCATAAACCTTCAGGTTTAAGTATGCTAGAGAGCAGTGCTTGAAAAAAAATCTTCAAAGCTAGGTGTCCGCCAGCTCTGGAAATCAATCACCAGGAAACTACCTACTAGCAACTGTGCATACTACAGAGTGTTTCAAAAGTCGCACAACCCAAACTTTGAAAATGTATATCATGAAAACCGTAAGAGGTATTTACACCAGGCTTTCTGCACTAAACTAATCATGTAATCACTGGGTTAATAAATTTATGTTAGCATGTATCCAAATAAACTCAATTACATTATTTTAAAAAATATTGTTAATTTGCTGAAAACATCTGAGAATTGATTTTCAACAATATATACCAACGTAGAAATTTTCAGCGAAAAATGCAGGTTCGACCAGGACTCGAACACGGGGGTCTGATATACCGTGCTATTGCTCTAACCACTGAGCTACTGAGCCGGCCTGGCCTCGCCTGATTTTTCGCTGTCGCTGTTTTACCTGCATGGAATCTTCTCTGCCAGTGCTACCGCAACGGGATATGTTGCCTTTGAAATACAGTAGACTTCGACGTTGTCTGGTTCCTCCCAGCATAGAGATGTTAATTATTGAAGATCAGGCACACACAGGAAATGTACTACCTAGAAATTGTAATCAAAAAATGCATTAACATCTCTATGCTGGAAGGAACCAGGCAATGTCGAAGTCTACTGTGTTTCGAAGGCAAAAGATCCCGTTGCGGTAGCACTGGCAGAGTCGATTCCACAGAGGTAAAACAGTGACAGTGAGAAATCAGGCGAGGCCAGGCCGGCTCAGTAGCTCAGTGGTTAGAGCAATAGCATGGTATATCAAACCCCCGTGTTCAATTCCTGGTCGAACCTGCATTTTTCGCTGAAAATTTCTATGTTGGTATATATTGTTGAAAATCAATTCTCAGATGTTTTCAGCAAATTAACAATATTTTTTAAAATAATGTAATTGTGTTTATTTGGATACATCAGTCATCAGACATCTAATTATGACCCTTCGATAATTTTTCTTGGAAAACCTCTTTCACATGAGTGAAAGAACGAGTAGTAAAATACTCTTCAGCAATGCACGCACGCTGCTCCAAAGAATATGCCATGCTGAATCAATTAAAAGAACAGTCATAGTAGCGTCGAAAGTGAGCGAAGAGAATTCAGTGTAACAGAGGCAGACTAGGATTCTCTCAAGAGTCCAATTTCAGCACAAAATCTTGGTTTATGATTTTTCACGTAAATGTATAGCCAATAATTAGGCACATGTGGCTTGCGTCTGTTGACAATATTTTGATCTGCTGGCATTGCCATATATGTCCCAAAAATGGTACTTTTTCACTCAACCCATAAAATCGCCAATAAAAATCCATCAAATGTTGCACATGACCAATATTGGTTGCAAATGACAGATTGACATAGCATCAGTCATCTAATTATGACCCTTCGATAATTTCTTACGTATTTATCTCATTCAAAAGTGTATTTCTGGAAAACTTTTAACGCTGCTTTCCGCCAATTATTAATTTATCTAAATTTTCTGTATGGAGAAAACTGATAATTTTAAGCATTGAAAAATATCTCAATGGATGAGACTTTATAATGCAGAAAACTCGGTGTAAATATCTCTTACGGTTTTCATGATATACATTTTCAAAGTTTGGGTTGTGCAACTTTTGAAACACTCTGTATAAAAAGCTGAGCATCACGGTATTCAAAATATCGCTACATCATTCGAGAAAACAGGAAATGGGGTATTGGGGGTCAAAGAGTAAGAAATTATTACTGACACACTGGAATGTTCACAACATTGATTAAAATAATAATAATTTGCTAACTTACGCTGTACTGCAATTTGAACTTAGAATCATCAAAATTTCATACATATTACAGCAGAAGATCACAGTCGCCAGGCTGAAAATTTTAGTCGCCATGGCGACCTGGCGACCGGGATTTTTCAAGCCCTGCTAGAGAGTATAATATAGTTTTAATCAGCTCTGCATTGAAATTCCAGAAGTGTCCCTTTTTTTATTTCATTAGAATTTTTATATACATGTTATCTTCAAATATCAATATGGTATGCGAAATATCAACTTTATATTCATTCTACTAATAAGAAGAAATCACAATTATCACTACAATACTGAAGTGAATAAATTTTAATAAACCAGTTATGTATGGAAAAAGCTACAGAATTATTCAATTGCTAATGAGTGACTTATCATATTTAGAAATCCTTTTTCAACACACAAATTTTGCCACATGAATCAGCCAAAAATGTCGACAGAATCTGTAGATGCAGCTGAAGTAAAGAAAAAAGTTATGTCACGAAGTATCCAGAAGACGTTTTTGTGAGTTTGTTTTTAAGCCCACTTTTATGCTCAGATAGGCTAATCGGGACTAAACCTACAGTTTAACTTGTAGTGTGAATCAGTGTACATTGTGCTTCCACCAGAGGAGGGGGCGAGTCGAACACAGCGTTATGCCATTGGGGGGAAAATATACAGAAAGAACTCGCACCAAACGTGGCATTTTATCACCACAGAAGATGCGTCCATTTTAAGAGGGTGATTGCCTGAGACAAATATTTGAGACTTTCGGAAAACAACGTCATTGTTCACGGAATTAGCTGCCTTGATCCACTAATGAAACGCTGTGCAATTGGAACTACCACCTCAACTTTCTAAGAGCTATGGACTAATGAAATTCCATTTTTGGAAGAGTAAGTTGTGGTTGATTTGTTTTATTTAAAGTCATTTTTCTGATAATTTTGATAATGACGACGATAAGGTTCAATGGTGATTAGATGAAAGTAACGAAGGGGCGAAAACAAACGCATGCTGACACTCAAAATACAAACCCTCATAAATTATTACTTTGATAGTGGTTCCAAGCACCAAGGACTCGTTGCCCTAAAAGAGTAAAGTTTCCAGGGTATGCTGCACAGGATAGAGGTTCACATTCTAGTGTGTTCGAAATGGTCACGCCATACAACTCAAGTCATCTATGAAAAATAGTTGAATTAAAGATATTACTGGCACGGTGATCAACTTCAAGGAATTCCTTGTGTCCTAAATAATTTTGTTACCTCAAAAAATATGTTCATGTAACCATACGTGTATTGCTTCTCCCGCATTAGTAACATGACAGTTCAGAAAACGAATAGCGACTTAGCTAATAATCTCTTCAATTCTGAACAGATTTTTCAATCTTACTTGTTTATTACTTATGAGTAGGGCTCGGAAGTTGAGGAAAAATCCTTTTCTTTCCTAGTGTCCGAAGACGAGACCCAACATAATATATGTTCATTTTGGGTCATTGTAGGCCAGAAAAAGGTGGGTTTTATTTGTCCTTTTTTGCCTTTTCGGCGTTTTATGGCTTATTGGTCCTTTTTTAGCTTTTTTTTTAGGTCTTATCGGCTTTTTTTTGCAACTTCACCTTCTTTCGACTACGTTTTTACTGCCCATTCTCAATTCGAATCATCATGAGTTCATCACCTCTTAAACATCCTTTCTGTAGTAAAGAAATAAAAAAAAAGAGAGAGATAAATATATATATTTAAAACCGATCCCTGAAAAGAGAGAAAAACATTTTTGGATGACTGAAGCAGGTACGGTACAAGATCCTTTAACCGTAACTTGTCTGGAAGGTCGAGCTGTAAGTGGCAACTTTCTCTTGTTTTGAAGCTTTCAGCACGATGTATACGACCAGACAGCACACGCCTGCAAAGATCTCAAGGTACCGTGCAGAGGGAGGGGGTGGGAAGGTTAAAACTGAAGTTATTAATTAATTTGGATCACACATTTATACGTCCTTTTTCCATTTTTAGGTCCTTTTTTTTATATTTTTAGGTCTTTTTATAGGTCTTCAACTTCCGAGCCCTGCTTAGCCCTATTTATGAGTGATATTTTGTCCAAATTAACCTAGGAATACTTCATGGACAATGAACAAAGAATTTGTTTTCCGTGTGAATTTTAAATCATTCCTAATAAGACGTTCATTTTAATCCAAACATTCAGTGGCAGCGATTAGGAGGACCGGGAAGTGGGGGATGCAGTTCCCCCACCACTTTTTGCCCCTGCACTATGGCCTCTCTATGCTAAGCATTTCCTACCAAGAAAAAGTATATTGTCCTTGCCGCTCAAATGTTGGCACCCAATCGTTGCTACTACAAACATTCAGATAGATTTGTCAGTTGTACAAACCTTGTAAGCTAAGAAAAGTGACCCCCAAGGAGTAAGAAAACTCTTTCAGTCAAAAACTCATACGATGAATATACTATGCTCAGCAACATGCATTTAAATTACCAGAAACTTCACAATTGTCTACCATCGCACTTTCAATCATTGTCGCCGAATACAAAAAATCAAGTATGTGCATTGTATTTGCAACACAAGCTTAAACCTAATTCACATTTATTTCACTGTATTAACATGCATGAAAGAATGTGATTTAGAATGTATGGCTGCACATGGGTAAACACTTCCTTGAAATAATTGTGTCCATCAGAGAGAAAGCGAAAGGAAATGGAATAAGATGCAACAATAGATTAGAAACATACACATACATACATACACATATATACTATTTATGGTCTTACATTTATACTGCCCACCCTAATCTATCAATAAGGAGCTTCTGCCCACCCGGTCGAAAATTTCTGGTGCCGCCTCTGTCTTCGCTCTCCCCAATGCTTACCATTGACAGAGCTTATGTTGCATGTTGACAAAAAATCATGTAAGAGTTTGTATAAGGCATTTACAAAATATAGTATGTATGTATGTATGTGTGTGTGATTTTTTGAACTAAATTATGTGGATAACAGCGAGCTGTAACACTTGCTGTACCTATGTAATATATATACTATATATATCCATACCCCCCGGACTCAACCTAGTCACCCAATAAGTATTTTCCCATTCCCCCCTAATCACAACCCACCAACCATCCCACAGTAAAAACTGGTGAAAGGATTTTTCGCAAAACCCATGTTCTATCACTTGTTTCTGGCACCACTGTGCTGATGGACGCTGGCGTCAGTATTCTGTGCCTCTATGCTTCTGTACTCCATACTTTCTACCTACTGTGAAAATGAGGTCATGACCTCGAAATATCGAACTTTTCTTCAATTCTGGTAAGTGTTTACTGTCTCCTACGCCATTTTTGTTTATCTGCCCTTCCGGCACTCTTTCTCATTCTATCCCTTATATATAATATATATAAAAGCAAGGAGGGCCAAAAGGGCTAAATAAAAATCAAAGGAGGAGAAAGGAAACATTCACCGGACAGTGGAAAAATTCGGAATTTTCGCTAACTTTGTCGTAGCATCCTCAGTGTGAGAAGAAGAGACTGAACCGGAAGTTGGGGCCCTGCAGAGTTACCAGGTCTCCATCGAAGAAGATGCGGTGCGTAGAATGATAAAAACACTGTTTCGTCACCAGGCTCGTCGAAAACTGAGTGGGTGGGATGAGTTGGGTTGGGGGGGAGGGAGGGTGAGATGGGGTGAGGATGTTACTAGTTGGCCTTGTTCAGGCCAGGTGGAGTGGTTGCAGTCATGGCCGATATATAGGCCCTCTCCCATCTTTTGCGAACAGAGGTGTTGGCTGGTTGGGGTAGGAGATGGATGAGCGCTACCCGGAAGCAGTCGTTGAAATGGATGTTGTGGTGGTTGGTGTGGATGGTGACAGTGAAGTCCAGGTTGTGGGTGGAGGAGCAATGGTTATTGATGCGGAGGTTGAGGGCAGTTGTTTCCCCCAGGTAAAAATCACCACAGATGTTGCAGGTGACGATGTAGATCAGGTTTGAGGCGTGGCAGTTCCCTTTGGGATGGAGGGTAAATTTGCCAGTGGAAGCGGCCCCGGCGCCCACCCAGCGTCGAATGACATGGGTACCTTGGGGAAACCCTGGGGGGTAAAGGCAGTCAGTGGTGTGATGCTGATTACATCAGCCCCACTCACGACCGGATCAAGAAAGTGTGGGGCGTTACCCCCACACCCCCTATACGCCTTCATGGCGTGGTGCTAAGCACAGGGTAGCACTTAATTTTTTTAATTTTTTTTTTTTTTTTTTTTTTTTTTTACCTTGTGCACCTGGAGGGTGAGAGAAGTGATGAGGATGGGGCAGGTTTTGCACCTAGGGCGGTTGCATTTATGGGCAGGGGGTATTGGTTGTGTGGTGAAGGAGTGTTGTGGACCAGGATGTTTTGGAGGTTGGGGGAGGGGGGGGGGTTGAAAACCACACTGGGCTTTTCGGGAAATATGTTTTTGGTTTCAGGATCACTGTGTAGAATGGGGAGAAGAGAGAGTAGTGTGTGCCTGATTTTGTTGAGGTGAGGATGATATTGGGTGATGAGTGCAGGTGGGTTGGTGGCAGCAGGTTTCTTGGTGGAAGTGGTGTGTGAGGCAGCTCGCGATACTTGTTTGGTGACCAGGATGGAGGGATATCCATGGTTGACCAGGGCTTGGTGTAGGTGGAGATTATAATTCTGGCAGGAGGTGGGTGAAGTGTTCAGGTGCTGTCCCCTGAGGGCCAGAGAGAATGGAATGGCTTTTTTTTAGTGTGGGCTGGGTGGGAGCTGGAGAAGTGTAGGTATTGCATGTGGTTGGTGGGTTATATGTGGATAGAGGTAGTCAGGTGTCCTCCCTTGATGTGCAAGTCCACATCCAGCAAGGTGATCTGGTTGGGGAAGTGCATCCAGGTGAATTTTATGGAACGGAAGTGATTAAGTTGGTCCAGGAAAGCTGATAAGGATGGTTTTCCATGTGTCGAGAGCATGAAGATGTCGTCGATGAAGCAGAGCCAGAGGAGGGGTTGGGTATCCAAGTACTCTTGCTCAAGTTTGCCCATGAAGAGGTTTGCGTTCTGGTACCCATGGCTGTACCTTGGATCTGTAGGAAATGTTGGTTTTCAAAGGTGAAATTGTTACATGTGAGGACAAGGTGGGCTAGGTGGGTCAGGAAGTTAGTGCTGGGGTTGTGAGGTTTGGGTCTACTATTGAGGTAGAATTCTATGGGGCGGAGGCCATGGGAGTGGGGTATGTTGATGTAGAGGGAAGTGACGTCGATGGTGGCAAGGATGGTGTTTGGGGGCAATGGTGGAAGGGTGCTGATTTTCTGGAGGAAGTGGTTGGTGTCACGGAGGTAGGAGGGCAGAGCTTTCACAAGAGGCTGGAGATGGAAGTCAACAAAGGCTGAGATTCTTTCTGTGGGTGAGTTATAGCTGGACACAATGGGTCTACCAGGGTTACCAGGTTTGTGAATTTTGGGCACAAAGGTGAAGGTGGGGGTGCAGGGATTGTCAAGAATTAATATGGCTGTGGTAGGAGCTGTCAGGCCTTCAGAGGGGCCGCGGGTGTGGATGAAGTCCTGGATTTTGTTGAGGTGTTCGGAGGATGGGTCAGCTGTGGTGGGTTTGTAGGTGGAGGGGTCAGCCAGCTGGCGGGTGGCTTCTGCCAGGTAATCTTGAGAGTTCAAGACCACCGTGGTGGACCCCTTGTCAGCTGGGAGGATTTTGATGTTATGGTTGTTGCGGAGACCTTGGCGAGCTTTCTGTTGGGAGGGGTTGAGGTTAGGTTGGTTCGGAAGGTCATTTAAGATTGAGCTGTCCGAGGTGGTGCAAATGATGGCAGTAATGTACCTTTCCAAGGGGTGGTTGTTGGGAAGGGGGGATCTTGGGAGGAGGGGGGGGGGCTAAATTGAAGGAGGCTTGGGTGGGTTTCATTGGTAGTGGTTTGGAGTGAGGGTTTTTTGGCCAAGAAATGTCAAAAAGCAGGCAGAATTGGTTGGGGGGAGAGGTGGATAAAACAGCTATTTCATCAGTGCTAACTTTATGGCTGGATAAATTGAGTACAGTCTGGCTGTTTTGGAGTGGGTTAGGATCATTGGTGGTCGTAGATCTGGTGGGGGTGGGTTTGTCCGTGGACTGGTTGTTTCCAAGGTGCGATGTGTGGGGGTGCAGATTTGGTTTTCAGGGGGGTCTGTGGTGGTGTGGGAGGGGTGTGCAATGGTAAAGGGGGGTCGGGTAATAGTGGGCATGTTGGTTTGGGACTGGAATTGGGTGGAAGTGGAAGGGGAGAGTGCAGCCTGTCTGAAAAGCTTGACGGCAGAGATTGGAGAGTTTTTGGAGGTGTTTAGTGTTAAGGTCACTGGCGATGGAATTGGCGGTGTACCAGAAGGAGTCTATTTTGTGATGGTGGTTACCTGGGGTCAGCAACAGGATTTTTGTAAGGGATTGAATAGAAATGGACAGTTCTCGGGCACGATTTAGCTGGGGAAAATCATGGGTTTTATGCTTGGGGGCATGGCGGAAAAAGGCAGTTTGGGTGTGAGGCCTAATATCAAACAGGAGTGCAGGAATGCATGGGATGTAACTTTGGAGTAGGAAACAATAAGAGATCGCAGGGGGTTCAGTTGATGGGAGTTATACACAAAAGGATTCATACCAAAATGGAAAAAAAATGGATAACAGCAAGGAGGGCCAAAAGGGCTAAATAAAAATCAAAGAAGGAGAAAGGAAACACTCGCCGGACACTCACTGTTAGGATCACCGTGCAGGATGGGAAGGAGGTGGAGGTGGTATTGGGTGATCTGAGCTGGAGGGTTGGTTTTGGGTTGTTGGGTGCAGTTGTGGAAGGTGGCTCTTGTGATTTGTTTGTTGATGAGGGTGGAGGGGTAGCCACGGTTGGTTAGGGCTTGGTGCTGGCATAGGTTGTAGTTTTGGTGGGTGAGGGGGATGAGTTGAGGCATTGGCCTCTGAGAGCAAGGGAAAATGGGATGGCTTTTTTGGTGTGGTAGGGGTGTGAGCTGGAGTAGTGGAGATACTGAAGGAGGTTGGTCATTTTGATATGTATGGAAGTTTCCAAGTGGTCTCCCGCAATGTGGATGTCCACATCTAGGAAGGTCACTTGGTCTTTGGATTGGGACCAGGTGACTTTGAGGGTGGTGAAATCATTGAGTTGGTTTAGGAATGTGGTGAGGGAAGGTTCGCCATGTGTCCAGAGAAGGAAAATGTCATCTATGAATCTAAGCCAGAGGAGTGGTTTCAGTTGTTGGGAGTCAAGGAATTTCTGTTCCAGCATGCCCATGAACAGGTTGGCATAAGAGGTGGCCATTCGGGTGCTCATAGCTGTGCCACGTATCAGCAGGTAATTCTGGTCTCCGAAGCAGAAGTTGTTGCAGGTAAGTACACTTCGCAACATCCTATTTGACCGCCCCGAAAGAATTCTAAGTCCCGAAATCGTAAACTTAGCAACATTGCACTTCAGCTCCAGGTGAGAGTAGCCATCTTTGAGTAAGTCCTTCCACTTAACGAAAAACGCTGCGGTGATAGGTTTTCAATTTAACAATTTCCATGAACTTAGAAACTATAAACTGCTATTACAATACGCAATCAAACAGAAATAATAAATTGGAAAAAGAACCTTGAAGGATATTTACAATTCTGCTTGCTCGACTTGAAATTTGGGGGGTTTGAAACACTGAATAGAGTTTTTCTCCACCTGGAGGAAATTGCCATCACGTTTGTGCAGAAAGAAGCAAATTTGTGATGAGTTTATGCGACATTTTATTTAGTACAATACCTTGCATAATATCGAACACTTCTCAAAAACATATATTGTGCACGACTTGTCGAGAAAATGTGCTTGAAACACAAGAAGGTGGGAGTCTTCATAAACGTCAACATGTTTTTAAGGGTATAACGTCATTAAGTTAAGGTAGAGCAGTTGGTTAGGTGCTGCTATCCTTATTTTTCATCAAGCGTGAAAGGTCGCCGGTTCAAATCCACCCTCTCCTCTTTCTTTTTTTTTCTTTTTTGTTTGCTGAACAGATACCATTATTATTAGAATATTTAAAAAATTAATCCGATTCACACTTGAGGGACGTCCCTTGTGCGCATATTTCCCCTTAGATGTTGGAGATTTCCAGGATTTAAAGTTAAAACTTTTCTTTTTTAGTTATTGTTCATATCTTGTGTTAACACACACATCATGATTAATTCACAAATCACATACATGTATTCAGGATGCAAAATGTAATGTTATTTAAGTTATGTATTGTTTGTTCTTCACTGACACCTAAAATTTTGATTATTTGATTTCGATATACTAAAAAAAGATATACCATTATGTTAAGTAGTGATGTAGTGCAGTACTGTAACGAAGGAGAGCGATTAATGAGTTCAAATTGCTAAGATTGGTAATTTTATGTCCGTTCCTTCGTAATGACTGTTGTCAATATTAATTAATATAAATAAATTGTTATTGCGACGAAGGCCGATTCGATAAGAAACTACTAATAAGTATTTATATAGTGAGTGACAAACAAAAAATTCAAAACCTCATAATGATCGTTAATTCCTCATTGCTTTGTATCTAAAATGTTTGTCTTCTTTGAACAGAAAGTACGAATATCAGATATAACAAACTTTTTCCACTAACTTTGCAATATTCGAAACCACCATTACAGACTTAGCTCTACGTAACTTGATTCTGCGCATTCCACATTGCATGTGACTTCCTCCTATCATCGAAATAACTTTCTCTTACTATTTCCTTTCCTCTCGTGAAATACAGAGACCAATGTTAACAGTGGATAAACTTTACACCCAACGATATACTCCTGAAAAAAATCCTGCCTAGGTGGAGAATCGAACCTACGACCTCCCTCGTAAGAATCAAGCACGTTACCTCTTCTCCAGGTAGCTCATGTTAAAATTTGCTACCAGTTTGAAGAACCAAATTCACACATAATGTCATATCTATAATTTCCTCATGGCAAGTTTCATGAGGAAACGAATTCAGATAAAATCGAGAAACGCTGAAAGGGAAAAATGATGAACATATCTATTTTCGTTTTGTCAAATTTTGTAAATTGTGTAAAAATTCCGTGTTTTGAGAAGTATTTTGTTGTTTGTTTAAAGTAGGAACAGGAGAGCGAAAATGAGTCATTTGAACCAAACCCCGCTTGACAAGAAACTTCAGCTTTTTTCCAAAGACTGTATGAAAAGAGAGAGGAACGTATGAAATATAAAATATGTGTGAAATTAAAACAATGGAAACCTTGAAAGATAATACTAACGAACTTCAAACTATGAAAAACATATTTTCATGGTGGAAAACTCCAAGTCATTTTCGAAACATGAACTTGATGTTTTTTCTATATTATGAAGTAGTGATATGGGACAATACGATCCCTCAGCAAGAAAATTTTAAGTAAGCTACCTCCAACATTTTCAATGGTCATAATTACTAATTAGGGTCCGGAAGTTGATGAAAAATCAGCTTTTTTTCTGGCCCTTAAAAACAATGCTAAACCTGATATCATGTCAGTTTCCCTTCAGTTATAGCCGGAAAACACTTTCTATTTTACATTTTTCGGCCTTTTTTGGCTTTTAGTTTATTTGTCAGTATTTTTAACAGTTTTTGTTGCATTTTTTACTTATTTTTTGAGGTTTATTTTTCTCCTCCCCTGTTGTTTTGTGCACATTTTAAATGCATTCACTAGTAAAATTTACATATTTAGATTTCTTGACATGGTCCTTTTAGCAAATTCACCATGAATCGAAAATACGGTAAATGGAAAAGCATAATATTATTCTTAACTGAAATGTTTGGCAATGGATTAAAATACTTTGTGTGAAGATCTACTTTGAGCTTCTTTTTTTGGACATTATTATCGCTTTAATCTGTAGTTTTAAAGTAAAATTAGTCACAATATTAAATGCAATTACACTCTGGTATACGCGAAGCAGAACTGTATTTTCGGATGCTGGCCGACTACAGTATCATAGAAGGAGATGAATTGGTTGATTTGGTGTTTTAAGTCAACTTTATGCATAGTAGGGATAATCGGGACTGGACCTACAGTTTAAAGTGGGATCCGAACCGAGTGCATAAAATAACGTGAACCGTGTGGTGTAGGGGGATCGTTTGCTTATGGAATGTAAGGTCATGGGTTCAAACCTACTTCTTTGAAAAATCTTTTTCGGGAAGTAAACGGCTTTGGACGAGAATGCTTATCTACGTTTCTTAGATATTTCCGTTGATATTTATGCGATTTATATGCAGCATTTCCGGATGAAGAAATTTGACATGTAAGTTCTTAATATGTGTTAACTTATAAAAGCTGAATGAAAGGAAAAGTATTTCCTAAAATCCTGCCAATCACTGAAAGATTAAAAACATTAGTAGAAGCATTACTTGAGGCATGCCCAGTGGCGACGATTATGGAGTGTGAAGGGGCAGATGACCCAGCACTATGCTAAACATTATCTACCAAGGGAAAGAAACTGTCCTTGCCTCCCCCCTCCCCCACCTTGCCCCATCAGTTTTGAAACCCAATCGCCGCCACTGAGTAAATATTTACCGTAATATCATATAATATTATATTACGTTATTAGAACACTTCGTACTCGGTAAATAAAAAGGAAAAAATAATAAGGAAAGGGTGGGATTTGAACCTACGATGTTTCGATCTTGATGAAAACAGTAAAAAAACGAAAGTGCTGTCATCTAACCAACTACTCCAGAAGATTGCTAACAGAAATCTCAGTAAAATATGTTAATCTCAGTTGAAGCAACATTGTGCCGGAGTTTCGAACCATTTTTCGCCAAGAACCAAGGAAAAGACACACTCTGCAGAATCGTTTGGTGTTGTGCAAGGTATCTTTACTAAACATTTCACATAAAATCATCATAAATTTGCCTTCTTGCATTCAAATGTGACCGCAATTCTTTCCAGGTGGATGAGAACCTGTTCAGTGTTTCACAATGCACATACATTTTCCTATTTTCAAATTCAGAACGAAGAATCTTTAAATATTTTCAACATTTGTATTTCTACTTTACATTTTTTCTCTACTCATATATTTTATTACTGCTTTATGGTATCTTTACTTTATGGAATGTGAAAGAATGAAAAAAAAATCACGAACGTTTTCATTCAGGAAGAAGAAATTTTGCAAAGTTGGCTACTCTTAGTTGGCTCTGAAGCGCTATGCTGCCAAATTTATGAATTCCGGACTTTGAAATTTTTCAGGGCGGTCAAATAAGATGCTGCGAAGTGTACAAGATTGGCTTGTTGTATCAGAATGATTCCGTGGCACAGAGGCCGTGGGCATGGGGATGTTGGTGTAGAGGGAGGAGACATCAACTGTGGTGAGGATGGTGTTTGGTGGTAGAGATGGTAAGTTGTGGATGATGTCAAGGAATTGGTTGGTGTCACGGAGTAGGAGGGCAGGGCTTGGACGAGGGGTTGGAGGTGAGAGTCTAGAAAGGCTGCTATGCTTTCAGTGGGTGAATTGTAGCTCTGCCATGAATTATGTGATCCAGCAACTGGTCGATATAGAAAACATTATTTTTTATTCTTAGCCGAACTGGACAAGAGCAAGGGTGGAGCCATGGTCGCATACAGGGTGGATAAAAAATCTGATTTTTATTAAATCACGCTAAACATGCAATTTTTAAGAGTGGTGCTATTTTTTTGTGACTGTATACAGTAGAACCCCACTTTTACGTTCCCAGATCTTACATTTTCCCCCATTATACATTCAATATTGATGATCCCAACATCGCAAAATGCTGTAAAATTTCCCTCGATTTTACATTTTCCGGCATTTTAAGTTTTTCAGCTTGTTCCCCTGAGAAACAAAATCGAGGTTCAACTGTATTTGCCCGAATGTTAGTGACAACTGTTCTATGCTAGTTGTAATGTTAATTTGTTAATTGGACATTATTTATTGTATAGTGCTTTATTTTTTTCGTATTAACACTGTGTTTCGAGAGAGTGCCTCTTCCCTGGTCTTCAGGCAAACAGATTTCTTTTTGCCAGTGCTAGAGAATGGATCTATGATTTACTACAAATCCAGTGTACCAAACAACTAATCCCAGTGTAAATTTCAATCGAACATAGTCCCTCTTCCTTCTCAGGGAATAGAGTTATCGTATTTAAATGTAGCAAAATGAGTAGATTTCTGGGGACATTGTGAAGTACTTTTTTGGTGCACTGGATATGTAGTAAATCACAGGTCCATTGTGGGTTTGATCCCCACCACTGGTAAAAAATTGTACTTGAAAACAAAATAAATGTAATGTTAGAATAAGTGAAATAAAACATTTAGACAATGGACAATGTCTAATTAACATTGCATGTTAATATATATGTGTAACAGAAAGTACTGTTACTTATTTTTAATAATACTTTCTGTGTAAATTGTTGCTGTTATTTACTCTCATAAAAGCAAAAATTACATAGCAAGAATTACACAAGAATGTATGCACACTTTAAATTAGAACAAGAAGTACATGAATACATTTTTCTTTCCCTTACTTCATGGTTTTCATGCCTTTGCTGAAATGCTTCCTCATGTAAATATTCTATTCCTTCCATGTATGACTAGATAATATCATCTCTCTCCAACCAGGAACCTGAAATTGTAAAACAACCATTAAATTTGTTACTCAGCATGCACAAGTGCTTTTATCTAAGTTACTCATAAAAATGTCTTTCCCATTACTAGAGGCACATATTTTTGGTAAATAAAAAGGCAAAATTTCGGTACAAAAACTGAGTCAATTTCGGGTTCAAAAGCGGTAAATAGAATAAAATATCGGTGTTATAGCGGTGAAAAAATGGATGAATAGTGGTATATAAAAAGACACATTGGTTTTAAAATTGTGAAAATAATCCTAAATTTGATTTAAAAACTACACTTATTCCACATAATTAACATTTCACTTCTAATAGCACATTTATGTAGTAATCAGAGTATTAAGTTTATTTCTGTGTAAAGGAGTCCATTTTTGCTTCTCCAATATTAACAGCAGAATTAATCAATTTTCCGGGAATTGCATAACTCTCAGGATAATTCAGACCTCGGAAGGTGTCACGGCGGTGAATAAACCCTTAAATTCGTGTTTAAGAGTTAATTTCGCTTTTTGCAGTTCATTTCGCATTATTTCGTGACAAAATATGGTCACAAAATGCACCTCACACCTTTCAAAAACATGAAAAATTAACACTACAATGTGTTTTTCAAATTTCGTTTTTTCGTCAAAAACGAAATATGCATGCCCCTACCCATTACCAATATCACACAAAAAACTGTCAATTTGTGGGATTCAGAAACTATGATTAGATGTTAATCATTTAGTACTTTGGAGACTTGAGACATGAATCATGTTGAACTGTGTGCTAATTTACATGGATGCAATGGTGAATAGAACTAATGAGGGAATCTATTTGCAGCTTGAAAATATTGCAATGTTCACTATGCAAAGTTTTACTATGATGAACTTGAGCACTGTATTTTTTTTAGTTCAAACTTGGAAACAAAATATGCCACATTACATCAAGTACTCAACTCTCTCCTACCAAAATCCTGGCTGTATCTTTACCAACAATGTAGAAGTTTTAACAAATATATTCTCTGCCACAACTGTTAAGTAATGCTATTTAGCGATAGAGAAGTTCCAACTGGTAGAATAGTCGGCACTTCCTGGTGGTAGTACAAATATTTCAATGTTGATCCAGTACCATGGAGAAAATTGAATTTCTTGAAAGAATGGTATTGGACTCTGTCCTGTAAAGCTAGATTACAAGGATGGAACTCAATGCTCTGCCAAGTGTCACCCAATGAAATGCTGCTTGGCAGGCTTTGGCATCTCAGTTGATGTGCTCCATAGATTTTGATTGATTGATTGTGATTCAGCATATAGGCTATATTTGCCCATCATGCAATACATAACCTTTAAAAAAAAAATTAAAAAAACAATTGAGGTCAGACTTCTAGTAAGAAAATAAAATATATCTAGTTAATGAAGAGGTTTTCTCGGGATATCAACCAGGTGATTTCCAGAGCAGCTTTCGAGAGCTAACGTCACTCTCATCTTCAGGGATTGAAGACTTCAGTCCTTAAAGATGAGAGTGACGTTAGCTCTTGGAAGCTCGGAAATCACCTGGTTGATATTCCGAGAAAACCTCTTCATCATTTGCTGGCAGGAAAGCTTCAAGAATTATTTCCTCTCTAGTTAAGGTTTAAAACTTATTCAATCAGTCATTGCTTAACATGAGCTAAAACTATACTATCTCTAACGACTAAAATATCCTTACCTATCAAAAGCTGAGGCTGTAAAGGGGCACTCAGCACACAGAAGCACAAATACAGCTGTAAAAAAAAAAAAGAACCCCTGTGCTTTGCACCATGCCATGAAGGTGTATAGGGGTGTGGGGTTAGGGCCCCGCACTTTCTTCATCTTGGCCAAGCTGGGACTGATGTGACCAGCACCATGCCCCTGGTTGCCCCGTGGCAGAGTGGTTAGCACATCGCGCTGTGATGCCAGGGGTCCCAGGTTCAAATCCTGGCTTGGGCATGGACGTTCGTGATGTCTATTCATCAATTTCATCATATCATCACTCATCCCCATCTTCGCAAATTAGCCAAAAGTGGCACAAGAAGCAAAGTAAAGTGAATCAAATCAAAATTCAAAATGCCCCTGGCCGCCTTTACCCCCCCCCCCCCCAGAGTTTCCTCCAGGTACCCACTTTATAGGATGCTGGGTGGGCGCCGGAGCTGCTTGAACAGGTTGAAAAAGTCCCAGGTATCTAACCTGGGTGTCTCGCATGGTAGTCAGATGCCCTAACGACTGACAGAGCTGTACAGAGGATTATACTGGCTGTAGGTCCAGACGTCAGAGCCTCGTTAGCCTGCAAGACTGCAGTTGGATTTAGTGTAATTTTAAGGATGGTAGAAAGGCCTGCCATGAAGAATGCGGCTACACTACAATTTTATTTGAAATGTTAAAATTCAATTTAGATGAAAATGTTGAAATTCTTTCAAATCTGTCAAACACATGCACTGAACTGTAGATATTTCTTTCACATCAAAATCATGTTGAAACAAAACAAATACCCATTCTACTATGAAGCTGAAGGTTCAGCTTATTCACTATAGTCAGTGGCGGCGATTGGGTTCCAAATCTGGGGGGGGGGGGGGCAAGGACAGTTTACTTTCCCTTTATACATAAGGCATAGCATAGTGCGAGGGCAAAGTAGCAAATAGTTGGAGGGGGGCAACTGCCCCCTAATCGCCACCACTGACTATAGTTGTTCCACTTCTGACACACTAGGTTACAGCACACATTAACCCAGTAAGCTAGTGAAATGCTAACAATAGAATGAATAGATTATTTATTTACATGTGACACTACAGTAACTATATACCTTACCTTAATTCCTAGATGGTGGCTTATTGTGTTCCAGAATACCTGTATCTTCCTTGCTTGGATTGGAATGCAGAATCAGAAGATGTACTTGATTCTTTTCTCCATCTTACTGGAATAGTAAGAGCAAAAATTGGCTTCGGTAATATAACAATATAATACTGTTTAACATTATCCTCTGTTCTTGGGATATGGGCATCCTATCTATCCACCAATTTATGCCCAAGGATCAACCCACTTCTTGTGCTATTTTCTTAATTGTAACCCCATAGTCCTTTTCTTTTGATGAACCAATTATTGCTAAATTCAGTGACTTACCTCATATTATGGCACGACTTGTACTCATGGTTCATTCACACCTGTGCAACTTTTTGTGTGTATTGCACTAACATTGTAGGAGGAGAGGGAAGGCATGTGCAAAATCTGCCTGCAGGCAGTAGTGCAGGCACACATGCAAATGCACCTGTCTTCCCATTCCAGATAGAGACTCGTGCAACCATTGTGCACATTTCATCGTTTCTGGTAATGGTGTTTAGCAGATGTTCGGTGGTGTTCATTGGCAGCTCAATATAAAATTTTCACCCAGGCAAGGTGGATTTTCAGCACATTTTATTGTTTTGTGATGAATACTACGGAAATCAAAAGGTAGAAATTTATGGAACTTCACTACAACATGGATCTTTGGGGTCTACCTTGGATACTACTTGTTATAAAGTAAAACCCTCCAACACAATAGACATACTGCTAACAAAGTTTATGTTGCAAGCTATCGTGGGTATTGCTAGAATTGTATTACTTTATTGTATTGGTCAAAAACATTTGTTCGATATTTGATAAACAAATAGAAATCCCTTGATTAATTAATGATTTCTTTCAATTAGAGTGCCATTAATATTAGTTTTAATTTTCTTATTACATTTCATAGAGGGGAATTTTGTATTCTCAGTAAATTATGGAATAAAGGTTTGTTAATGATGCAGCCAACCCCTTAAGGGGCACCATTTGCCTCTTGCCCTGTAGGGCCTTTTATACCACCACTGAGCAGAGCCCACAAAATCTGATTTTCTTTTCAGACATCAGTGTTTTTCTGCAACTTATGTTGAATTCTGCCAGTTACAGAATCCACTTCACAGCAGAAAAATTGCTAAAAATTATTGTCAAGAAAGTTGAAGATTGTGTCCTGCTGCAGATGTCTTTTTTCATCAGAGTGTGAGCCTCCCTGATCGCATAGTGGGAATATCATGGACTTGTAATCAAGGGGTCCCAGGTTCAATACCCAGTAGAGGCATGTAGTAGTTCGGATTCCACTTTTTACCTGTGTATAGGGTGGACTTAAAACGCACTTCAAACTTTATATGTGTGAGTTACACAGTGGAACATGGATGTAAGGAAGATTCTGTCAATCAATTTATTATGCTCCAACTTCCTACTACTTGTAATTTTCTTGAACATAAATACACAGGGTGTTGCTGCATAACACTGACAATTTTCATATTGTGTAGAGGACATTTTAGAAGTGGTTCACTTGTAGAGGGCATGTTTCGATGTTATGAGAGATTAAAAAGAAATTGTATTTTGCCATATAAATCTTCTTGGATGCAAATGGCATTTATTTGTTTTATCAGATAAGATTCTAAAAATGGTATTGTGCTATGGAAACAATACCACGTGAGATCAGTATTTGAAATGGAAAATATTAGCAGGGAGAATGTTTGGTTAAGTCAGCTGGGGGATGCTGTGCGTAAATTTTGCTAGGAGTGATGCATCCCCCTTCACTTGAGCATTGCTTCAGATAATGCAATTATCACACTACACATGCATGTTTCCAATATACCCAATCTGTGTTTCTTATCGTATTTGATGGCATTTGTATAAAGAAAGAATTCGTGAATTTTGTAAGAGATTTACACTTCGTGGATGCCTAGCCTATTTGTATCATGCTACAAGTTTTGTTGCTTTTTGACAGAAATAATATTGGTGGCAACAGTGAATTGCTGTTACACATTTGCATACATATACGTAGCATTCAAAATGCCTTTTTTTTTTTTCAAGGATTCATAGCATCAAAATAAGCAAAATGTCATGAAGAAAAGTTGTTGGTCTGCGTGTTCCCTACATCCTGTGAAAAATTATCAATGTACAGGCACGTAGCCAGGAGGAGGGCTTAAGCCCCCACCAAATCCCACAAATATCAACTTTATATGTTATTATCATTATTGTTAATAACAGAAATAGAGTTATAACTACAGTAAAAACTGTGTTACATCAAAGAAAGTTTAGTAGGCTATATAATAGAGGAACCAGGTTATATATGTTTGTATTCTACCAAGGAATAAATTAATCAAAACTTATAGTTTTCTTTGTGATAGGTCACAGAATATAAACTTTGTGAGTAAAATTTACCACTAACTGTTAAAGCCTTTTTTTGAAAGATTGTGTAAAAGTTAAGAAAGAAATACAATAACTATGATTTTCAGCACACTAACTGTACAAAATATAAGATAAATAATGGACAACAATTGTTAGATATTCACTGATACGGTGGATCAAGTAGCAAAGTCACTCCATTTATGTAATAATAACAATATATTTGGAATGAAATTTGTATATTTTTAATAACTTATAATAATTGTTATCCTAAAATAACAATAATTATTATTGTTATTATTTTGTACTAATAAAGTTTTATCTACTTCTGGCGACACCCGTGCTGATAAGAGATGACCCCCCCCCCAAATAAAATTCTGGCTACAGCTTGTTGATGTATGTATGGCAAAATCCTTTCTGCACCCTTCCCCCCAGCAAGCATGCAACATGCATGTACTCCCTCCTCGTAGAAATTTAATTATCTATATATAAAACTTACTTTCCAATTCCTTCTTTCTTTTTGTTGCTGATTTAAGGTGATCTGAGCTTGCTTGTTCCATTGCACCTTTGGATGGTCCATCTACAGGAATTCCAGATGTAGTAGGCAAAGATCCCATTTTTCCAACGTGTCCCTTATCCCCTCGATCTTCCACTTCTTTTGGCAGAATTTGGATTTTTCCTGGGGAATCATGTACAGAGGCTGCAGATGTAGCATTCAGTTCAATATCTCCTCTTTCTTGAATTTCCGTGACATTTTCTGACTGTACTACCTGCAACCCATTTACTGCACCTGATACATTGTGGAGAGGCTGTTCATTTGCTGAACTTGATGCATTGGAGAAACGCTCTTCATTTGTTGACCCTGGTGCATTGGGTAAAGACTCCTCATTTTTTGAAGTTGATGCATCAGGCAAAGGTTCATCGTTTGTTGAACCTAATGCATCTGAGAAAGGCTCTTCATCTGTTGTTATCTCAAAGAGAAGCTCCTCATCTGATACTATCTCACCTTCTTCTAATTCTGAAGAGTCTGTGTTCTGCTCTGATTCTTCTGTGTGCACCTGAAAATTAAATAATTCACTCAAGAAACCAGTAACAACATATGCATTCATGAGTGGATTAAGGGAGCAACCACTTCAGAGATGTCAAAAAAAATTAAGAATCAGTGGCGGAGATTGGGTTCTAAAACTTGGTGGGGGGAGGGGGCAAGGTGCCAAAACTAGTGGGGGGGTAAAGACAGTATATTTCCCTTTGTAGATATATATGGTTTAGCATAGTGCGGGGGCAAAAGTGGCCAAAAGTAGGGGGGAGGCAACAGCCCCCCTTTCCTCGCCACTGTTAAGAATCAATGAAATTAGAGATCCTCCTCCCTTGACATCTATAATTAACGCCACAGTGCATGCTTTCCTTTAATATCACCATAATATGTTCAGGTGGAACCATCCTCACTGTCATATTTTTCATGAATATTTTATTAATAATCAGCAGCATTTGAGGGTTACTATTTTGTTTCTCTTAATTTCCATAATCTGTCTGTCTTCACTTCCATAATATTTTTTTCCCACAACAAAATAATAGATATTCTTGACATTATTAAGTCCAAAAACACAATTAAGTATGCAATGGTGGCATAGGCATAGCACTATATGAATGGAAACAATGATGTAGGAACATTATTGTGCCAACTGCGCATTGTGATGAATTGTAGATGGAGTAGGAATGTAGCTTTACTGGTGATGTGATTCAAACAATTGTTTTCGGGTTACGAGCCAGGTTAATCAGCTTAGATGGAGTATGCATATGAGAGTTCCTATGGTGCCACACCCATTTATAAAACATGTGTGCACAATATTTCTAATGGAACAGTATTGCACTACTAATATGTGTACTCAGACATGTAGCCACAATTTGATTTTGGGGGGGGGGGCTCATCCCTTATCAGCAGCTGTCATCTAAAGGTGAAAAACTGACAGGTCTATAAACCAAAGAAACATAGGTAGGGTTTTGGGGATGGGGGATTTCAACCTTCCGAGCCCACCCCCTGACTACATGCCTGTGTGTACTGCAGAGTTAAGTGCTCTGTGGGAGATATATGTAAGTAATTTAATGGACAGGTGGGTGATAGATAAAAATCTGCTATCATCACTTGTTAATCCACTACTGTGTGGATCATACCTACAACTATTCCTTGCTTGCAAAGAATCTTATATAGTGGAATTTCTGATAACCCTACACATCCAATAGTTAATGTGTAATTTAGTGATGGATCGGAAATAGTCTCCATAACCATATCTGTTGCGGCAGATTCATTTTTAAGTACACCATGAGCAGAGGTGATTTCTGAAAAATTTGACCTTGGTTTACTGCAACAATTATTTTTTATTATAGATATATTTATTATATATTGATTAGATATAATAGAACTAAAACACCATGCAGGCATGCAAGTAAAACAAAACAGAAGTCCCGCCAACTTCACATTTTACGGCAATTTCTATATATAAATATATATGAGAAAAGTTGGTTTACCAGTGGTATACCAGGTAACATGGGAGACTGACTGTGAATATTCATAGGAAAATTCAAAATATAATTAAATATGAGTGCTTTGAGTGATTGATTGATTTGCTTTATTTTACTTTGCTTTTCGTGCCATTTTGGCTAATTTTCGAAGATAGGGATGAATGTACTAACCACTCCACCACGGGGGCCAGCTAAATATGAGTGCTATACATTACTTTGGATATACAATTGATTGTAGAATTTATCAAAGAGCCATTCAGATGCCATTATAAAATTATTTATGTTAAGGAAATACTTCCATTTACCTTGCAACATATTATACTGAAGCTAGTTTTTAAGGTTGTAAACATAGTAATTTCCATACACATGGCAGGTGTTCCTTACTACAGAGCATTCCCTGACATTCACTATGAGACTTGGCGGCAAGCAGCCCGGCATCAGCGCTTGTCTTCCCCGGTGAGCAGGTCCGCACCAGTCGCACGCTACAGTCTGGTTTTTTTTTTCGCTCTCCCTGCCTTCGCTCTCTTTCCCTTTCTGTTGATGTTGCAAACTGACGCCAGTATAATCCTCCCTCAGAAGTTGTGTTGTGTCGTGTCCATGTGTTGAAGATTGTGGCTTAATATGCAGGGACGGCGACAGGGGTGGGCACGGGTGGGCAAGCGCCCACCCAAAAATTCCTGTGCCCACCCGATTGCCCACCCAATCAAATTCAATAACTACATATACTTGGAGATATATATGAATGATTCAATAAATAACTGTATTCTGGTGTTCATAACTTGTACATTTTACTTGTGAATATTATCTATGCTAGAAATGTTCACATATTATAATCTTATATAAAGCCAATTTTCTCATTAGAAACTGAAAGTAATTACTAGAGCTATTGAAACAAAAACTGGGATCAAATGAATACTTCCATGATTAAAAGCAGCTAGTAGGCTTTGGAGGCTCAAAATTATGCAGGGTATGACCAAGATTAGATCAGAATTTAGGGTAAACTTGAGGACTGCAGCTCCGGGCCTTCACTGGGAAAGACTGCTTTGAAAAGTACCACATAATGAAAAAAATTAGGTACTTCGGATGTGGTAAAAAAATATAATAACAAACCACACCATGTAACTTGGCAAGAAGTTATAACTGAAGCTGTGTAGAGGGGATTGGAGTGAGGCCTTGGTGGTGTAAGCTCCGGGCCTCCACATACGTATGGTTAAAATAATCTCCAAATAAACAAATAAAAACATCATCTTAGCGTTACTTCTCCAGCAACACAATAAATTATATCGACTTTTTAAATATTATTATTATTATTATTATTAGAATAATTTAATCAAGAGGACTTAGATTGACAGGCCATGTGACACGAATGGCAGAGAAAAGAAAAGTTTACAGGATTCTTGTTGGGAAACCTGATGGTAAGAGACCAGTAGGAAGGCCAAGACGAAGATGGCGGGATAACGTTGAGATGGACATAAAAGAAATTGGTAAGGATAGGAAAGATTGGATTGATCTTGCCCTGGATAAAAACAGATTGAAGGCTTGTGTTTCTGCAGCCATAAACCTTCGGGTTTGCTAGAGAGTATAGTATAGTTTAAATTAGCTCTGCATTGAAATTCCAGAAGTGTATTTCTTTTTTATTTCATTACAATTTTTATATACCTGTCATCTTCAAATATCAATATGGTATGCGAAATATGAACTTTATAACCGTTCTACTAATAAGAACGAGTCACAATAATCACTACAATACCAAAGTTTATACATTTTAATAAAACACTTATGTATGGAAAAAGCTACAGAATTATTCAATTGCTAATGACTGGCTTATCATATTTATCCTCTTTCGACACACAAAGTTTGCCACACGAATCAGCCGAAAATGTCGACAGAATCTGCAGATGCAGCTGAAGTAAAGAAAAAAAGTTATGTCACGAAGTATCCAGAAGACGATTTTGTTAGTTTGTTTATAAGCCCACTTCTATGCTCAGATGGGCTAATCGGGACTAAACCTACAGTTTAACGTGTAGTTCGAACCAGTGTGCATTGTGCTTCCACCAGAAGAGGGGGAGTTCAACACATGACGTCTTCATTATAATGCGACAGCGTTATGCCATGGGGAAAAAATATACAGACAGAACTTGCACCAAAAGTGTCATTTTATCACCACAGAAGATGCGTTAATTTTAAGAGGGTGATTGCCTGAGACAAATTGAGACTTTCGGAAAACAACGTCATTGTTCACGGAATTAGCTGCCTGCCTTGATCCACTAATTAAACGATGTGCAATTGAAACTACCACCTCAACTTTCTAAGAGGTATGAGCTAATGAAACTCCATTTTTGGAAGAGTAAGTCGTGGTTGATATGTTTTATTTTAAGTCATTTCAATTGTGATTAGATGAAAGTAACAAAGGTGCGAAAACAAATACATGCTGACACTCAAAATACAAACCCTCATAAACTATTACTTTGACAGTGGTTCCAGGCTCCAGGAACTCATTGCCCTGAAAGAATTAAGTTTTCAGGGTATGCTGCACAGATTGACATTCTAGTGTATTCGAAATGGTCACGCCATACAACCCAAGTCATCTATAAAAAAATAGATGAATTATTGCTGTTACGGTGATCAACTTCGATGAATTCCTTGTGTCCTAAATCATTTTGTTACCTCAAAAAATATGTTCATGTAACCATACGTGTGTTGCTTCTCCCACATTATATACATGAGAGTTCAGAAAACGAATAGCAACTTAGCTAATAATCTCTTCAATTCTGAACAGATTTTTCAATCTCACTTGTTTATTACATATGAGTGATATTTTGTCAAAATAGCCTTTCATTAGCCTAGGAATACTTCATGGACAATGAACAAAGAATTGGATTTCCGTGTGTGTTTTAAATCATTCCTAATAAGACGTTCATTTTAATCCAAACATGCAGTGGCGGCGATTAGGAGGAGCGGGAAGTGGGGGATGCAGTACCCCCACCACATTTTGCACCCGCAGTATGGCCTCTTTATGCTAAGCCTTTTCTACCAAGAAAAAGTATATTGTCCTTGCCCCTCAAATGTTGGCACCCGATCGCCGCTACTACCTACAAACATTCAGATAGATTTGTCAGTTGTGTAAACTTTGTAAGCTAAGAAAAGTGATCCCCAAAGGAGTAAGAAAACTCTTTTAGTCAAAAACTCATACAATGAAAATACTATGCTCAGGAACATGTATTCAATTACGAGAAACTTCACGATTTTCTACCATCGTACTTTCTATCACTGTCGCTCCGGCTCCTGTGGTGGAGTGGTTAGCACATCGCGCTATGCTACGACGCCAGGGGTCCTGGATTCGAATCCCGGCCTGGGCATGGATGTTTGTGAGTGAGTGTCCATTCATCAATTTCATCATCACTCATCCCCATCTTCGCAAATTAGCCAAAAGTGGCACAAAAAGCGAAGTAAAATAAAGCAAATCAATCAACCAATCTATCACTGTCGCCGAATACATAAAATCAAGTATGTGCCTTGTATTTGCAACACAACCTTAAACCTAATTCACATTTATTTCACTGTATTAACATGCATGAAATAATGTGGTTAGAATGTATGGCTGCACATGGTAAACCCTTCCTTGAAATAATTGTGTCCATCAGAGACAAAACGAAAGGAAATGGAACAAGGTGCGACAATAGATTAGAAAAGAATAAAGAGGAAAACAAGGAAAGGGAAAAGAAGTAAGAGGAGAATCGGGAGTGTAAGAGAGAGGGTGATACATACGTCTTACGTACACACATATACTATATATGGTCTTACATTTATACTGCCCACCCTAATCTATCAATATGGCGTTTCTGCCCACCCAGTTGAAAATTTCTGGCGCCGCCCCTGTTAATATGGCACCACAAAAGTTTACATTACAACAAAGGATTTATCTTGTTGAGTGTTACTTCGGAAAGAGGAATTGTGGAGAAGTGCGATGACGTTTTGCAACGAAATTTCCTGGTGTTCCCGTTCCACATAGGACCACTATATTAAACCTCTAAGAAAAATGGGAAATCTAAAAAATAAAGTATACAAAGACAATCCACACACCATCCGTGAGTTAAAAGAGAGTATTGTACGAGAAATCGGGAGAATTACAGTAGACGAACTTGCACGTGTAAATGCCAATTTTCTTGGGAGATGCCAGGAATGTGTTGCAGCAGAGGGACATCATTTCCAACACCTTCTGTAGTCAAGGTTAGTACACAATATGAAAACTGTAATTTTAATAGCCGACTCTAGCGACTGTCACTGACCTGTTCACTGGGAAAGACAAACGCTGATGCCGGGCCGCTTGCCGCCGAGTCTCGTAGCGAATGTTAGGGAATGCTCTGTAGTTAGTATCCTTACCAATAACCTAGTTGAAGGTGGCTATTATTGACATGTTTCCCTTAGTTAGGAGGAAGAGAACTGAAAATCACGTACAGGATGAAGAGTAATCAGGAGACATTATTTGTTTACACTTTTTTACATCTAATGGTATAATAAATACACACCACAACTCGAGAAGTTGATGGTTTCTGTTCCTGAAAATCTTTGCTTTCTTCATCTGAAAGCAATGTGGCAGCAAGCATTAACCACTGCTCTCTCCATTTTTCTGAAATAAGAAGAATGAATTTAATTTCATATAACATAACAAAACAATTTCCAACTCAAACACTGATTATCACCCAGAATAATTGTACTCAAAAGAACTGTAAATTGTTCTAGAAATGATTAACAGCTTTGTATATTTTACTTGCATGTAAGAGAAACTCGTCTAGTCCCAGACACTTAAGCATTTTCATGTACTATGTGAAACAAATGTATTTAAAAAATTCTCAAGTTACTATTTGAAATGTTTACTTTATTAGAAATATGGAATTGATAATCCTAATATAATATATAGATAAAAATTCAGAACAATGTTTTTCAACACATTTCAAAAACTGTCAGCACTGGGCAGTTTTTATGTATATGGTTAATTTACAAACGTACACCAAACGTAATTGTAAACGTACACCAAAATAACTTAACGTCGACCGCACAAAGGTTGCATGTATAATGTGTATCTTTTGGTTCAGTTGGCTTTGCTCTTTTGATGTGCCCAATCTTTGCAAGATTGTCAACGAACCCAGTCGTCTGCAAATGACTCTTCCCCGTCTTTCTGGTGCTGTCTTTTGTTTTTCTCTTGAACAGAAGAGTCAAGTTGTAATTTCATGTGGCTCTATTTTGACATTGCCATGGATTTATTTTGCTTCAAGTTTTCCTTTTGTATAGCAATTACCTGCTCTGGGAAAATGGTGACACTTTTCAAATAACATTCTTTCCACTACTAGTTGATGGTTGAGGGAAACAAGCTTTCCCTTGGTTAGATTAATAGAATTCATTCCCTACAAATGGTGAGGAACCATCATTTCTTGTTTACTGTAGAATAGTCAAGTTGCTTTGTTGAGTCTGGTGCTACCCTCCAAACAGGCATCCGAGGCTACCTAACACGCAACGTGTGCAACATGCCTGTTATCTAAATACATCCTAGTAACTCCATTCAATTTCTCATACGAGATGTGCATTTACACATCTACCTAAGAATATAAAAGTTTTTGTATTCTACCACCCAGTGAAGAATAACCAACTTTTGAAAATTACCACTGCAATTAAAACAAACCTACAAAATGCAATAGCTCATAAAACACCCAAACTATTACAAGAGTCAAATGAAAACCTTAACCCATAAGAGGTGTCATGCCAGATTGTAATGCAATGGGCGTGACATGGTCCTGTGGACCACCAAATTGAATTTTCAAATTCCACAGGTTATCGAAACATTAGCAAACTTTTTCACAAATTATCATGTGTTTTGGACCTTCATTATGGAATTATGATAATATTTCATCCACTATTTTCGTTATTGCCGATTTTATTACTTGGTTCATATAACGTTACAAAAATCTGTCGCATATTCATAAACGGCTCTATAAATAAAAAAAAAAAAGGTAAAGTGTTCCCCTGTGCATAGCACCACGCCATGAAGGCGTATAGGGGGTGTGGGGGTAACGCCCCACACTTTCTTGATCCGGTCGTGAGTGGGGCTGATGTGATCAGCATCACGCCCCTGACCGCCTTTACATCCCAGGGTTTCCCCCAGGTACCCATGTTATGGGTAGGCGCCGGGGCCGCTTCCACCGTTAGAAAAGTTCCCGGATTTGTTCTCTATAAATACATTTTCATATGATTGTAAGATACAAGATATTATTTTGTTGTTCAATTATCACAGAACATACATGCAGTTATGCAAAGAAAACAAAATCAGATTAAAAATTCACACAACAAATATTCTGCACAATGTCAAAATGAGGTAAAGAAGCTCATTGATCATAGCGATAGTCAGTGGAAATATGTGCTTCATTATCACTTTTATCAGACTCCATATCTGATAATTCACTTTCGTTTCCAACTTCGTCAAGTGTGGTAAGGATATTTCCAATATCCAATATCGTCAACTCGGATTCTTGCACACAGTTCTATACCGAAAGACTTAGGCAAAGGGTGTCGCATGGTCCATGGGAACCACAAGTGTCTTATTGCTTTGAAACTAAAAATCAGCGAGGGAAGTGAAGTCTGTGGGTCACATAATATACCAAAATATGAAGCTACCGAAAAGGAGAGGAAAGTGCTTTTTATTGCTTACAAGAATGAGACCATTGTTCTAGGCCACAGGTCCAAGGGACCACGCCTTGCCCGTTAAGGGTTAAAAAATCGAATAAAAATTGTAGGGCAGACTGCATACAGCTCAAATTATATGAGGTATCAACTGTTATTTATAAAACGACCTCAAGTGAGCTTCAAAATGCCTTTTTTGTTATTTTAAAGATGATGCCTCCTATATGTAAGGGAGTGGTTTCTTGCCCTTCGTCAGCCTGAAAAATACAGAAATTTCTCGGCAAATGAAAATTCAATATCTCTGTGCATGCTTACCACACCAGCAAGTTTACTAATGGAATGGAGGAGAAAGTTTGATAATTGCCTCAGTTCGCAGGCAGATAGGTGGAAAGGCCTTCACAGTGGCTCATAAGTAACTGCACATGGACCCTAAAGACTTGTTCTTCTTAAGGTATACAGGCACTAACTCAAAGTTGAAAATATATGTAGATCAGCAATAGGTCTTTGCTAAAATGCAGCAACTTGTGCAACCCTACATACAGAACTATACTGGATAAGAAACTAAAACAAATTGAGGTTTTCTTTTGACTTTCCCTTGTACTTAACTAGCAAACTGTAAAATGTGAACACATGGCATGCAAAACAAAGAGCTTTCTTTCACTCTAGTCAAACTATTGGCTTTCTTGGAAACAGTCTGTGCCTGGTGCTACCTGATGGCCAAGGTTACCCAACTTTCCCCTAACACATGTCTCTGCTGCGTCAAAATATTATATTTTACATTGAAACTTATTTAGAGAAGTTTCAAAGAACATTTTTACTCTGTTAACTTATTTCTTGTTCCAGAGTTCAATCTTTTATATTTATTGTGCATTAAAAAGGTAGGTTAATTTGCTTCTAAAATTAAATGAGTTACATTTAACATTAACTATTTCAAAAAGAGGATAGAATTATCATTTGTCGAAAGAATTGTTCTGTAAAACTTATGATATTCACTATGTTTCATGCATTAGCTATTTCTCTCATAACAACACAAAATCAGCAATAAATAAATCACTGATAAGCAGATAATGTCCTTCATAGGGTTCACTTGGATTATTTTGTAATATTAAATTGCTTCTGAAGCTCACAATTTGGAGACTGCACCAAGTGTAATTCTAGTAAGCCCTATAATTAAATAAGCTTCAGAGAATTACTATACAGGATATAATTACCAATTAATTAAATATTTCATTAACCTTAAAATGTGTTTGTGACTAGAAGAAATTAAATACACTACTGCGAGAAGAAGAGTGTTGCATAATACATAGTACCAAAACATCTCACACAAAATTTTTGTCCTAAAGAATTTCTAGCTGATATTCACAAAGGGTCTTTTTTTCTTGTATTGCTCTTGTAAGTTCAAATAAAGAAAGAGTACAATTTTTAGATTTCACTATAAAATATGAAACTTCAACTAACTCTAACTAACTCTCTAGCCTTCTTAAACCCGAAGGTTCATGGCTGCAGCAACATAGGCCATCCATCTATCACTATCCTGAGCAAGATCTATATACTCTTTTCCATCCCTACCGATTTCCTTTAGGTCCATCTCAACATTATCCCTCCATCTTCATCTTGGCCTTTCTACAGGTCTCTTACCATCAGGTTTCCCAACAAGAATCCTGTAAACCCTTCTTTCCTCTCCCATTCATGCCACATGACCTGCCTACCTAAATCTTCTTGATTTAATCATTCTCATAATATCTGGACATGAATACAAAATATGAGTTCTAAATTATGTAACCTTCTCCACTCACCTGTCTCCTCATCCCTTTTAGGTCCAAATGTTTTCCTAAGGATCTTATTTTCAAATACTCTCAATTTCACATAATATGAAACTTCAATGTTGATGAAACTTGGTGAGAAATTTAATAAAAATTGTGATTTTTTCCTGTAATCTTTATATGTTTTTGAAATTTAAAAAAACGATTCAGCTGAACATATGTGTATATAAAAACTTCACCTCTCCTTTTTAGTTTCCTTTGCCTCCTATTCTTCTCTCTCCTTTTCATTCTCCACCATTCTGATTTAGGATACCGTGAGCTTGCTGGTTCATTTGTTCTTGATGGAATGTTTGCAGAAACTGCAGATGTGGAAGGGAAATGCTCATCTTCAAATAATATTTCCCCTTCCTCTACAAATTCTGTCCCCGATCCCACTTCTTGTTTCACCTAAAAATTAAATATTTCACGTCAGAATCTGAGTTACAGTATATTAAGTACAACAATCACTCTGCATGAATTCTTGTGGATCTAAGAGTTGATTAACAGGTGCAACTACTCCACCCCTGCCCAAGATGTCTGAAATTAGCAATTAAATATCATTTAATGTAGGAGTAAATATCAATCACCCCATTGACACTTAAAATTAAGTTATCATCCCACTCCCAAGAGATTTTTTTAAAAACTGACACAGTGTATAGCACACCTTGACAGGATCTGGGGAAGAGGGAACAAGTAACTCCCTCTGATAGAAAATATCATAATCGAAGTAACCAAAAGTGGTCGGCTCCAACCGTACTGAAAATGGTTGGCCAAAGGTAAGAACATACCGTTGGGCAAGGATAATTTTGACCATGGTTCCACTGTTGGCCCAATGCATGGTTTTTATGTTGGGCCAACATATGGTTTTTACATTGGGCCAATGTGTAGTTTTATGTTGGGCCAATGTACTGAAAACTAATATGTAGATAGGTTTGTGTTCTGATATATATATATAATTTGTTGTGAGGCCAAATATAAACTATAATACAAATTATTTGTATAAAATAAAAATAAATCACAGCACTTTCTCATTCATATGGTATGATTGTTTTCAAGGTACCTTCAATATGGTAGCACAAAAAACTTTCTAGAGTTTACTTATTTTTCCACCTTTCATGGAATTTAGTCTGCACATAACATTGTTTAACCACCTTCACAAGAATACTTCTAAGAATGTTCTTGTTCTGCTACAGCTAAAGAGACAAACAATAAGCAATTCCCAACACATCTTTCATCCATATCAGCTGACAAATGACTGGTGAGTGACTACATACAAGTTAAGAATAGCTTCTATTTTCATGGAAAAAATATTATATTTCCAGTATGTGTTGTGACTGAAATATTCGAAAAGAAACACTGTTTCATGTCATTTATTTTACACTAGAATTTACAGCATACTCTTGAAATTTGTCTTAACACGAGAAAGTAGTTTTTAAAACTGATTTTGACTCACTTTTCCATGGTTGGGCAACAATGTAAACCCAACCTTTCCCATGTAAAAACTGCAGTTGGCCCAATGGTTGTGGTTACTTGGGAAATATCTCTATATTCCTCTAATTTCGAAAAAATAAAATTTCTATGAAAAATCATTATTTATATTCATTGACACCATAAATCTCTAATAAAAATAAAAGAAAATTCACAAACTTCAGCAAGACTTTAACAGTAAGCTTTATCTGGTTCTCGTCTCCTTCTTTCTGATTAACATAAGCACATGCATGTATCTAGAAATATAATTCGGGAGGGGTCTGAACCAAGTGTCTCAGATTATTGGTTCCTGCCATGAGAGCCTCGTTAGCCTGCAACCACATAGGTTCTCAAGGTATACCATAGGAAAGAGAGTTTAGAATTTGTGTGATCTTCTACCAAGAAGAAACCTTTCAGACCAATCAAAATCTCCTTATGATCAAAGCAAAAGTCATTTTAGTCTATCCTTACTGTGGCATGTTGATATAGTGAATAATTTACTTTTTAGTACATAAACATGACAGCATATAGCTGTTAGGCTTAAATGGCAGAACAAAATAAAGTACTTTACTAATTAAAGTTATGTATGCTTATTTTTGCTCTTATGATGCAAATTTTAAGCAAAATGTGGAACATGGAGTATTCAGAGTTTCTTTATGTATTGTTTTCCTCCAGAAGAGATCACAAGAAACCGTTTTTAAAGCAATGGTGAAGTCTACCTTACCTCCATTGTGCGAGTAGAGTACATCGAAATATGATTGGACGATTTTATTGCTTTGTCATTCCTCTGGTGCGCATTTAGCAACAACGCTCCAGGAGGAACTGATATTGTCGCCCTTTTTTAAAAAAATTCTGGGCACCCTGCTAGTTGGGAGGCACAGGTTCATTTGAGTCAGACATTGTTGCTCGTCAATTAAGAACCACGCAGCACCAACAGGTATTTGTTAAAATTCAGCTGTTCCTTGGAGTGCCACGTCCTCCCAAGCGGTTTTTCCCCTGGGTGATTCATAGTCAGCGCATCGCTGCTGTTTTCTCCCTCGCCCCCCCCCCTCCCAACCGAAATACAGACACATACGTATATATTTTACGATAATATGTTTATTAATGGTGTCTCAGCATGTCTCCAAGTTGCTAAAGTTGTCTATGGCTGTTTGTTGTGGCGCTTAGTAAAAGTCTGTTGGTGGCTTAGTTTGCATAAAAATGTTCCTGTTTCGCGATGTGAAGAGGTATGACCTGTCCAGGCTATTCTTTATGGCTCTTACAATAGCCTCCCTTTTCAAAGTGACAAACACGCGGTTTTTGGGTGAGATATTCCTGATTGCGGGCCCACTTTTACCGGTTCCAATAAAAAAACAATTTTCTCTACGCGCTATAATCGTCTGCAAATTACATTGTGTAACACCCTCTCTTAAATTTACCCCATTGACTAATTTTATAGGGGTTGCATTTTTTTTTCGGAACGCTTCCATTTGTGTTTATTTTCTTCACGGAGCTTTCGCACCTTTCTAGCGTAATCACCATGCTGAAAGCGAAAGACGAACGAACTAGGTGATAGAACAAATACAATGATACATCCTTGACTTTCCCTTTCGTATGGATTCTATATTTCGACTGACATTCAGTTTCCAGAAGGGGGTCGCTTCCGTCTTCCATATTTGTATTACGAGCTGAAACTCCCGCGGATACCCACGTACCAATCCCTGGCGGGGAAAAAAAATATGCATATTTGAATTCGCATTCCAATGATCTTACGCACAATATTGGGCCAGTGGAAGTTTTAATGTCATGATCCTTCATGAATACGCTATACTCTGTCCAGGTTATCTCTGGGGCAAGCGAACTGCGCAAGTACTGACGCTAGACTGCTCCACCAATGAACAGAAGGGAATGTGATTGCGAGGGGGGAGGAAACGTACTGCTTCGCTCTGCCCACTCGATTCCCCTCCCCCTTCTTTGCCTTGCTCCACAAATAGCCTGGAAAGAATATACTAGTGGCGATCACACACACACACCCATAACACCCCCCATTTCTTCAAAACCTCCATAATGTTTCATAAAGGCTCAATTTATGGTCATTTTGCCTCTAAATATACCCTTACATCCCCCTAAATGCGAACTTACATCCCCAATGGGAAATCCAGAATAACTGAATTGATTGAATTGTTGTTTTAAGTCCACTTTATGCACAGTTTGTGCAATGTGCCTCAACCGGGTATCGAACACGGAACCCCTTGATTACAAGCCGACGACGTTACCACTTCGTCATTCGGGGAGGCCCCGGAAATCCAGGATAAATCCACTCCTCTATCTACTGACCGTCCCTCTATGACATGTCGGGGTTCGACTCCGGACTTCACTTCCTGTGCCATCGGAGGCCGAACATGTTGAGTGTTGAACTAACGAACTCCACAGTGAAGATTGCTGGTGTGAGCGTTCTTTCATTTTTGTCCCTTTGTCAATTTCGTCGCGACGAACCAAATGAAGTAGAAAAGTGACTACAGTACGCGAAATACACGCACAAATATAAAACAACACGTTTTATCGGTAAACCGCGAGTTTGCTGCTTTCAATTGTTGAAGTGTAAAAAGTTCCCTGTGCTCTTCTTTACAATAACAATCAAGTGTCAAACAGAATGTATGAAATATTGTCGGGATTAATTGAAAAATGTACTCATTTTATTTCACAATTGCCACATGTTTCTTCTTTTGTTGGAAGTAGAACTGTTTTCATCTAGATATGAACCAACACGATTTTAAAAAATGACACTTTTTCCCAAAACAGTGACATAAATTAATTTTACTGTAGTTTACATTATTCGCGTACACTATGTAAACTATAGATCCAATGTAATCTACGCGTAGATTAAGCGTAGACAATTCCCGATTTATAGTGGGAACATGTCGGTGCTACTTGTGTCCGCCCTTGATTTTTCGACACTTTTCGATTTTTGATTGAAGAGAGACATAAGTTTTGGAACACGCCAAGGGTCCCGGGTTCGAATCCTGGTCGGGCTTGGTTGTTTGTGAATGTCCATTCATCAATTTCATCACTCATCCCCATCTTCGCAAATTAGCCAAGAGGCACAAAACGCGAAGTAAAATAAACTAAATCAATCAATCAATCAATCATAAGTTTTGGAACGTGTAAACGTGATTCTACGGACTTGCCATAAATATTTGACGAGCCAATGAATTTGGAGTAGCAGCAAATTTGAAATTTTCCGCGTAATCCTCAGCTTATTTCACGTATTGTATTTTGACTGTAAATATTAATCTAAGAAATACTCTCCGTAGGAAAATACTAAATAATGTACTTTCTGCAACATTAGCGTACACCGAAACTATTCGTCTCTTTCTTGCATGCGAATAAATTTGAGAGACGCTTTCTTCTTTGGCAAAAGTGCGAAATTTCGTGTGAACCGAAAGTGTTTATCCTCGATATTGAATCCCGAGAGAAGCACGGTCGTTTTAGGGGAGTTCAAAGGCAAACGTAGCAACGAAATAGCCGTAGATTAGGTCTCATGTGATACGAGGAACCCCTCCCCCAAATTGAGATCCGTTAAGGGTATTTATCGATAAATCTGTCATGATACTGGGGGCATTGTAACATGTTTGTTGAAAAGACTGAAAATGTAGAACTGGTGCCCATCACCCCCCCCCCCCCACACACACACACACACGCGATACACACGCACTGTACCTGTACTCCTGGCCTAGGGTACGGTGGCTGATTCATCTCCGATTCTAACACTTTCAAAACTTAATCCAGTAACACGAACACGTAACCTGAGATTTGGTCACCACCAGTTTTATGCCACAATTAAATATCACATACAGTCCGTAATAGATGCAGGTCATTCGTAGATCACCTAAGCAGCAAGAGGCACCAGGACTTATGCCTGGCTCGGTTTGAACTGAGTTGTCAACTGCCTGTCGCAAGACGCTCCTCATTTTTACACGAGAGGTGTCCTCGTGATAGAATTGCCACTTTGAAATGTTTGAATTTAACCCAATCACCGAACTCAAAGCCTCTTTGTTTGTCAACAAGGATGTCCTTTGCACAAAACACACCCTTCCTTCACACAGGCAATGGACATGAAACCAGCAGAAGACATGCAGTGTTGCAAACACTTAAGAAAAGAAAATTTTCAATTTGATTTACCTCTTTTAATTTTCGTATACTGAGCTTATGCTCTGTAATTTTTTGATCTGGCATAATGTTGAAACATCTAGCAAAGAATGCATACATATATTGCTGCTCTTGATGTTGTCAATGTATCTAAATAAAGATTAGATCTCCGTGTATTAGACTAAAAATATATTCGGTCTTGAAGTAAACTTTTTAAATTATATTTTACATAATGCTATGAAGGTTGTTATAAAACGTACAGATGAAATAAACTTTTATTCTTAGACCAATGTTCATGTGTTGAAAAATATATATTTTAATTAAAAAATTACAGCATTCAGCTACATTTCTAATCCGTTACTTCATTTCATTTATACAACTTGGTTTTCGTAATTTGTAGCACGGTAAATTATTATTATTATTTCAAATTTTTCACTGTAAAACTGCAGTCTTTCTCCGTTATAATAATTTTAAAGGCAGAAAATATCTTTCTACAGTGACAGATAAAGGTGCAAATTTAAAGTTGCGTTCAAAAACCTTTTACGCATATCCTAGAGATCTCAACGGAGGCTTCAGCGGTTGAATTTATGGCCGCTGCATTGTGTACGATGGGGAGGGGACACACGACGGGCAATTCTAGCTACATGGAGAACAAGAGGACGTAAGCAAAAAGTTAAATAACAACATGGTCGTTTGGGCCAATTTTTGCCTTTCTGGGGTAAAAATAATGAATTTTACCCCAAAAATGAAAAATAGGGGTTAACGACCATTTTAGGACATTTTAGGTCATTATAACTTCTTCCCAAAAGGTTTAATTTTGTATGAATCTTGAATTTCTAAAACCATTTTTTGCTTTCTCCTAAAGGGACGAATTTAGGGGACTCTCATCCCCCTAAATTCTGAGGTATAATCATGATATAAAACTTGTATATAATGATGTATATAATTCGCAAGAATAATATAAAACCATCTATATCAAGAATTACAATGCAAATCTGATGCACAGGTGAAGCTAAAACTTTTGATTTAGGTGTGCACAGAATTAAAATAAGAAAAATGTTGACTTCAAACTTTTTTTACAATAATGTACTAAATATATATTTTGTGATACAATCGTCTGAAATTTAAGTGAAACCTTTCAAAGTTTTCCTTTATGTTGTTGGTTTTTCTTGAAATAATAAGGTTTAGCTATCTTGTTAGAGATGGCATGTTTCAGCCCCACGGACAGAAAAAAATAAAAGAACATAAGGAATGAATAAAGGAAATACAATTGATTGATTGGCTTTATTTTACTTCGCTTTTTGTGCCACTTTTGGCTAATTTGCAAAGATTGGAATGAGTGATGATATGATGAAATTGATGAATGGACACTCACAAACATCCATGTCCAGGCCAGGATTCGAACCCGGGACCCCTAGCGTCGTAGTGCGATGTGCTAACCACTCCGCCACGGGGGCCGGGAGGAAATATAATTAAGAGATTAACAAAGAACTACGCAAACCTAATTATCCATCGTTTTTGTTTGAACTTTGGTGATTTGTTGTTATAATTAGCAACACTGCATACACTTCCGGTAACTGATAGGACGTGAGGCGCCCATTGGTGATGCTGGAATGAATGAGCTACTGTTCAGCGGCCATCTTTGCGCCATGAAGCGCCACACATAATAAAAATTCCGCATTAACGGTAACTGAGCAGAATCGATTGAAAATATCAGTGTCTGACTAATTACTTCTTAGCCTCTTCGGAGGGAATTTAATTAGCCTTTCTTTCTCGAAAACTGCACAATAACATAGACATGCTCAGAAATATATGACGTCACTCAAGCAGAGACGCTTATATTCCAATGTGTTGCAGTTTTGGAAGTCTTATAAATAAGAAATTGACACTTTATTTTCTGTTACAATCATTTGTTTCTTGATTCTATCCTTCTGCTCTACCTCTGTGGCTGTGTGCTTGTGCGTTCGAAGGTTATGGGTTCAACTCCCGGTCGTCGAACTTCAGTAACGGGTAGTATTTAAAATATGCTTTTGTATTGCCTTACAACATACAAAAAGATATTGGTTGGATTACGTCGTTCCGTCAGGCTTTACTTTCAATGCCAGGGGCCATCAGGTAGGCAACCCGCACAGCAGATGGTGCTATTATTCTCTTCGAAATGTTTAAGTTCACTTTATGCCCGATGGGTCAATCGGGACCAATTTATCTTTTCGGATTGTCATTCAGAACTACAGGAAAGAGCAAGTTCCTGCTTTCAAATCCTGGCGGGGCGTAAGGGGTGAACCTTTCCGAGACACCCAAATGCCAAACTCCCTTCCACGTAGTACACCCTGGACTGCATCTTGCAGACTAGCAAACAGGCACGTATCCAGCAATTCCTTTGGGGGGGGGGGGTTGAACACCATTTTTTTAAGGGGTATAGATAGAACCTCAGAATTGTATGTTTAAGGCCGGTGGTGACAATTGGGTCACCCACACTCACGACCGGATCAAGAAAGTGTGGGACGTTACCCCCACACCCCCTATACGCCTTCATGACGTGGTGCTAAGCACAGGGGAGCATTTTACCTTTTTTATAACAATAACAGGGTTATATGACATTCTCCATCTTGTCTCGATAATTATTTCTCAAATTATCATCACCTTATTCAAGAAGCCAAAAACCTAATTTTATCTAGTGTAATGTGAAAAGTTTCCGGTGGGCTCGAGCCCCTGATGCCCACCTTGGATACCTGCTATTAACAATAATAGGGTTATAGAACATTCTCCGTCTTGCCTCGATAATTATTTATCTCCTTTAATTAACGTCACATTATTTTATTTTATACCACAAGAAACAAAAAATCTCATTTTATCTAGTGTAAACAGAAAACGTTCGGGGGGGCTCGAGCCCCCTAAGCCCCCCTTGGATACGTGCCTGTTTGCGAGGCTCTGGCGTCTGGACTCGCGGCCAGTATAATCCTCCTTGGGGCTCGTGTTGCGTGCTGTCCTTGTGCGTTTGTGATCGTCATTTCATCCATTTCATCGTATCACCATTCATCCTCATCTTCGCGATTAGCCACCAAAATTTGACAAAAGCGAAGTAAAATCAATCAATCACTGCGACCCACTTCGACAATAAACATGGTCTCCCCGGCGAGATCTCCAGAAGACGGAAAGTGACAAATATTCCCGATGTAAAATGTTCCGCAGTTACCTTTCGCAACCCTACACACAGAATAATAAGCTTCGGTTGAAACAAAAAGAATGCAGTCTGTACCTCGGACCAAATATTTTAGCGCATCATCGAGAAAGGTGCATCAACAAAGCATATTAAAGTACAGCTCGACTCACTTGCATCATATGATGCACTTTGGCGTTACCTTTGCAAACGATACACAAAAATGCAGCAAACTGTAAACCTTGGCAAAGGCCAAAAAAACATGCTTTAGCAATCCGTTTCTGATGCATCAAATAGATTTGATGCATTCAGTTTTCTGTGGTTACACCAATTGGAGCTGGAACAAAGGCATCTTTCTCCTTCCAGAAATCCCTAGACTTCTTCAGAGGTAGAATTTCGCCCTGTTCCGCCCCGCAAAGGGCGAGCTTGTACTTTATTTCTGCATCCCCCACTGGGGATCCAGCCTTACATCTGAGTCGGTTATGTCATAAGCGGTTTTGTTTCAAAATCACTTTTAACGTCACCCCAATCTAAACCCTCATCATATCCTCCCCCTCAAATATATAATCGTTCTAGATACCAGAATGGATGTCGTTGAATTGTTGAATTGATGTTTTTAAGCCCACTTTATGCACAGTAAGGCTAATCGGGACTGTACCTACAGTTTAAAGTGGGATCCGAACCACTATGTGCCTCCACCGGATATCGAACCCGGGACCCCTTGATTACAAGGCACAGAATGGTTGTCCCTCCTATACATAGCATTCCTTACTAACAACAAGATAACAAAAAACTAACCTACAAACTAACTAAAAACTAACTCAAATTAATCTATATTACTAATAAGTTTAATTAATTACGAATCATACTAATACTCAGTAAATAAACAAACAATTGCAAAACTTGTTCCGGTCACCAGAACGGGCCAATACAATAATACAAACTCAAAATTATTATATGTATGGAATCTCCATCTAATTTCTTTTCTTATTGTATTTGTATTTTATGATTGAAAATTGAAAATAAAGACGAAGAGAAGGAGAATAAAAAATGAGGGGGAACCATTTAAATTCAGAAAACTGACGTCCTGGTATATTTATAGCCACCAGGACACTAAGCGCATACCCTCGAATGTATGCGGGTGGAGGCGGGCTTACTTAGGGGGTTGTTCTCCCCTTTTTTCTTTAATCATTCGGTCATGAAATCACTTTTAAGTCCATAGTTCAGTTCTCATTTGAGCACATTCCAACGGCGCGCCTCTGAAGATTCAGATATCGGTCTGTAATGGATTAGGATAATGAAGATTCCTTTCCAGGATTTAATATTCGGGATTTGTGTCACTTAACAAGGTTTCTTGTTTGAAAAATAAACTATTGTTTTTGTTTCTGTCATTTTACATCGCTTCTCTACCTATTTGGCTTTTACGATGATCAGGCTGAATGAAATGGTGATGAAAACACAATGATAATCCGTGCCTGATGCATAACTTTTCAACAAGCTTTCCAACATTAAACTGTAGGTTGCCTGCCTGTTAGCTTATCTGTGCACAAAGTGGACCTAAATCACATTTTTACTTACCAACATCTGCATGAAAATAACTGCATACCAGAGGCTAACTTAACCAAGTGTTCGTGATTAGCCTAAAAAGGCAGAAAAGCGACGTAGAAATTTAAAATAAAGTTGAGAGGAGTAGAGGGAAGAAGAAGATGGAGGGACAACGTTGAGATAGACCTAAAGGAAATCGGTAGGGATGGAAAAGAGTATATAGATCTTGCTCAAGATAGGGACAGATGGAAGGCCTGTGTTGCTGCAGCCATGAATCTTCTGGTTTAAGAAGGCTAGAGAGTTAGTTAGTTAGTTAGAGGGAAAGCGGAAAGGAAGTAGTGGTATGTTTAGGGTTTTTCGATTGTTTTTTTATGGTTGATTCGATTTGATTTATTTTACTTTTCTGTCTCTTTTGTCTAATCACGAAGATGAGGATGCATAGTGACAAGATGAAGTATCGATGATGATGAAGTATGGATGAAAGAACAATCACAAACGCACATGAACAGCACAGAACACAAGCCTCACGGAGGATTATACTCGCTGTGAGTCCAGGCGCCAGTACCTCGTTAATCTACAAAATGCAATCCAGGGTGTTCTACGTGGAAGGTACGTTGCCATTTGGGAGCCTTCTGGAAGAGGCACTCCTTACGGTTTTTCGATTGGGAGGGGGGGATAAGTAAATTATATAGCGACGGTGTATTTGTATTTATTTGGATATTTTACGTCGGTTTATCTACCATATAAATTAATCGTGACCATGAGGATGATGGGGAAATAGATGAAAAAACTGATACAATTATTCGTAATGGTTTAACCACAGGAACTTTGCCTTCGTAGCGGCGCTACGCTAACCACACCGCCATGGAGGCTAGCATGGTGTAATGGTGAATTTTCATGCATAGTATTAATAAATCTGTCGTCCTTGCAGAATTTCAGACACAAAATAGCGGCGAACCTTGCAATGCGTAAAGCGTGTCCTACACCGGCTTCTTTCCAGAGGAGTGCAACAGCATTCATCCTATTGCGGTAGTAAACAGAAGCCTTTTTATGCCTTAGATGTGTCGTAACTAGAATACGGATTTCTAGACACTAAAAACTGCCCAAATAGGCAGGCAAGAGGGCTCTAAAGATGTGGAAAATAGGCACGATAATATGCATTCAAAGGGCCTCCCCGATGGTGCAGTGGTAGCGTCCTCGCCTTGTATTCAAGGGGTCCCGGTTTCGATACCCGGTGGAGGTACATAGTGATTCGGATCCCACTTTAAACGGTAGGTCCCGATTAGCCTTACTGTGCATAAAGTGGACTTAAACACCAATTCAATCAATAAGCAATCAAAGTAAGAACATGGTAAAAATGAAAGACCTCAACTTAAAATTCCCTCACACAAGATTTAACACTTCTGTCGCCTTAATGGGTGTAAATGTATAATTTCTGATTTTACAGGAACAGTATTATGTATTTATGCATTATTTATGCTCAAAACAGATTTTTTTTTTAAAAAAAATATCTGTTCTAATCTCAAATTATAGTAAAGTGTCATAGTGTATATCAACAATTGATCTGCATCCGCATGCCGGGACATTCAAAAAGGAACGGTCATGTCCAAATCGGGATTCTAACCTGGAATCTTCGGTATCGAGATTAAGGGTCGACCGTTCAACGCGCTCGGTTATGAGACAAGAAACAGTGGCAGACGGGCTTCCTCTTAAGGCGTTGGAGGATGAAGTTTATTCTACTTGTCACATACTGTGCATTAGGCACTTACATGCAGTGATAATCGAGATGTGCACTAACGGTCGAAATAGGCCATTACAAGCACTATAACATTTACGTATAATGATTGTATTACCCTGAAACCTACCGTACTTTTGTACTACAAGCACACGAATCTGATCACAAGGGGTCTCAGGATCGATATCCGGTGGATTGATTGATTGATTTGGTTTATTTTACTTCACGTTTCTGCCACTTTTGGCTAATCGCGAAGATGAGGATGAGTGATGATATGATGAAATTGATGAAGGGACACTCACAAAGAACACTCCCATGATACCTGGTTTACCTCTCGTATACCAACTTTTCCATATATATAGAAATTGCCGGAAAATTGTTGTGGTAAGCCAGGTGTTAATTTCATAATACGCCACTGCCAGACCGGGGTGGGGGGGGGGGCAAAATGAGATTTCATATACAGCCCTTCAGTCATAGAATCTTGTATTGTTGTTATTATTGCTATTATTACCATATTATTATTATTATTATTATTACTACTACTTTACAAATCATACAATTCAAATTGAATTTAAAATACTTTGGGCTGTATACAAGTTCAGACTCCAGTCTACTATCTAGATAGAAACTGGATTCGCCTTACTCGATTTCCATAAACATCTGTCACTTTGTTGACGAACAGTTCTTTTGGTCTTTTTGTACTTTTTCACAAAGCATAAATATTAATCAGATAGCACTTTATCTACTGTCCTCTACATGGTACCTCTGATCAACGTTTTTGCATGCCGAAGGGTACTGTGGGAAAAAAAGTAATGATTGAGAATGACGGGGTGTGGATCATCGAGGTCAGATCTCGACTTTGCGTATTTCCGTACAGCCTAGAAATTCCAAAGTATCTTATTTAGAAGAGGCTAATTCTTGATATTTTATGCACTAGTCTATAAGTGTCTGATTTTTTTAAATTAACAGTTTTTATTCCAGAAGTATAAAACATTCACTTGAAGAGAAAATTGCGTGTACACTTCCAGATTTAAACCTCATCGGGAATTGTGGAAAATTTACCTTCCCGAAAATTTTCCGACCAGATCGGGAAATGGGGATTTTTTTTCAGTCCCGAACTGCCATCCCGAACAAAATTTTTCCGTCACGCACACCTCTAGTTACGGCATTCAACATGAATCTAATGTTCCTTGTGAAAAAATTATCTCGTTATTTTGTTGGACATGGCAGTCAATTGCTGTAACTGACAGCCTGTAAATCGCCGAAAACAATATTCTATAATTTCAATATTCGAATTACATTAACTTTTTCAGATATCTCGGGGGGGGGGGGGGAAGTGTCCCTCCCCTCTGATAGCACCGTTGGGCAAATCAGTTGTGTATTTGTTTGAGTTGCTGTTTTAAGTCCACTTTATGCACAGTAAGGCTAATCGGGACTGGACCTACAGTTTAAAGTGGGATCCGAACCACTTGTGCCTCCACCGGGAATCGAACCCGGGACCCCTCGATTACAAGGCAATGACGCTACCACTGCGCCATGGGGGAGGCCCAGTTGTGTATTTGTGATTTCATTTTGGGACGTAGGTTTTTTGGATGTACAAATTTGTACGAGATTTTCACGAGTTCCGGGTGTGACAATCACACGCTTCAAATCTAAATATTTTGTAAACAAAGACATTGATCTCATTCATATCATCATTATAGTTTCCGAATGATGACATTGTTACTGTCCTGAAGTGTGAAGTCTGTGAACAACGTTGTTTTCGGGCAATTCGAGAATAACGGGAGTTCCGGATGTGACTCGCACGGCGGTAAAAGCTTCTTCACCTACCACCACAAAACTTGACAACTTTTAAGTTTTACACCTGTTTTATTGGGGGGGGGGGATGTAGATTGCAACCTTTAATCTCATGTATTTTATTCCAGGTAAAGGTAAAGGTAAAGTGCTCCCCTGTTCATAGCACCACGCCATGAAGGCGTATAGGGGGTGCGGGGGTAACGCCCCACACTTTCTTGATCCGGTCGTGAGTGGGGTTGATGTGATCAGCATCACGCCCCTGACCGCCTTTACCCCCCCCCCCCAGGGTTTCCCCCAGGTACCCATGTTATTCGACGCTGGGTGGGCGCCGGGGCCGCTTCCATCGTTTTATTCCAGTGAAAACATTTTTATTTTTACTGTTATTAATTTTTTAAAAAAGTTCCAGGTGTGACCTGTGTGAATACCTCATTAATTAACTCCATTTAATACCATATTACTCACCTAATATTTTAACTGAACAATATCAAAGGGAAAAAGAACCTCCTTAACTCATAAATTTTAATAATAATCAAATTTATTTGTGAAAATTACAAATTTATTGAGCATTGCTTATACACACAAGTCTTAATGTAAAAAGACAACATTTATCACATTTTCCACTTCTCTTTGTTAATCCGAATGTAAATATCAAATTAGTAACTATTTAGAGTCCCGCACTAAAGTTTAAGTTTAATGTTGTTTAAATAGTATTTGGACTAATTTTACTTTTTGAAGTGAGGATCACTTTGTCATGGATTGGCCCATATATGTTACCAGTCAGTAGACTAAACTATTGCTTGCAGCTCTTCAGTGATTTTAACCTAGATAATTAAATCTTACTTAATACTTAATTATGACGTAATTTAGAAACAGTGTATTTACATTCTAAGGAAACCCAAACTCGTACATAAAAAGAGCTATCGAAATAGTCACACCAAAAAATTTTGCAAATTTCCATTGCCAAGTTTCTTGTGAACACTTGAATACATTTTCGGTGAGGTTGGTCAGTTGCAGAATGGTCCTCCTTCAATCCACAAGGCTGCATACTTTTCGGCATGGAAATCTTTGATAACTAGACAATTAATGGACACGAATGATTTTTCAGTTGTGTTTCTTAAGTTATGAAATTGTATACTGCATGCTTTGAATTCCATTTTCTTTGATGGGGATAAAAACATCCCTGGTAGGGATAAAGATATTTTTACTTTTGCCGGGGATAAAATGTTTTGTGGGGGAATCCCCTGCATCCCCCCGTTAATTCGCACAATGCCCTTGGCGTCATAGCACACGCTGTGTGAACCACTTTTATTTATTTATTATTATTATTATTTTTTTAAAAGGAATACCCCTAAGCGGTAGTATTCCCCGTTTTTCATTTCTCGGTTTTTCTCAATTTTCATTTTTTCTCATTTGGACAAACACAAATACCCATGCCATACCCGGGACTCGAACCCGGAACCCCTGGCGTCGTATCGCGCTGTGCTAACCACTCCGCCACGGGGGTCGACAACCACTCGGCCACGGAGGTCGGCTGTACTCAGTGGAGGCACATACTGGTCCGGATCCCATTTTAAACTGTAGATCCAGTCCCAATTAGCCTATCTGTACATAAAGTGGACTTAAAACAAAAATTAAAGGTCTAATCACATGCACAATATAGACATTGAGGGCAATATCCAGTCTCTACTCGTATCAATCGAGGAAGGATTTGTTTTGTAACTTTGATCGACTGACCGTCGTTTCCCACGCTCTCTTTCGAGTGTCGAGACTCCCTGTCCATTAGGGAAGTGGGTGATGGGAAAAAGGAACATTATACATCTTGTCTCTGGAGAAGGAATGCATCTCCGGCGTCAGGAGTTAACGTGTCATATTTCCTCACCTTCCTCCTGTGAATCATGCCTTAAACAATTTGCCTCTTGTTCTCTGCATGTCCCTCTTTGGTGAACCAAGTCTGCTTCGTTAAGTGAAGAAACATCTTGGTCATATACATGGGCATCGAGACGGGGGGGGGGGGAGAAAGGGTCTCTGGTCCCCCCCGGAAATTGGGATCGTTCATTTCAAGTTACAAAAAAGTAGAAAGTTTGTTACTTATATTGTAAATAACAGAAATAAATTACATTTAGTTAGTTTTCGAACAGAATTATCAAAGTAACAAATACACTGGATTGAAAAAAATGAGTAAACAATACAGGAATCAGGTCATATTTTCATATTGTACCATTTAATCCAAAGAATAAATGGTTTCCTTTGAAAATCCCCAAAATTACAATTTCAGGTGAGAGGTCACACAACATCAGCTTTATGAGTTAAATTTCCCCTAACTTTTAAAGCCTTTTCTTGAACTAGACGTGCAAAAAAGTTACTAACAAAATACAATAACTGTTTATTTCAGTACACTAACTGCATTAAATATAAAAGAAATAATGGAAAATAGAACTGCTGGATATTCGCTCGTCTGGTGGCTCGAGTCTCCCCATTTATGTAATAATAATAAAAATAATAAAAAATTCTAATAAAATTTGTTTATTTTTATTAGTTTATAATATTTATTATTGTATAATAACATTTATAACCGTAATAATAATTATTATTATTTCTACTATTCAACTTTTATCAACGGTCTGACTCCCCACCCTGCAAAAATCTCTGGCAACGCCCATGGATATCTATGATGGTAGTGCTAGGGAAATATCCCTGTACGTCATAGGTGTCGCGAGGGGAGGGGAGAGGGTAGAATCGATCTGTCGACCTCGACCTCCTGGAAATTTACATCGTTCATTTCAAATTATAAAAAAAAGCAAAAAAACCAAACATTTTTTATAGTCAATAACACATAATAAAGATCACGAATAACCAATTCGAGCAGAATAGCCAAAAGTGTGTGTGTGTGGGGGGGGGGGTGATAAGGAGTGATCTTTTGAGAAGGCATCCAGCAGTGAACCTCACTTTCACGTAAGGTACATGAACCCAATATGGTCTGGTACTCAATATGGCCTACTTGCTGTTTCCAAGTAGTTACAAGGTTAATTCAACAGATGACGTTAGTATGTCATTTAGACTATCCGAATGACGGGATTGAACTTGTTGGTTGTAAGTACATAGTGCTGTAACTTTAGGACAAAGAAGAGAAATAGCTGGACCTCGTGATTGTGCTATCTAATATTGCATTTTAAAGTTATCACTTACTACATCTTCCAAGTGATAGGCGATTCTATCTCTAGTTTCATATTATGATAGATTATAATTTGCACATTGCAACAATATACTTACTTTACACTTTAATCTAAAGTCCTGTCTATAACTAAAGAAAAAATAACACTCTGTAAGGTAGACTCAATATGGCCTACATAGTAATATATCATGAAAGACATGCGCAAATGTGATATTTCTTAGTTTTATGTTCACGTAGAGTGTGTAGAGTCACTAAGGATGATGAAGCCAGACTGTAATGTGTAATCTATGGTCTTCTGCTGACAAGTTATATCATGTCACTTCCTGGCTTATTGTTTTGTAAATTATGTTATTTCTTTGTGTAATCTCATTATGTAGTTATGTAAATAAAATGTAAGTGTATCAATATACTTATTTGCCTGTAAAATATTATTGTGGTACTGTATGTTGCATTTTTTATGTGAAAGAACAAAATTACTAAGCCATATTGGGTATGTGTGGACCCAATATGGCCTAAACGTTATTTTTTAAACAAAATCTTCCCTGCAATCATGTTAATATTTGAAACTGACTCCAATTTTCGGTAAACGTGCAGAAATGTTCTCTCTTTTGAATCTTGCCGTTAGTCTTACCATTCTGACTTTGTACACAATTAGGAACAATCGCAAACCTTAGGTAGGCCATATTGGGTTCAGGTACCTTATTACAGCCCAGTAACTGCTTCTTGCAGGTCAACGAGGCTGTGGCGCCTGGGCCCACGATCAGTACAATCCTCTGTGAAACTTGTGTTGTATGCTGTCTATGTGTATTTTTCATTGCCCCTTCATCCATTTCATTTATCACGATAAATCCTCATCTTCGCGATTAGCCAAAAGTGGCAGAAAAGTGAAGCAAAATAAATCAAGCCAATCAAATTAATCAGAGAAATAAGTAAATTCGAAAAATTGCGTGTAAAACAGAGGAATAGAGGAAACTAAATTTTTCATATTCTACCACCTAATCCAAAGGATAAATGTCTATGAGTTTTGCTACCTCTATTTGTGCAAAGGTACATAAATCTTAATATTAAACCACGGCTAATGTATCTTCAGGGTAGGGTTCTTTTTTGAAAACGAAACCAGACATGATGCCTTCCAATGGAGACGTTTAAACGATTATATTATCTCAACAAGTATTCATGGAGTTATATATTTACATAATGAGATACGTATTGCTCTTGTTCTTATTTACATTCAATTTGTATGCTCCTAGAATTTCTTTCTTCTTTCTAATTTGTATAATCTTTTTTAGTATATGCTGTCTTCTGGGCTTCCTTCTTGGTGGGAAATCTGGATAGGACTTCCTTCTGGATTCTTATATATAATCCCTGGAACGTGTCTCCTTTATGCCAATTCCTTTGGTATTTTCATATTTAGGTTTTCCCTCTTCACTAAGTCCTTTTTTCCCAAGCTGGTAATCCCGGGTTCGAATCCCGGTAGGGCTTGGTTTTTGTGAATGTCCATTCATCAATTTCATCATTTCATCACTCATCCCCATCTTTGCAAATTAGCCAAGAGGCACAAAACGCGAAGTAACATAAACTAAATCAATCAATCAATCAATCGCAAGCTGGTAACACCTCACTTTTTCTTCTTTCGCACGAAGTCCTAGAGGGTTACGAGTTCTAGGGTAATGGTTGATATCTACGCCGCCTATTTCTATTCTCCTCCCTCGAGGCAACGGCTGGAACGCGCCAACACTAAAATAAGTTCAACAAAGTGTATACTTGGTGCCAGACGATTGAAACGCGCATCCAAGTAGGTGCAACGATTGATTGATTTAGTTTATTTTACTTCGCGTTTTGTGCCTCTTGGCTAATTTGCGAAGATGGGGATGAGTGATGAAATGATGAAATTGATGAATGGACATTCACAAACAACCAAGCCCGACCGGGATTCGAACCCGGGACCCTTGGCGTCGCAGCGCGATGTGCTAACCGCTCGGCCACAGGGTCAGGCATGTAGGTGCAACGGCTGGGACGCGCCGCCACTGGTATAAATCAAAATTTCCACTAAGGGAATGGTAAATCAAGTTAAACATATTCGAGATTTGTTAAGACACAAATTTGTATCAGTTTTTTTTTTTTTTTTTCACTTCTTTACTTCTCAGGTATATTTACATATGAGCATCAATTTAATTTATTAATTATTTATTAATTATTTACACTAATTTATTGTTTCTATATTTTTTTCTTCATCCTCTTATAATGGATTCTATTGTTGTTCATCTTTCCAAATTACTTTGTGCTTATTTGCACTGCCATTCGCGTATTTCGTGTTAATCTGCAATCTTGCATACCTTGTGCTGCCATCTCTATTCCACCTCGGCAAACCATTTACATGACTTAGTCCAATTGGGTACGTAACAGTTTTCAAAATTCCAACTGAAATTTTTATGTAACAGTTCATACAACGTAAACTCTCGTCTAAATTTTAATAACTTTTTTTTTTGAAGACGGTGTCTAAGAGTTAACAAAATAGAAAAACTATGCATTTCAGTATATAACGGATTAATTTTGTGAATAAATAAATAAAGAAAAGCAATTGTGTCGGATATTCACTCACTTGGTGTATCGAATAGAAATCACTCTCTCCAGAGATATAATACTAATAACAGATTTGTAATAAAATGGTTTATTATATTATTATAATAATTGTTATTTTACTAGTACTGTAGTATTACTATTATTTCTAGTAGTCCATTTTATTTTAACGACCGGACCCGCCTACAAATATTTTTGGTGACGCCCTTTTCTAGAATTAAAAAGCTCTAAGAAAAAAAGAAAAGGGAAATTCTTTCATATGTACGTCTGACTGCCACGCGAGAGACCCGGGTTCGGTTCCCGGGGTTGGCGATCTAAGGTCGAAATTCTTACAGCCTTGTCGCTGCATAAATCTGCTCTGAGTTTCGCCGAGCCTTAAATAAATGGGTACCTGGGGGCAACCATGCGGGTAAAGGCGACCGGGTCGTGTGCTAATCATATCACCTCAAAAATGGCCGAGATCGAGAATGTGTGGGGCCTTACTTTATCTGGAGGGATAACGTTGAGATGGACCTAAAGGAGGATGGAAAACAGTATATAGATCTTGCTCAAGATAGGGACAGATGGAAGGCCTGTGTTGCTGCAGCCATGAACCTTCGGGTTTAAGAAGGCTAGAGAGTTAGTTAGTTAGCTTACTTTATCTGTAAAGTATGTGTGGGGTAACTTTATCTGTAAAGGGAAAAATCCCGCACGATATTTTCCCGATGCTCAAAGTGGGAGGAATGTGGGGTGATGCTACCCCCCTCATTTAAGACAATTCTCATAAAGCACCCCTCCTCCTACTTGGATAATTTGCATAGGAATCTCTCACCTATTGCATTTTCTCCATGTTGATCCTTCCTTTCCCCAAACTGGGCAAAGCAGTTGCCCACAAGTCATGAAAACTCATATTTTACCTATTATTATTATTATTGATTTTGATCATTTGTTATTTAACATCGTCTTTCTTTAACTTTTGGATAATCGCGACGACGATGATGAGTGACGATATGATGAAATTGATGAAAGGATACTCACATAGAATGCCCATACCGGAATTCGAACCCAGGACTTCTGGCGTCTTATCGAGCTGTGCTAAGCCCGCAGCCACTGAGGCCGACATATTATAAAATTGGAATTGAATTGAAAATACCTAAGCGCATAGACGTCCGCAGGATTTTTTCCAGGGAAGGGCAAGGAAGGTATTTTTTTCCAGGGGGGCCAACATGGCAAATATTTTCCCCAATAATAGTGTTCATCCCTCAAAAAACATTGCTTAAATTTGAATTTATCATGTTCGTGCAATAATTATCACACATTATTGTGGCTGAAATTAAATTATATGTGTGAAATATGTAATTTTTGGTTGACTTTTGTTTTCCAGGGGTGAGGGGCACGGCCCCCTTGCCCCCCTTCCGGACGCCCCTAAGCGTTGTTGTCAAGTTCTGACTTGAGTCCACTATTTAAATTGAAATTGGATTCGCTTTGCTTCCTTTCCATAATCATCAATCACATTGATGATGAACAGTTTTTCGTCGTTTTGTACTTTTTCACAATGCACAAGTTTTTACAGGTATCTCAAGAGGACACGCCCCCCTTCTCTGCGGGTGTCATTGCCGCAGGCTTTCCCTTACGTGATTTCAACCAGAAGGGAAACAAGCAGACGTTATACCACAGAGTACACACTAGTAGTATCGGGTACTCGGGGCGACCGGGTAACCAGGCATCTGCTCGGGGCGCTGCCCTTGGGGGTGCCAAACCGGGGTGTCCTCGTTTAGTAGTGCCAAAAACTTAATTTCGATTATATAATCGTGGCTATAGAAAGTTATTACGAACCATGGTAACAATAACAAGAGATGGAAGGAAAGAAGTTTCGGAAGAGAAGAACAGATGGCAGCACGAGGTGAGAGAATATAAATAAATTGTTGGAGGATAAGTATCGATTTAGTGAAAGTAAAAATATGATAGAAAGGTGTGGCGAGGATGAAAACAATGTATAAAAAATTGATAATAGATAGACTGGAAAATAGAAGTGGTTTTCATCATTCAACAAGTTCAAACCCACAGCTAATTTTTAGGCACGCATAAGGAAGTATTCAAAGAAGTAAGAAGAAATGGACGCCAGAAGCACAGTTCAATATAGCCCTTGTCCTCAATGATACCATCCCTCCAAGAAAGAAATCTTTGAATCTACTACTGAGATAATGCATACATTGCAAAATCAAGTAGCAATTTAAGCTAAGAGATTACTGTTATTTTGTTATCATTATGTAGGTATTAAATGCATACCTACAATAAACGCATTTTTTAAGCAGTGGTACTTATAGCATGCCAAAATAAGGCTATTTTTACTTATTTAAAACCGTAAATATGTAACGTTCTTATTGGGAGTGGAAAGTAGGAGGACCAGGGTGGAAAGTTAGAGATGGGAGGGTCGAAGGGGGCCGCCAAAAATTCACCTCGTCCGGGTGAAAATTTTGTCTTGAGCTCTCTGCTACGACGCGTACATACCAGCGATAACTTCTATGCTCCTCATAGTCACGTGACATGGTTAGAATCGCGCAGCACATTACAGGCGTAGCGCAAATTTTATGCGCCCATCTGACGCCCCTAGGCCTAAATTTAATTACAATTACATAACATTACAAAAAAGAATTACAAATGGGCCAATGGGCGCATGATTGCTTGGCTATATATCTGTTAACTAGATGAGAAAAATCTCACAGCTACAACAAAATACGGTGGGGGATGTGTAACGGTGTGGGACTGTAAGAGTGCCAATCATGTTGGTAATTTGTAATTCATTGATGGTACAATGGACCACACACGTTACATCAACATTTTGAAGGCTCACCTATCCAACTCGGTGAAGATTATCGGGCTTACTGGTGGCTACATGTTCACCCTGGACAATGACCCTAAACTTTCAGCTCTCAATACCAAGCTCTGATTATTCTACAACTCCCCACGCTGGATGCAAACAGCTCCCCAATCGCAAGACATTAATCCTGTCGAGAATGTATGGCATATTTTACAAGAAAGAATCCAAGAACACCGCATTTTCAACAAAAACGACCTCAATCTGCACTCCTTCTGTCAACTACTAAATGTGTTTCATATCTGTGTAGTTTGTACCTCAATAGTATGCACTAAATTTCTGTGCACAAGTACTTCCATGTTCGTTCCTTTTCTGCTTGTTGTACGTGTTTCCATGGCAGGCCTGTGGTGAGTTGAATACTTTTTTGAGTCACTGTATGTATGTAAGTGTTGTGTTAATGCAGTTGGCAGTGCGAGTGAACGTAACAATTATCTAGGAACATCGAGAGCAGAAAGGACGCAGGTCTTACTAACAAACATGTACTAGGTCCGATTATTGAAAAAAGGGGTAAGTAATATAAATGTGTAGCGTATTTTAAGTAATGTATGCGGGTGATCTTAGTGTAAAATATAGTAGGAAACGTATGTTGTTTGCACGTCGTTTGAAGTTCGCTAGGCCCAAATCTCGGTTGTTTAATTCCGAATTTATCATGATGTGCAAACATTTCTTACATTACAGGGTTCGATTTCTAATTATGTCTGTTAGCACACACTTCATTGTCTTTGTGATTACTTATTGCACGTTTTCTAGAGAAAGATTTTGCCTTCCGTATACTTCTATATGATTCTTTGCTGTGGTTAGTTGCAAGCAGCTATTCGATATACTTCAAGTGCATGGGATGTGAAGGGGTATCGCTAAATTCTTTCCTTCCTAGGTTAGGCCGGTGAGAATAAAATATCCCTTAGCCCTTTCGTTGTTAGGTGAGTCGGGTGCCTATCTGTTCAGTTCAAAGTTTTGAAATAAACTTTCGACATTGTGAGATAGCAGCTTAGTTCGTTATGGCACCGAACAGGAAGTGCAAGTTTAATGATAAATTTCGAAGTGAATTTTTCGGGTATGACTTCAGATGACCGGACCCCTCTCCGATTTTCTTCATATTTGACATAGTCACTAATTGAGGCCTCCTAATCAAAGTTAAAATTTGTCGGTAACGTCTAGAAATTGCGAACCATTGACGCTAGACTCACGAACGATTGGCGCTAGCCCCACGAACCATTGGCGCGTGGTTAGGTTAGTTTCGGTTAGGTTAAGCAAACATAGTTAAAATTTCGTGTCGTGGTAGTATCAAGATCTAGAAATTGCAAATAATTGCGAACTATTGACGCTAGCCCCACGAACCATTGGCGCTAGCCAATATATTAATATATTTTTCCTTCTCAAAATAATAAAATACTCTCTCTCTCTCTGAATCTCCCATAGAATAGCTAGAGTTTCCGCTTCAGCCAAGCTCAGTCCATCCACAGTAACGTCACGCGTTTGTACAGCGATCAAAACTCCCAAGTAGGCGCTACCTAATATTCAGTTGAGTGCCCAGGATTTTCGAAATGTTGGAGGGGGTGCATGGTTTCTTTAATAGTCAGCCCTCATGTTGTCATATTTTCCTCCCTTTGAAGTTTTTTTTTTTTTGGAAAACTGGGCAAAAGGGGGATTATGAAACACCCCCTTGGGCACGCTACTGCTAATCTTTAAGATACCTTGGGGTCACATATTGTGGATTCTTGGACACACCGAAGGTAACGTGATCGTCACCACACTTCTACTGCTTTTACCCAGAGAGTCGTCCCCCAGCTACTGATTCGAGGTTGGGTGAGCCACAGAGCCGCTCCATGCAGAGATGTTGTAAGAAAAAGCCCCACCTGGGAGCAGCCCGTGGCTAGATACGTGGCGCTCTAGGTAGGATTGTGGTTCAGCGCTCCCATTTCCCCCTCTACCAAGCACCGACAATTTATGGGCGTCCTTCCATATTTTCTTCCTATGCCATGGTTTGAGATATTTACATCCTACAAATTTTGAAATGAGGAAACAAAGAAAAACCCATTAAAGATTCGTAGTTTACAATAGCTTAGTATATTTAAGAATATTTCCGTTATATCTTGGAGCGAAGAACATATTTTAAGGTAAGGTAAAGTTCCCCGTGCATATAGCACAGTGCCATGAAGGCGCATTTAGGGGATGCGAGGGTAGGGCCCCATACATTCTCGATGTCGACCATTTCAAATGTGATGATATCAGTACCACGCTCCGGCCGCCTGTACCTCCCAGGTTGCCCCCGGTACCCAATGATTTTAGGCTGGGTGAGCCACGGAGGCGCTTTATGCGGGGACAAGGCCGTAAAAATTCCCTCCTTAGGTCACCCACCCCGGAAATCGAACCTGGGTCTCTCGAGTGGCAGTCAGACACCCTACCGACTACACTATTGCCAGTGGCGTGCCCAGGATTTTCGAAAGGAAGGGGTTACTCATACTTTATTTAAGTAGTCCGCCCTCATTTTGCCATCTTTTCCTGCCTTTGACGTTCTTTTTTTAGGAATGCAGGGCCAAAGGGGGGGGGGTTATAACCCCACCAACCCTCCCCCTCCCCTTGGGCACACCACTGACCACCGCGGCTACCACAATGGCTGAAGATATTTAAAGAGGGGAAGAAGAAAATTCCACCAGTGTGTTACCGGAATATAGCTCTGCCAAGTGTAAATTTCGCCGTTGCATATTCTGACTGTGTTGTCTTTCTTTTTCATCTTTGAATGGCGCCTAAGGCTTCAGCCCCCTTAACCTACCCCCCTTCCCCGCCATGGGCCGGCCAGGGAGCACCCATGCTGGGAATGGAACTCAGGTCCCCCGGATGGAGTCGGGCACTCCACCGTTCTATCTGAAACACGCTAACGCTCTCACGTAACGAGCTGGCCACCAGGTCAAAGACTGGTTCTGTTCTGCAGGCGCCCGTGTGAAATCTTGACATACCCATAAAAAAGGTGTTTCCTTCCTTCTCTTAAGTTTGTGACCTTAAATGGAAAAGGCGAGGAATGCAAATGTTCGGATGTCCCTTGTCAGCCACTACACTTGATCTCGTGGCAGGTTCGTGCAGCTGAGACGTTTCCTTCGATTTCGACACCAGGCAACTTCACTTTCAAAAAATCCACATGTCTGCCTTTTTCACTTTTCCTGGGCGATAGCTGGAAAAATTGAATCTCCGCGAAGGTCCAATCAGCTTCTGAAGCGAGGAATCGACTACTCTTAATTTGGAATTTCATACAAGTATGCCCTTGTTCCAATAATCAATTTTCTTGTTTTGTATTCCACGCGCTCCCAACCGGCATCAGCCAATGGCTGCACTGTCTTTACCGGTTACTTATAATTATGTCAGCAGTGTGAAGAAATGGTGGTAGTCTAGCGCCATAAAAGTAACATGCTTGTGACGTAATAGCACCTTATAAACATGTGTCAGTTAGATTTCAATGTTGCTAACCGGTTGACTATTTCCCTATCTTATGTTGGAAGGCAGAAGGATTGGGCATGTGAATGTAAAAAAAAAGTACAAAATAGTTTCTTTATGTGCAATTAAAGGTAAATGTATATTTTAATGTTGTATTAATGTTGTGTAAATATAACCAGGGAAACCATTTACGTACGTAGGCATGGACAGAATATGGACTATAATCTCTAGGATGTGTTGAGGGTTTATTAATATAAAGTTCAAAATAACCAAATATTACAATTTGCTGAAGCTATCTTCTACGTAAAGCAAACACACACACTCATTCACACGAAGAGTACATGGGGCAAAATATTATTAATTTTAGTGTCACCTATAAGAAAGTTCCGGCACGGCTTACCGTTGCGTACCGCCAATAAAAATACAATATGCACGTGCATACCGTGTCTACTCGTATAAAAAATTTAATGAAAATATTACTGTGGATTCAAAACTAATCACATACTAACACAGGTGCAACCAAAAATCTGCTTTAGAAATAACTTTTCTGAACATATTCAGTTTTGTTTATTCATTTCTAAACTTGACATCGCCTGGCCTAATCTATTCTCATCACCCTTTCGTGAGTAACAAGACAGATTCTGCATTAAACTTGTAAATGATTTAGATTTTAGAGAAAGAAACTTAACAATATTTCTGATATATGCTCAATTTCTATCTATTCATTTAAAATAATCGGGGTGTAAGGAGTGATCTTCCACGTAGTACACCCTGGACTGCATTTTGCAGACAGACGAGGCTCTGGCGACTGGCCCTTTGGCCAGTATAATTCTGTGTCTTGTCCTTTTTTTTGTCTTTATGTGTGCTGAGTGCCCGTTTACAGCCTCAGCTTTTGACGGAAGTCAGAATATTTTAAGATTTTAGTTATGCAACGTTAGAGTTGTTATTTGTAACGGTAAGGGCAGGACCCCGTATAATGTGACGGGTGCAAAATAGCCTAAGTGCTGACGCACCCAAAATTTTATAATCAAATTCAAATTCATTTAAAATAATCATTATCATAATTCTTGGCTCAGAATTTATATGGGGGGGTACCCTGCCCCCTCCCTTGACTTACTTTGGGGGCAGAAAGTCCTCCCAAATTCGGCGCCTATGTAGAGTAGTTGACAGTAGCCCTTTGGCAATTAATTACTGCTGTGGGGAAAGACAAAAGTTTGGCAAAATTTGTTTTTCGTGTATTTTGTGATATGATAGGCTAATTGGTATTCGACATACAGTTGAAAGTAGGATCTGAGCTCTTGCGGAATGTGCCTTCACCAAACCCGAGACGGTTACAAGGGAACAGTGTTATCCTGTATTCTATCGAGGGGAAAATGATGATATTGTGGATGCACGCGTATTTTTTGTCGTTGCTTGTTTGCCCCTTTAGACAAATCGCAATGATGAGGATGAATGATGATTAGATTGAATTGACGAAGGGACAGATGAAGGGGGGGACCCCCTAAAGGTAACCAACCTCCAGCCGGATACATTCAGGGGTATGGGCTTATCATCCTGGTGCCTTTAAATCAGAACCAGGGTGTCTGTATCCTCGGAATTGTGGTTCCCCCGTTTTCCCTGTGATCTTTATTTGTTCTATTTAATTTTGATTTACAATATTTTTTTATATTACAATGTATGGTGGTGTGGATTATTTGTTTGCGTCTGATGTTGCCCCGGTGTCCGAGGCAGATTCAGATATTTGGATACCATAATTGGTTTCACAATATAATATAGTTAAGAGATACATAAAAAGATTGCATACTCAGAAGGGACGCTCGGAATGCAACAACCATAGTCAGGCCAGGTCATGATCCCGGATTTAAAGGGATCGAGAGCATGAGTCGACCGATCGCTCATATGGCCATGATGTGTGTGTTGATTGATTGATTGAGTTAATGTTTGAAGGTCACTTTATGCACAGTAAGGCTAATCGGGACTGGACCCACAGTTGAAAGTGGGATCCGAACCACTATGAGCCTCCATCGGGTATCGAACCCGGGACCCCTTGATTACAAGGCGACGACGCTACCACTGCGGCATCGGGGAGGCCTATTGTGTGTGCGCGTGTGTGTTGATCAAGTATATGCATTATGTATGCATGTGTAACAGCCTCAGTGGGGAAGAGCCTAGAGAGTTTAACTCAAACCTTCTCTTAAAGTTCTGGGTTCGAAACCTGAGGTCAGGATATTGTTGTTCTGTTCTATAAATACATACATAATTATTTTCTAACAACTGTCATAAGCGATATTTCTAAACAACTAATCACATGAAAAAGTATTTAACGATTATAAATTATAGTTACAAAAGTAATGTGCCAAAAACAATAATTTTTTGCTCTTTGTATGGATATTTCGTTCCCTTTTTCACGAGGGGTTTGGGCCTTTCCGATGTTGCAGTGGTCACGTCGTCGCCTTTTAATCAAGGGGTCGGGTTCGATACATGATTGTGACACACAGTGGTCCAGTTCCGATTGGCCTACCTGTGCATAAAGTGAACTTACACATAAGTCCAGACTCCAAACCACGGGTGGTCGATAGCAACGGGATTTATGACCTCATTTAACAGCTTTGGCATGTTCTGGAGGCATACGAGGGAAAGCCGATGGCAACACTGAAGAACACAGCGAGAACTGTGTTTCGAGAGGGAGAGAGATGGCATGATTCACTTACGGAACAGATGGGATGTTTTATTGTCCAAGATGACGTGAAATGCACGAGATGATGCAGATCACGGGATAAGCGCATCCATGTTTGGCATAAGCTCTCTGATTTTGCTTTTTTTACGATCCGGAGGATTCATAAATATGAGAAAAAGTGAATAGTATTATAAACGGAGGCTCTCGTAGCGTACATACTCCCCTTCGCTCCGTCGCCCCCCTCTGGCACAGGTTACGGTATGCAGTGACTAAGAGGAGCCTAGTCTATTATTAGTCGCCTCGGCTCTCGGCGTCTTCTCCGTCGCTAGTTTTAGTCGAGAAGGTGCATGGGAAGGCAGCGGAGGTTCGCTCGTGCCGCTACAACACTGCACGGTGCAATACTTGTGTTTGATTCTCGTTCGTAATTCGCGCATCCAAGGTGTAGTGCGCGTTGCATAGCAGGCTCAGGCGCAGCAGAAGAAACTTACGCGAAGCTACGGCAGGTAGCGCTGAAATCCGTATCTATCAGGTAGAGCAGAATGAATAACAATGACTCCGAACGCGAGGCCAGTTCGCCGGCAGAAGGCGAGGAGGACGAGATGGTGGCGACAGAACGGGAGTTGGCCGAAGACGCGCAATGGAAGAGAATCCAACAGAACACGTTCACCCGGTGGGCAAACGAACACTTGAAAACCGCGAACAAACACATCGGCAACCTTGAGACCGACCTGTCGGACGGCTTGCGTCTCATCACGTTGATAGAAGTGCTATCGGGGAAGCGGTTGCCAAAACACAACAAACGCCCAACTTTCCGTTCCCAGAAATTAGAAAACGTATCGGTGGCGCTGAAGTTTTTAGAAGAGGACGAAGCAATAAGGATAGTCAACATAGGTGAGTACGTTTGACCTTGTCTTTTTAGTTTCGGTGGCTTTTTTTATTTTTTCGTGCGTGCAACGTGTTACTTCCGCTCGCAGCCTTGCACTAAATGTCGTGTTTGCGACACGCAGCCCGTTTGTCAGATGTTATTGATCCGGCGATTTTGGATAGCGAGCTTTCGTTTTCGCGGCAGCGGACGACGTTTTCAAGGGGAACGTTCATTTCTCGCGGCCGCCGATTTACTTTTCCCACGGGCCCATGTGCCCGAGAGAAGGTACAGGCACGCGATTCAATATGGCCGCTTGACGTGTAAACAGCAAACCACATGGGATGTTATATTTAGATTGGGCGCAGACATTTCGGAGAGGGGTTAGACAATCATCGCCAAGAAAAGTGTGGATCGGGGAAGTATTGAGGCGGGTAGCTTCAGGGATGATCGGACGTGATTTTTAACAGCTCGCTTGAGGGGTGTGGCGAGTGCAGCAGACGACACTGGAATTCGTGAGCGACTCAAGGACGAAAGAAACGATATGTAACGTCCAGTGTCCGTCCTGGGGCGTTCGTGACATCCAACAACTCGAGTAGAAAACGTCGATGACGTCATGCTCTTTTGATCTTCAGGTTGTTATTGTTTGTAATTACAGTTTAATTTTGCTAAGTAATCAGTCAAACCGATGCTTTCCACGCAATGGAACCCTCGCTACAACATTTTTCAACATGTTTGTGTACCATTTGACGTATAGTTTAGCCTCCTTGAACTGAACTGAACTTATCCCTGTTACATCAAAGTTTCAGTTTTCTTGTTTGTTGTGTCTGTGCAAATTGCAGCTAAGCCGAACTCTGTTAACAACAAGTGTTCTTTCATCACAACAAAACCTTAAAGCGTTAGTGGGTCAAGGCTTACAGCACAGAAAGTCTGCTCACAAGCCCATCACTGCATTCGCAGGTGCAAGGAAGAATTTGACATTCAGATTTACACGAGCTACCAATATAAAATTCATTATCGCTACAAAGACAGTTTTAATTTTCAGTAAATTTCAGCAACAAGGTTAATCGAATTCGCTCAGAATTGCGAGTTGAAAATAGAAGTAATAACAAAACTCAGATTCAAAAATGTGTTGGTATATTTTTTTCGTTATTTGAAATCATTAATGATAAAGGAAAATAAAAGAATTGTAGGGACTTTTTTTTTGTCCAAAAGTGTCTGTGATATGGCCTGAAAATGTTGCTTCCGAAGGGTCAGTGACATTTCTATAGGCGCAACTCGACTAGCCGCTAGAATATCTGGTTTGTTGACCTGTCGGGCTACTTTTCAACAGAGGTTGAACTTGTAAGAGTATTTCCCTGTCCTTTATAAGTTCACGATGCATTTGGTCACCTTATCGCAAGGGGGTAGATCTGTCCCATTATCTAATTTTCCCTTCAACAAACCAACCTTAGACTTTGACGTTATAGATTCGTCCCAACTTATTCCATAATCACCTGCCTGCCTGCCTGCCTATTTGGGAGACTTTTATTCGTAAAAATAAATTTTTATATGGTACAGACACGCAGTGTTTATCTTAACGCTATGCCTAACCAGAAGTTCTAGATTCTATCAACTGTGTACATACGTAAATTTAACCCTAGATAAATTTCAGAATAACAAATGGTTAAATTTGTAGTAATTTCCTTTTAAAGAGACAAATGAAGAGCTCTGAGCTAAATCATGGTGACATTTTGGTCATTGTTGAGTTTATCAAGAAGAAGGGTTATTAGAAGCTATACTGCAGATAAATTGTTTTCGTGTTGTGTTTACCAATTTCAGAAGACTTCACCGAGTCCAATGCAAATTGCATGACATGGCAATTACACGCGAAAATTGAAGGATGACTTTTTTATTTTGTAACTCATTAATGACCAAAATGTCACCATGTTTTACCCCCGAGCCCTTCAAATAGTAGTTAAGGGTAGGAGTGAAAGAAAGAAAATCGTGATCAAAATCGAGTTCTAGACATGAAATCATTTTCTCAACTTTTTCAGATTTTGAACGTAAATTCAGGTCGTAAAGATCAGCTAATAGCCAGAAAATTCAAGCCAATCATTCACCCTCATTTTTGCGGTTAACCGGGAAAGGTAAGAAAAGCGACGCAATAAACAAGCCTCCCAGATGGCGTAGTTGTAAAGTCGTCCCGGGTGGAGGCATAAGTGGTTTGGATCCCATTTGAAACTGTAGGTCCAGTCCCGGTTAGTCTTTGTGCATAAAAAGGACTTTAAAACAAATCAAGCAAATAAACAAAATTCAAATTCAAAGTCTGCTCTTCGGATAACAAAAATTCAACAGCACAATAATCCTCAAAGTTTCCCTGTGAATAGATTACTATTTTGTAGCTTGTTCGGTTTTATGGCTCCGAAAATGTCAGATTCCTATGCGCTTTTAAGTACCGGTCTCTGTACTTTTAGTGCCTATTGCGTGCCTATTTTTACGCATAGACGTTTTTACTGCTTCTGAACCCGCACTTGCTTATCATAGTGAAAAAACAAGGGAGCAGAGAGTTCACTTCCAGTCCCAACAAAACTACATAATGCAGCTGTTCGACTTTTAGCTCGCACCTGTAACGCATTGCAGATAAAATCTCGAAGTTCACAAATCATTTCCACATCAGTTTCCACAGATTTGGCTGTAATGGAAAATGTCGCACCACATAAGTTACACTTAGTTTCAATAATGCATATTCACGTGACCCTCTCAAGGCGGAGAGCACCATTCTGAATTGAGAAAATAAAAGGGACCACCCCAGACCCATAAGGGGAAAAAAACTTGAATTAAATTTAATCATTTTAGGGAGACTTTTAAAAGATCGAAATAGTATTATTTAGGTTTACAACGAATAAACAGGTATGCATTCTTTCAAGTAATACTAATAACGAGTATCGCGTAAGTATTACAAACTTTCAAAAAATTGTCGAAATTACAGCAAATAAATGAAATCTGTACTGCAGGCGTTTTTGTTTTCAAACTTCATTCTGCACAAAATAATAAATACTAACGCTAGCATATTTTGAAAGTGATAGTATTTTGCATATTTATTTTGCGCCGCTTTGCTTTGCCGTCTGTTTAGGGTAATCGAGACGATGAGGATAAATGATGATTGGATGAAATTGATGAACAGTGACAAAGGAACATGCATGCCCACGTCAAGATTCGCATAAGAATATACCAGAGTCCGTCGATTGGTCTATGTCAGATTACTGCACCATCTAATTGACTGCCTCTCTCTAGCCGAAGGTTTATTGCTGCAGCAACACAGGCCTTTCCCTATCCCGAGCAAGATCTATCCATCATTTTCCATCCCTTAATTGACTGGATTGTGTCAATAACAATCAGACCCAAGTTTTTCACTTTTAGGTACGGTATATCGATCAGTTACGCACACGCTTTCGTTTGCCCCTAACACCATCAGCAATGATGCATGTTTCGGATAGAGGTAACAAAACAGTTCACAGAGACCGCGCGACATTTAATTAGCTATAAAAACGCGTGTAGCGTAGGTCGTATTGAAAGTATCAACTTCGACAGCCAAATTAATAATGGATATCGCAACTCTCCGGTCCCCGTGGCGGAGTGGTTAGCACATCGCTCTACGACGCCAAGGGTCCCGGGTTCGAATCCCGGCCTGGGCATGGATGTTTGTGAGTGTCCATTCATCGCACCATCACTCATCCCATCTTCGCAAATTAGCCAAAAGTGGCACAAGAAGCGAAGTAAATTGAAGCAAATCAATGAATCTAACCAAAATGCAATTCCCACAGCAGCCAGCATTCTGATATCGGATAACCTGAATATTATTCAAACAGTAGGTGCTTTTAATGAACTTGTGTGTCGACTTCTGATCTCGCCCCACTGAAGTGGTGCAAATGGTGAGAAGGCACCAAAAGTCAACCTCACTTCCCCGGTAACTGCTTCTTGCAAGCCAACGATGCTCTGGCGCCTTTATCTATGGCCAGGACAATCCTCTGTGGGATCGTGTTGTCCTGCGTGTCCCTGTGTGTGCCCCTTTACGCCTCAGCTTTTAATAGGTAAGATTTTATCTTCAGAAACAGTACAGCTTTAGTTATTGTTAGTCTATGACAATATTAGTGTTTAAGACGTTTTTATTGTTGTATTAAGGTTCAATCTTCAATTTTGTTTTAGTTAAGGGTCTGATTATCATATTGCGTGACAGGCACAGATAGCTTATGTGCTGACGTGCCCATATTTTTAAGTTCAATCAATCGATCTTGCCGCGGTTCGAGACGCGGCATTGGTGTTTTTTGTGAGTGCCCCTTCACCAACTTCATCCGATCATCACTCCTCATCGCCGCGATAGCCAAAAGTGGCAGGATTGATTGATTGCATTGGTTTATTTTACGTCGCCTTTGTGCCAGTTTTGGCTAATCGCGAAGATGGGGATGATACAATAAAATCGTTGAAGGGACACTCACACACACCCATGCCCAGGCCGGGATTCGTACCCGGGACCCCTGGCGTCGTTGCGCGCTAGCTAACCACTTCGCCGCGGAGGCCGGCCCAAAAGTGGCAGGACACCGAAGCTAAGTAACAAGAGAACTTTTGTAAAATAACAATAGATGATGGTCGGATATAGCAGTGGAGAAAATGGGTCTGGTACGCATGGCGTTACACCAACCGTTAAACAGCCGATCTCTGTGGCGGCGTGGTTAGCACGACACGCTACAATGCCAGGGCTTCCGGGTTCGAATCCCGACCTGAGCATGGGTGTTTTTTGTGATGCCCCATCATTAGTTTCATCACCATCGATCATCCCCATAGTCGCGATTAGCCAAATGTGGCAGAAAAGCGACGCCAAATAGCAAAAATTAAGTGAAAGATCTATACGAAAACACCAGTCCACTGAAAGAAACACCTCAAGAGGAAAGGGCAAATTTATCTACGGACGTTTGTCGAAAATATGCTCAATAAACTAAAATGACTATTAAAAGAGAGATGCATTCACACATAATATTAATTTTAATTATAAAAAAAACTAACCTGAACAGCAAATTTATTGTGTACTTAAATATCCGAGGCGATTTTAACTTTGTTTTTCTATTGTTGTGATTAATAAAATGTTTAGTTGCATTCTGTCCCTTTCCTCTGCATCCCCTCCCTCCCTCCCGTGGAGGGGGGTGGAAAGGGGCCGTGCCATAAGGGGAGCATTTCATGAAGTTTATTACCAGAATTCTGGGAAACTTGTGCCTGTCCGAATAATTCTGCTCAGATGTCTAGACACGTAGACGCCCACTACCGAACATGGCCTATTTTTTCTACACTTTATTCCTGACATTTGTGACTACTTCAGTTGACTTGGCATCTAATGACACTCTGAACCAATAAGAAACGTGAATGAGAGAACATTGTATTGCTCAAAGTCTAAGTTCAAATGTGACAGTGCAAATTACTTCTGTTACATGAGTGTGTCTTCTGTTACTAAGAGCACTTACATGGAGTGGAGGAAAATTGACATTGTGAAAGTGGGCCGAGTCGAGTGCGCATTCCTACACACAAGTTCTGATCCTACTTGGATGTAAGGGTTATATGTAAAAAAAATCTCGATTGAGGAAGCAGTGATCCTGCAACCAATGGCATTTCGACTTACCATCGATAGGGCACAAACCACCTAGCGGGCATTGGTTCTTGTAATTTTTGTGTGGAACGTGGGATGAACAGGACCAACAAGAGGGGTTTGTTCATGCAAGACACGTTTCCCCGAACCTTTTTCAGTGGCCACCTGTTCAGGCAGAAGCCCAGGACCTATACGTGGAGTCTATACTGATGCCAACATATACAGAGCAGAATAGATCAATACATAGGACGGTATGAGAGTAAAATGAATGTAATTACATCACACTTTCAAATATGCAAGTTGGTACAAAAAAATATCCACAAGCATCCGTCGGGTTCTTTTTTGCCTCCCCACAATGCAAATGCTTGGGTCTGTTCTTGTGGTTGAGGATGAACGGCGACAACGTTGAAAGTGATGATGGGCTTCAATACTTTAAGTAGTAAGTTTGATTTGATTTACTTTACTTCGCGTTTCTGCCACTTTTGCTAATTGCAAAGATGAATGGTGATAAGACGAAATAGATGAATGGACAATCACACAAGTCCGACAGAAGATTATAGTGGCTGCGGTTCCAGACGTCAGAACTTCTTAGTCTGCAAAATGCAGTCCAAGATGCACTAGGTGGAAGAGAGGTTGACATTCGGGTGGTTTCAGAAAGGGTCACCCCTTACACCTCAAATAAGATTAACTTAAAGTTAACAGTGGCGTGCGATGTTAAATCTAGCAGAACAGTCAACCAAGTAGCATATTTAGGATTTCCTTTCTAGGGGCATAAATTTAGGTCAACAACAGAACCATCAGTCTATTCTTGAACCTGTAGATATAGGAAAGCAATGTATAATTGAGCGTAGACAAGTAATCTTGAAGTAGAAGGGTTACAATAACTCGTGTATTGCTTGTTATATATTCGATGTAGTTACAAGCACCCCAGATAGTGTAGTGGCAACAATGTCACGGTGCAATCGACGGGCCCCGGGTTCGATCCCCGGTAGAGGCACATTGCAGAGTGGTTGGAACGCAACTTTAAACTGTAGGACCAGTCCCGATTAGCGTATTTGATCATAAACTGAACTTAAACCCTCCGAAATGTTTCTCAACAAGATAACCGGCCTAAAGTTCAAAGAAATAAGCATGAAAAGGAGGGAGTATCTTTAGACTTGACCTACACAAGATAGGTTCATTTTGAGCGGTATAACGGTAAATTTAAATTAAAAATGACCATAAATTGGTCTTTGAAAAATTTTGGGGGGAAATTGGGGGTGTTAGGAGGGTGCTGAAGGCATCTGGATAAATTACTGACGTACACATCTGTTTGCCCCCTCAAAGAGGCATTGATTTTTCATAATTCTGTTTCAAGTAATATATCCATGTACTTTCAGCAACCTAAAATACCCACTAATATATCACACCATTTACAATTTTCCACATATGCCTAATTTATGCTCATTTTGACACTAAATTCGCTTCTTCACTTCCCATTATTTCAGAATTTTCCATCTGGGGGTGAACGTTCGTATTTAGAGCATGTAAGGGTAAATTTATAGCCAAAATGACCATACATTTGACCCATGTGAAAAAAAAACATACATTTGACCCATGTGGAAAAAAATAGGGTAGTGTTTAAGATATTTTGTGGGTATGTGGACGTGTTGGGGGTGTGCGTGGCATAAATCATAGTCTCCCCTGTCCACGGTTGATTTTTTAAATTATTGTTACTTAGCGTGGCTTTTCTGCCACTAACTAATTGCGACAATTAGAATGGGTGATAATATGATGAAATTGCCTAGACCGGGATTCTAATCCGGGATCCCTGGCATCTCCCTTCTCTGCGGATTGAAAATTCTTGTTAAAATCCTACCCGTCCTGGTGCGCACCGAACCACGGAGTTGCTCGTCAAAGTTCGGAAGTGATCGGAATGATATCGGATATGGAACAGGAGGAAGTCGGCTGTTCCGTTTCCAAGCTTATTGTGCTGTTAGTTAAACAGAGCTTGTAACAGATGTTTTATTTTTTGGCACCTTGGTAATGCTAGACACAAATTCACAGCAATATGGGGATATGTTTGATTTCCTACATTCCAAATTGTCACTTCCAAGCAATTAAACGTCATGAAACATAAATTCAAGAAAAGCTAATCCGAATTATCAACTGTTGAACAGGTGGACATCGAAGCTTCCAGCGCTCGTCAGAGTTCGGAAGTGATCGAAAGACTTTAGGCAGGCATATTGGTCTGAGTTTTAAGTGTACTTTATGCACGGATAGGTTGATCGGACTGGACCTACAGTTTAAAGTGGGATCCAGTGGAGGCAGGCAGTCATGTTGGACCAGACGTCCCTCAATTTCACAGGAGTTTGGTGTTGATTTGGCGCAAATTTAATAATTTTTATTAAGTTAATATTATACATGTCAGAAGGGAGGCAAACAAGAGACAACCCTTTCCCTCTGTTCCATACTTTCATACTGTATAAACTTATTTTTTGGAAAGTTTCAAACATTATGCATTTTCATAATTACAAACACTGGCGTATGCAGGATTTTACTTTTCGGGAGGGGCTGAAATTGTAATGGTGGATAGTACATAGCTGATTTGTAGAAGATAAGATATTTTTTGTCCTTTTAGAACTTTCCACTGTCAAAAATGGCAATCTGTGGTAATTTTAAGGGAGGTTGCATTTACCACTCTGTTTCCCCCCCAGTTCTTCACTTATTTCATTTGAAAATTTTGATTTTCTCAAAATTTCGGCGGAGTGGTTAGCACATCGCGCTACGACGTCAGAGGTCCCGGGTTCGAATCCCGGCCTGTGCATGGATGTTTGTGAGTGTCCATTCATCAATTTCATCATATCTATAATTCATTCCCATCTTCGCAAATTAGCCAAAAGTGGCACAAGAAACGAAGTAAAATAAAGTAAATCAATAAACATTAAATAAAAAATTCGGACGGGGCTGTCCCCCCTCTGCTTACGTTAACCTCTGTTTCCACTAGTCTGTGCAATGCATGCTTCAAGAATGTATTGGAGAGGTCCTTGTTCCGCTAGTCTAGCAGGATTTCCCTCGAATTTCCTTCGATTTCTGGAGGATTCTCTTCTTATTCATGTACGAAATCATTACATGCGAATGTACAGAGGTTAGTTGAAATTATATTTGTCTAGTGGCACATGTCCTCTTTCTTAAATGAGAGAGAGAGGGAGAATGATGAATGGAATATAACAAATTTGAAAGCATCCAAAAGAGTAGCGTATCCCTATTTAAAGAAACATATACCATGTTATGAAATTTCCTGATATGGTACGCAAGTCAGCAATTACAATAATATGCAAAACCTGGACTGAGAGTTCCAATGATAAGATGTGCTTGTTTTATTGATATTTTCGGTCACTCCAGGCTAATAATTTATTCAACTCTTTTTCGTATTCCGAACGTAAGGAAATAACCAATTCGGAAACAAAAGAAAAGTAAAAATAAACAATCAAGCATAATATTAATGAAAACCATAACAATTAGTTTACTTTTGTCGTTGTACACTGAAGGTAATTCCTTGGGCCATTCTGAGAAATATATCCCTTGGTTTTAGTTCCTCGGTTTACGTTTCTGTGAATTACGATGCAACATAATTTGCAGTTTTGTAACGTTCAATCTGAAGACTTTTGCTCAGAGGTCGCAAGCTCGAAAGTTGGACCGTTCATTATGAGAGGTTTGAGTCCCGGTACAACACGTGAAAAATCACCCAATGCTGAAAAATATCCACAATTGATATTTATGTAGGCTACTTCTCACTTAATTTTTTACAATACATTTTAATGTATGAATATTGTTTCCCTGAAGTAACGGGTAAATTTAACGCTAAAAAGGAACAGATATCAATTATTGGAATTTAAACACGTGACCAATTAAAAGTAAGAACATTTTATTGCTAATCTTATCTCTCATCCACTCAACACGATAGACTCTTCAGTCCAGGTTTAGATTAAGGTTTAAAGTTATATTGCGACAATAATCGAAATGCATTTTCCTGTAGTTGTAAAATGGCTTCACGACTATCACATGTTACTCTCCTGACTCGCATCAGCCGGATTCTTGGCCCTTTGTTATCTCATAACCCGGTTACCCTTCGAATGTGAGGGTGACTGACAGTATCCGAAGTTCGTGGATCACATGTTCCAAAGGGTTGTGTCCTGATTGCGAACAGTGCCTAAATAGTCCTAATTGCGAACACATAAATGTGAGGAAATACTTCCATGTCCTAATTGCGAACACGTAACAGAAAACCCTGTTTTCAGAAACTAATAAGGGTAGTGACCCAGAGAGAAAGCTGGTTTGACTAGCAATAATATCCAATCTGATTGACTTATCATGGTCTTCTACTTTGTAAAGCCTTCCATGGTCAATTCACCCTTTCAGTCTATCAAACATCCGTGTTTTAATTTCTGGAAAACCCCGCAGTGCCAAAAGAGATGTGGGACTGCTACAACAGGAGGCACCGGATTTATGATGCAGTGGAGGGATGGAACCATAAAATCAACTGTGAGAGTAGGGCCTCCCTGATGGCGCAGTCGTGCCATCGTCGCCTTGTAATCAAGGGGTCCAAGGTTCGATACCCGGTGGAGGCACATAGTGGTTCGCATTCCACTTTTAAACTGTATGTCCAGTCCCGATTAGCCTTTTTGTGCATAAAGTGAACTCAAAGCAACAATTCAATCAATAAAATCCAAGGCTGAGGCAGAAAAGTCTGACATGATTCTTAGGATGGAAATAAATCTGGAAGGTGTAAAACTGAAGATTGTTTTTTTTTACGAAATAGTGGCGAGGAGCACTAACAGGTATGAGGGGATTCATGGTATACATAAATTTTTAAGTACAGTGTCATATGTTTTGAAATTTGAATTTTAAATTAATAATTATATTATTAAATGACGAAGCTCTTTTCAGTTTAGAAGTGTGCAGTATGTAGTCGTATATAGAAAATAGGCCACGCTTTTATTATTAAATTATTTTTACTTCGGCAACGACTTTAATCATGTCGAATTATCTATGTTCCAACAAGGCACTGACCAGTCTCAAAGTCTCTTTAAAAAATCGTTAAAAAGACACTGGAAATGGAAGAGAAAGTTGTAGATCCAAAGGCAGAAATTGTGTTCGCAACTAGGAAACTGCCCTTCGAGGTTAATCCTGCTTAGGCAGCAAGTGTTCGCAAATAGGAAGACACCGTTCCAAAGCCTTGCCTTTCTTACTCGAGTTTTCAGCTTTGTGAACTAAAATTGGTTGATTGATTGAATTAGGCTATTTGACGTCGCTTTTCTGCCACTTTGGCTAATCGCGACGATGAGGGTGAGTGAAGAGTGATATGATGAAATTGATGAAGGGGCACTCGCAAGGAATATCTATGCCCAGGCGGGATTCGAACCCGGAATTCCTAATGTCATAGCGCGCGAGTGAAAATTGGGAATTAGTTTAGCAGATTTTAAAAACTGCAATCAGTTTGTTCATTATTGTGTATTTTCGTATGTTAAGAAACTATTGCACTTTCCGCGTTAAGGTCTGCAAAAATAAGCACTCGAAAATAATATCAAAGTATCCCCGTGGCTATTGTGATATGCGAGATACAATTGAAATTCATTATCATTTAAATGAAATTGCATTTTATGTGAAGAGGTTCATGAGATAAAGAGCGAGCCATTATATTTTGTTCCTGGATCTGGACTATTTAATTGCAGAAGCATGTCGAGATACAGAATGCGCCAGATAAACTTTTCAACGGAGATGAAAAATTTCATAACTCCTCTTAAGATAAATATTTCTTAATTTTACAATTACGAAATTTACTGCTGTGCTTTCCTTGTCATCTCTCACTGTTTCAAACAGCACAGTTACAAATTGTGGCATATCATACTATATGCTATTAAATTGCATAGTCACATCAGATTCAAAACATTTGCCTTCGGCTGGTTTCTGTATGCATTTGTAGGTGTAAAATTGTAAAGATAATTGAAGATTTTTCAAGATGCTAGATTTGTATTTGAGAGCATAGTTCGATTGTCCGCGTGGGGAGGCAATCTTTCGCGATGATAAAACTTATCAATGAAGGTAAATTCTTCGAAACACTCTGGGAAAATAATTTCAAAATTAGGCTGCAGAATCTTCCTCCTCTATGAAGAAATATAAAGGAAAACTTTCTTCTATTGAGGTAATTTTACGAAAGGCAAGTTAATCGCAACGATGAGGATACCAAGTTGAACTAATGAAAGAACGAAGAAGAATGTTATTCTGGATTCAAACGTAAAACCTTTAGCTTTGCAGCGTGTTAAGCTCCTCCACTATTTTTGAAGACTGATAATTATGAAATTACAAAAACAAATTCAGAGTCTAGTCAATGAAAACCACGGAGATCAGGAAGTCATATCTTTGATATTTATTTTCGTCGAAAAGCGTTGTATGTTGTACGGATAGTTTAATCACGACGGCGGAATTGCTGACCGGTAGCGGATTATAGCACACACACACACAAAATACTGTATCCTGCATGTTTTGATAGTCTAACATAAGAAATACTGTGAAGAACCAAGATTTGGCGATAGTTATTAAATTAATGTCTAATAACTCGTTTATGAAGTGATGGCATTATACCACATAGCCTTATAGAGCGTGTGTTACGACATTTGAAAATATATCGAATTTGGCGTAAAACTGAATTTTAATTTGAATCTGAGTTTTGTTACGTGCTTGATGAACACTGAGCGAATTCTCACGAAATCCCAGACAACAGCTATTTTCTTCAATAACTATATTATTTTGTCGTTAGAGAAATTGTTTTGAACTTACTTATGAATCGAATAAGAAATATGCTTATTGTGAGGAGCTTTGTTTATATCAATGGAGAAATACTTCTGAAAGATTGATTACTTTGGAAAATATGCAGACATACGTAAAGTAAATTGTAATCTTTGCGAGAAATGAAGTATAAAGTGTATGGAAAATATAAAAGTAGCGATAACTTTATAAGACTCGAGGAAACAATTTTGTTGTCTTTATATTTTTAAAAAAGGAATTGTTGCAGGGTTAAATTTGTAGTGTGTCACAATTGCTGCGAGTTCATTGAGAGTAAGTGAATCGCCCAGCTGCACCGGGAGCGGATGTGACTGGTTACTTGGACCGTCTCTTGGGTGCGAAGGAAGGAGAGCGACGCATGTGCGTAAATTTGAACTTGTCTTGGAACTTAGCCTGCGTCTGCCTCTCCTCTCCTTTAGCTGATGTATTTATTAAAACAGCATTATGGGAAGGTTTTAGTGGTGTTATGTATAGCTCGCATGGGAGGGGGATTCAGTAGTTTGTCAAATTCACAAATACTTCTTCTTTTTTTTTATTTAAGTCTCTTCGTTTAACGTTATAGTATATGTAACGAATTCAGCTTGTGTTTTCTACGTTGTGTGTCTGAAGTAGTTGTCATTTTTTTCCAGATCGGTATTGTTTATTTACATATTTTCTGTACATTTGTGTATGTATAATCATGAATATCTGTGTGTGTGTGTATATATATATGGCGAACGATTCATGTTGTTTGACTTCGGTTTGACTGGCTCTCATGGTACTTTATTGTTTATGTTGTATAGATATTGTTAAATATTGTTGCGTGATGTTTCCTGTGTACCTATCTAGAAATATAGCATGTAAATTATTGTTTCAGCAGGTAGTGCTTGCAAATATTATCACAAAAACTATCCATTAAAGGTATAGTATAGAGCGTAACTTGACTGCTTTTCTCTACAAATGTATGGCAATTGTTTTAAAAACATACACGTACATACATAAGCACAAGTACATATAAGTGTATATATATATATATATATATATATATATATATATTAGCTCTCGAAATCGCGCTGTTTAGTGGGGGCCATGTAAGTAAGTTAATGATCTGAGTGACTGATTTGGCTTTATACAGAAACGAGTTAAATTTTTAAGCGAACTTAAACATTTTCTTTACTTTTTTCTGAAATTATGTTAATGAGAAAGTTTGTAGTAAGTGGTATAAATATTATGCTGCATGGACACATTTCAGAATTTGACAAATCATATTACTTTTAACTGTGACTTAATTTTGAAAGAACAGCAATTATTGTTTAGGCATAAATGTTCTGATTTATTGTAGAAGTTCATACCACTCTTTTTATCCCCTATGAACGTAGAGGAATGGATATAACCATGAAAGCGTCTGCGATCTTAGCACGCCTTTCCACCACTATGGAACGTGCGAACTACTTATTTATTCTGAAATATCTTGAAGACCGAAGAAGAAGAAGAAAAAAAGAGTACCATAAATGCTGCGGCCTTTTAGATTTATTTTAGATGCTCTTGGAAACCCTGGCTGCCACCGCCCTTTATTACTCTTCTCACCCGTTCCTAACTGACTTTCCACTTTGATCCTTGGTTTTGAGATGAACTCTTGATGTGCGTCTGGGATCTCGTGCGCCCAGGGGATTTCAGTTGAGCCTCGATCTCTTTGTATCTTTCCCCACCGAACTACCATTTCGAACCAACAGGATTTATCTTGAAACGCACCTAGTGCTCGACTACAACCCAGTAGTTGGCCAGAGATGGCTGCATTTTCCAAAATAAATTAAATTTCTGTTTAAAACCTGCTGAATACATTTGTAGTATTTTTTTATGTTTAGCCAAGATTTGTTTTTTAGAGTTTGTATGCAAAATCTTGGATGTGGCAATGTGGACACTCCTATGCTGAATCCATTGAGGTCGTTACACAAAATAAATAGTAACTTGGTTCAGTTGGTAGGGCGTCTAGCTGCCACGTGGGAGGTTCGGGTTCTATTCCCGGAGCGAGTGATCTCTAGTGTGAACTTTTCTGACAATGTCCGTACATAGATCGGCAGTGCAGCTCACCTAGCCTCAATGGGTACTTGAGGGCAGCCCTGGGAGGATGTAAAGACTGCTGGTGGGGTATGCTGTTCATATCGCCTCCAGAATAGCCGAGATAGAGACTGTGTGGGTCCCTACTCTCACACACCTTCATGGCAAGGAGCGATTTAATAATAATGAGCGTTCAAAATGGAATGCATTGTAGTCAGGTGAATAAAGATGCAAGTGATGTGTTGGAAATGCATAACTGAAATTTGTATTCTTATTGTATGCAATATTGCAAAACGTAGGGCTGTTGCAATTTCCTTTAATAAAAGAAGCCGGGAGTGGTTTACATGCAAGAGCTAAAGCGAGCACAATGCTTAAAGAAAGCAACCGGATGTATTATTCATAACTCTCAATGGGTCTGAACTCCCACGCTGTTGTATCCAGGATATAATGTTCACTTATGTAATTTTCCCCAATAACGTGAAGGGAAGAATATTGGAAAGAACATACCAATTCCGTTCTTTAAGAAAAATATTTTGAAGTTCAAAGATCAAACAGAACTAGAATTGAGATAGGAAGAAAGCAGTTGAAGGCAAAGTGATAAGGAAATGTTTGTAGTAATAGTAATCTCCAGATTCTCTTTATCCTGAACTAGTACGCTTTCCTAGATAACACTCAAGACCCTTGGCGGTGACAAACATTGTAGAATGTTGATAGGTGCCAGTAATTTAAGTCCATTCTGTTATATAATAAAAGAAAAGATTTGAACTTAATATCAGATAACATCCTGTGTTTTAGAAAACATGAAATGTAATAATTTGAAACTTCTTCCAAAACGCTGTCATGCTTTCCTCTGATCAAGGTAAAAGCGAAACAATATACTTTAATAATCTTGAATATCTATGATAAAATTAACAGCTAAATACATTTAAAAAAAAAATGTCCTGATAAAATTGACCTGGAATATCAGCTCGTATGAATCATGCTTAATAACTTCCGCTCTTTCGCTGATCTCTCATTTCCTGAAAATATCCCGCTTCTTCTTTCTCTGGCTGTGTAGTAAGGTCCAAACAAATCATCCAACCATTCTGAGTGACTGCTGTGTTTACAAAACGCACATCCGAGTTCTTTCAGCAGCGTAAGCATCACATTGGGCACAAAGGGTACTGCTGAAACTAGCTTTTCTCGGTGATCTAGTTCACTGTGGTGTCAACCGTATTCTTGTTTTGAACTTTTTCACAGTTCATCTCAAGATGTAAGGTTGATCGCTGTAATTGCAAAAAAATGTGTTTCGGCCCTTCTATATTAATATATGGCACGTTCAGTTTTTCAGGTGTTGTCATCTGCTTTAATTTATTTTTAATATCTAATCCAGCATTCATAGGTTCCCCTTTATCTCTAGATTGCAGGCTCCTTTTGGGAAGTGACAAGACTGAGTTTTTATCTTTTAGAAAGACTTGTGGATGTTTGAGTAACTAACTCTTCCTCTAATTTCTTTGGAACGCTATTAGGTGAAGATGATCTGAAGATGCGGTCATTTGATATTCCCGATAACTTATTCCCTGACGCTTTGGCTATCCTCTTCTGGTAATGGTTTTGATATTCATCGACGTGCCTCCAGTTAAAGAATTCCAATTCTATTTTGATGGTCACTATGCCCTGTAATCGGCGTTCCTGGGGCATCAAAACTATTTTCCTTTCAATTGATCTGTCCCATCAACTTCTGAAAATATTTTTGCTAATCCGTTCTCAGCTTCCTTGAATTCGTCTACATTTTCATTTTTCTGCGGAGTGTTTTTGTCCGGTATTTTGTCTACATGAACTATGGTTTTCAGACTTCACATACCTCAACTTCTTGCCTTATATTTTCTGTAGTATCTTTTTGCACTTTTATCGTATTCAATAATTCAGACTCCTCATTTCTTGTTGGGTTTGCTTACGTTTCCCGCTAATTAATATGTGGAGGGACACTCCATAGATTTTTTTAGACTTCTCTTGCTTGAGACTCTAGTTGGAGACTCTAGTTTGGTGAACAATTTCAATGGTTATTTCCCCTCATATTCCAGTGTGAATATTTTATAGAAGAATTAGCAACCTTACGGTTGGCTGCCTTGAGTTTAATAGGATTTTCTGATTTCTTTGGTTTGTTTAAAGAAGCAGCATAAACCTTTCGAAAGTCAGAACCACCTGGGATTTTTGTTTCCCGGACCTCCGAGGTGAACTCTGTGTATCTTTAGAACTGTCTACATTTCTGCCTTTAGATTTGATCGCGGAATCTGACATTCACAATACTAGGCTTTTCTGCGATTCTAACACTTTCAGCGAGACTTTCAATTATATCATCCAACTCCTTGAATCTTTTGACACTTCCTTCCGTTCGATGAGATGAGGACAAGGAACCATCGGCGAAATCGCTCTACAGCTGCGTCTTCGCTGATAATGTTTGTGGGGGGGAAACTGTTCAAAAGGACCAACGTCGTGCACGACTGCCGCTGCAGAACTATCGGTCCTTTCCGACTCACTCTGTGACGCTGTTTTAGTAAGCAAGGTGCGCAGGATGAAGCCTGTTCCCCAGTGGCTTTTGTTCACTGCGAACAGGAATTGTCTCATTTGAAGCTTGACACTCCATTCGCGAAGATGGAGCCTTCGTATTCTCTGAAGTTTGTCTTTCACTTCCGGAGAAGGAGCTTCTAATGTCGGCTCGTGAGCGGCTTGCTCATAATGGACCATATTTTATCATCGTTCCAATGCTTCGTGGATACTCATGTCTGGAAAATACAGTTAAGTAACAACATAATCGTGCAAGTAATATTTATGCTTAAATTTTTCTCATTTTACGCCGTTTTCCTACCTCTTAGGTTAATCATAACGATGAAGGGCATCTGAGTAGATGAAATTTATGAAGGAACATACAAATGCGATTCAAACCCAACTTCGAAGTCTACTTTGGAAATCGACCACTCAACACGCTATGCTGCACCTAGGTAGTATAATAATTTATGAATGTCAAAGGAGAAAAGTTAATGAAAAAGTATGCTTTATACATATTTTGTTTTTATTCAGAAAGGATTTATACTATGTCATAAGGCGGAACCAAATGTGAGAGTACATTCCATGCTAATTTAACTATCCCCAAACAATATTAATTTATTTAAACTACATATGTTTTTGAACAAAAAACTAAAATTACTATAAAAAACCAATATTCCTCAAATTAAGAATACCTCATTGACATGTGAAGAAAGTTTCAGAAATTCAGTGTAAAACTTTTATATTTTTCTTATCCCTTAATTAAGTATAGGTAGGAAACCAAATTTTTGAGAAACTTACAAAAATATAGACAAATTATAAAAAACTTACAAAAATATAGACAAATGATAAAAAAAACTTACAAAAATATAGACAAATGATAAAAAAAACTTACAAAAATATAGACAAATGATAAAAAAACTTACAAAAATATAGACAAATGATAAAAAACTTACAAAAATATAGACAAATGATAAATACTGACGTAAATGTTTATTTGTTTCAGGTATCAGGGATTGTTTAAATTAAGAATGTATAGGCTAGTTTTATTCTTTAAAATATCCCGAGAACAACCAGGGAAAGTAGCGAAGTTTCGACGTTTCCGAGGGCAGGTAGTGGCCAGCGTAATGCTCTAGGAAGCCTGAAGTCCTAGGTTCGAACCTTGGTTAGGGCGCTCAGTAACCTAAATAGAAATATAACCACCGGAGCTGCTATTTTTTGAACAGTTTTAGTTGCAAGACTTACTGGACTCCGCTTATTTGTGTCATTGCGTTAACCGCGACGGTGAAGCGACAGAGCGACGGTAGGAAACTACAAGGAAGTGCGAGGATGATTAAGTGCTAATTTTCAAACAATAAAAGCGTCAATTTCACCAGAGATATAAGTTTTAAAGGTGTGTACATTTTACCCAATTTTATTATTCTTATGGCTGTTGCGCTTGAACCACAAAAGCAAATATGGAAGCAACCGCTAGGAATACTTTTCATCGCAACCTTTATTCTCGTTGCTTCCACACCTTCGTAGTGAGCTGCAGGCTCTGAAAGTGTAAAATTCCTGTAAATTGAACGCAGGAACAAACTCGAGGAACGCAGAAAAATAAACAATCCTCGGTAGTTGGCAAATAGCCATTGTTAATCCCACGTACTGGTCTCACCAACAGGCTGGCATTTAGTTTACACCAAGAATCCAATGAGAATTAAGTCTCCAATACGAGTATTGGACATAACTCTGCTGTATTTTTCTTTTATGGATCAATCAAAATGCCAGTCGAAGTGACTGAATCACAATAGTTCTGCAGCAGTGGATAACTCAAACAGTTATTTGATGTTCGTCAAAAAATAATACAATTAAGATCTATAACGAAGTACTTCTTATTTTGTTTAAATACTCGTGTATTGAATGTATAATCTTAAGTGTGCTTTATGCTCAGACTAATCGGGACTGGACTCAGTTCAGTGAGATCCAAGCCACTGTACAGAGGGATGCATAAGTATGCCTAAGTTTATGAATGGCTATTTTCATTAATTTTCCCTTCGCATCCTACGTGTTTTTAAGCAATGGACTATTATGTCCTCTGGTGCAGAAGTTGGCAGCTGCGTCGTCGCCTTGTAATCAGTGGTTCCCAGGTTCGATACCCGGTGGATCTTTAGGTCTAGTCTAGATTAACCTATCTATGCACAAAGTGGGAGATCATTGAAGTTAATTTTTAAAATTACTATTTAGTGTCACTTTTCTACCATTTTTTTATTTTCTTTTTTATAATTGCGACCATTAGAATGAGATTCACGCCGGGATTTGAACTTTGGAATTTCAGTGGTATGAAGTTATTGTGAAATTCCATGAACGCACAGGAGTGGTTGTGAACTTCGAGGCTTCATATATTGTCGATATTGGCCGTAGATGGAACTGGTAGCCTGAGTATCATCACGCTTTAGCCGTTTTTATCCTACAGTCATTTGAGTGAGTCCCAGAGCCGCTTTCACTGAGCAGTGTAAAGATTGTCGATATCCACGGTCATACTAAGTCAGACGCGTAACTGTGACAACATCCGTGAAAAAAATGCGTCCGGTTACCTCGTTTAGATAGGCTCACATGCGTTCACATCTCTGACTTTGACCTGATTCCGAGCAAAATGCCTCAAAGTCCAATGGGCGGGATGGTAAACAATTTCCTTATCTGACATAATCAGCCGCTGTAGAAATTCTAGCTTTAATTTTGTGCAGACAGGCGGCCTTGGATTGCGCTGAACGGCCTTTTGGGTTTGCCCAACTGTAGACATTACAGCTCGGGAGATGGTTCAGGAAATATGAAAAGGGAGTGTAACGAACTTCCCCCGCTAGTAATAAAGGCGTACTCCGTTAAACGGTGATAGGGCTTGCCGATAGCGTAGTGGTAAATTTATGAGCTTGAAATGAAATACAGTTTTTCATGTTGCATTACAGTTGTACACTCCTGTTTACATAAATTGGCACAGTTTAAACGGTTGGACAATTGTGCATGTGGAACTCCATCTAAACAGGAGTGTACATACGTTAATTTCAACTGAAATTTCTTGTTAACCGGTGAGGTTGAATGATTGATTTTGTCTATTTGTGCCGGAAATAAACATAGCTTTGAAAATAGGAAATATTTTAAGCTTTTCATGTTTTATGTTTAGTTAATTCAGTTTGATTCTACTCTTCAACTGTTCAGAATTTTGGATTATTCAACATAGCAGCCCAAATGCTGTGTCTTACAATTTATTATTTACAATTTTTTACTCCTAAGTTATGATATATATGTGAATCATAATTTTAAAATAATATTTTCCGGCTTTGCAGTCTTGTGCGTGCGACAAGAACAAAATCACAATGTGAATGTCCTATTATTCACTGCTAAACTTTTCTGTGCTTTGTATAAAAATTCCAACATATCCGTGCCCAGTAGTACCGGCTTCTTGTGCTGAATTCTTCTATCCACTGTTTTAAGTTCAAGTACACAGCTCATACCTGTTTGAGAAAGAACTGTTAATTATCTATGAACATCGAAACATGTGTCATCGCCGATGAATGTTAGTAGAACGTGGCAAAATCTTCCTATTCATGACCATGAGATAATATGCATTGGAATTTGCTTAGTCACAATAGAAGTTTTATTTTCGACCTCTGCATTAGTGACTTGCATTGTAAAATTTTAAGTTGAGATAATTGCAGATTTGCTTCTCTTTGAGTGGAGTATTGTAAAGGGGTCAGAACCTGATATTTAAAGTTTAATATTTAGTTTTAGTTTCTACAGGAACTGAACGGTCTACTTTGATAGCATTATCCGTTTATACAGTAAACTGCAAGGAACAGCGTTGGTCAAGTCTTTAGGGCGCCTGAATGCCTCGCCGGAGACTAATGGTAGGTGATATCAGGTGAGAATACTTCAGACCTTTTCCTTCCATAAGGCGGATCTGGGGTTCACCCAGCATTTAATAATAAAAAATGGGATACCTGGGGGAAAACCTAGGGTGCAATGGCGGCCGGAGCGTGGTGTTGATCACATCACCTTAAAAATGTCAGAGACCGTGAATCTGTGAAACCCCCTACCTCCACACCCCCATGAGTCTCCATGGCTTACTGCAATGTGCAGGGCAATGCTTTACCTTGTAAACCGCCTCCGTGATGGCGCAATGTTAGCGTCGTCGCCTTGTAATCAAGGGGTCACGGGTTCGATACCCGGTGGAGGCACATGGACAGTGGTTCGGACCCCACTTTAAACTGTAGGTCCAGTCCCGATTAGCCTTACTATGCACAAACTGGACTTAAAACAAATAGCCAAACACCTTGTAAACCAGTATTTCTTCTGAATATTTTTTCGGTTCACTGTCAACACTGAAAAATGATTGTAACATTGATTTTTGTAATTTTTTGTAAACTTTATCGTTTGTAATCTATAAGGTACAAAAGTGACATAAAACTTTTACCAGGCGGATGGTACAATATTGACAATGTAAAATACTGTGGCCAAAAATGAATATTAGCAGCTACAGGCATGAAAAAGCACACTATAAATAATGCGTATTTATCGTATTTTCTGTCTCATTCTGCCACTTTTGGTTATTCGCAAAGATGATGAGGAATGATGATTAGATGAAATTGTTGGAGACACTCAGAAACAAACGCCCAGGCCTGGGCTCGATCCCGGAACCTTCGGTGGCGAGATCGTGAGTCGACCACTCAAATGTCGTATCGCAAAATGTACAAAGGAAAAAAATGTGTGGAGAGGAGTCACTGAAACTCTAAAACGTTGAAATAAGGGCACGAACAAGCAATTTACCCATGTTCAGTTATCCTGACTCTATTTGAGATGGCAGAGGAAAAGGTCTAAATATGGGCGAAGGTTTAAATATGGGTTTTGGAGCTATCAGCGCTCCCGGGTGCTGCAGCCTGGCAGAGGCTATTGGAACTGGTTATCTGTCAAGGACAAAGGTTCCGGCGCCAATTCGCAAGAGAAAGTGGTGGTTAGTTTCGGCCTTGGACGCTGTTACAGAATTGCGACCTCCGAAAAGTTTTTGCAGGTATGTTTTAACTAGGGATGTGACGAAGCTGAAAATTTACCGATGCCGATGTACTCACCGATATTTTTTGGAACCGATACCGATGCCGATATTTAACCGATTCCGATACATAAGATATTAAACAGAAATGGGATGTTATTTTCAGCATGACAAAAATAAATTTGCTATGTACAAAGTACATTTCTATTGCATGTCATATGTATACATATATATTCTCAAGAGATGCGAATGTACATTTGCATCTACAAAATGTTATGTGAACCTTTAAGAAGAACACGGATTCTCAAGAGATTAAACATTAGTACACAGGCAGTTCTTTGAAATGCAAAATGAATTCCTGTTCTGCCAGATTCAACTTCAGAAACACGAGATTTGGAAGCACTTCAGGAAGTAACCTACTTCTCTTATCTCAAATCTGTTCAGCAACACTGAACACTCAATCACTGAATACTGATGCAGCAGGTATGCCCAAGTATTTTCTCAGGACTTGCTTCAGGTTTGAATATTCATTTTTGAATTTCCAATACAACAACAGATCCTGGTTCAGCAATGTACTGTTTTATTTCCGATTTATAGTTAGGCTAATCCTCTGAATGAGTTTACAAAAACTCTACAATAATGACGAATCATAACCAAATTGTCAATAAATCTTACAAAACTAGAATATAAAACTTATTAGAAGGTAAAAACTCTAGTATAATCTGTACCGGTTTAAATATCGGATTTTTGCCGATTCCGATACCGATGCCGATGTGTCAATTTCGGCCGATTTTCATACATCTGTAATCGGCTTCGGCACATCCCTAGTTTTAACTCAAAGTTTTCTGAATTCTCATTTGCTTTGTATAGGTTATGATATTAGCGGTACATAAAACAAATGTGGGCTTTTATAATGCCACGATTTGTTTGAGAAATATGTACCACAGAGAGCGAAAATAAATTGAAGAAAAAAATAGCGTGATGGTCTAAATATGGGCTATGACATGAGGTCTAATGTTGAGATCACATTTTCAACAAATATTTGGATGTTTTTCTTAATTTCGATTTTTCCCATTCCGCGTAATTTTCAACAACAACAGATTATTCATAAATATGAATTTTATGTTGTTTTAGAGATAAATGACTGTTTTTTTTAGTTTAATTGCTTTTTGTGATATTGCCACTAGTAGCCCATATTTAGACCACAATTTCGAAATAATCATTTTACCATTTTTTGGAAATTGCTTTTTTTTTAAAAAAAAAATGGAGACCTTCTATACTTTAGCATGGTATTACATTTAAGTATATATTTCATAGATATGCATTTTAAAGGCAGGTGCTTGATATATTAATTTTTTTTCCTCCGAAAATGACAACATAAAAATGACAACATATTTAGACCTTTTTTCTATTATTGCCCAATTTCAGGATAAACCCTCTGTTACCATCTTTTTAAAATAATCCTTAACATTAATGACCTCTTTCCCATGAATTTTTATGACGTGTTTTTGCGTGTGAGTCGCTTGTCACACTGTTGACCTGTCGGGAGAAGGGAGGATGATTATTTAGATGTCCATTGAAGATTTATTGTTTTAGGTGCCAAAGGAGAGGGATCCCTTAATTTAAATGTGAAAGGGTAACCGATCAGTTTTTACCTTCATGTTACATTAATACTTATTGAAAGTTGTAACCATTTTGAGGATCAGTCTATGCCCATAATGTGAGTGATATAAATACACATACACACACATGGGGCTGCAGCCTCGTCAGCCCTTCATTTTAGTACGCATTTACGAACAGAAGGTTCAACCATTTCTGCTTGTACAGTGTCTCTCAAAAGTTTTAGGACAACGACATTTTAAACTAGGCAACCCAATTTACACAAGCCGTTGGTGGGTTGCGTGCAGAGTTAGGCTCAATTTCAGGGTTGCCACATGCACAATAGATATTTATAAAACACGCGAAAGAAATATAAACAAGTATTATTGTATAAAATTATTAAAAATATCACTATTATATCGCAAATGACAAAATTCTTTCTGAAAGAAAAAAATAGGTTTTCTAGTATTTCATCGCTGATGAGTCTACAGTAAGGAAAAGAGGTAAGAGGAAACGAAAGGTCACAAAGGAGAGGAGAAAAAGAAAGCGAAAGAAGAAGAGGAAAAGTAGAGGAGAGAAGAAATATAGGATAGACGAGGAGAGGGGATGTAGTGAGGAGAATGGAAAAAGATTCGAGGAGAGATGAGGAAAAAAACAAAGAAGAGAAAAGAGAAGGAAAACGAGAGGAGAGGAGAGGAGGAGACGAGAAGAGGGAAGTGGAGAGTAGAGTAAAGGAGAGAAAAAGAGAATAACGAAAAAAGAGAGAATAGTGCAGTGGAGTCGAAAATCTAAGACAGGAAAGGAGATAAGACGAGTGGAGAAGAGTGGGATGGAGATAAGATGCGAGAAAAGTAGGGAAGGCGATATGAGATAAAAGCAGAACGGAAAGAGGGGAGAGAAGAAGGAGAAGGAACTGGAGAGAAGAGGTAGTTGCAGAAAATACCGTCTGAGCGTCAAGAATGGATGCATTGGTCAAATTATCGACATGAAACATTCAATGACATTTTGAAATGTATTGGAGAATATATTAGATCGGTGCGAAATGCCTTTTGGCCGAGTTCAGAGCAAATTAAAATCTTCCATGTAAGATCTTTGATTTTACCTGCGATTACACCACTAAAAAAATGAACGTAATTTTTAATATCTATAAGAATTATTCAATTTTTCTCCACTTCTCGGTTCGTTGAAATTGAGATTTTGTAATTCAATATTTCCCCTCCCCTCATCGTTAATTCCAAACTGAATCATTCCGTTTCACACGGCGTGGACAATGAACTCAATGGGATATGTCTAAAACTTACGAAAATTTTCTGCCAGCGGAAGGGTTTGAACCTACGACCATCAGATTGACAATCCTGAACGGTAACCACTACCCTACAATCTTTAGCTGCTTAAACCTTGTAGAAGAACCACTACACTACGCCTTTACCTTCGAATGAAACAATAATTTTTTTAAGTATTCTGTCCCTCCAATATTGTAAATATCGTTTGGTATACGTGTAGTTGAACTTTTACTTTAATTTTGATTTGGTTTCTTGTAGTATAACCGATATCTTCGAGAAATAATTTTCGAAGTAATTAAAAACGAGAATATTGGTAGTTGTGAAAATGCGAGTTATTTCTTCTAATTTATTATTGTGATTAGGCATTACTAATGGAAAATATTTAGAGGTTTGAATATTACAGGATGATGTTATTTTCCTGTGATACTCTAACAGACAAAATGCTTGTTTACTGATGCAAGTCTTGTGTCCAGAACAGTCTTATGAAATGTATTTGCTGTTGCGTAAGATAACACGAAATAATTACACCGTTTGCGAACTTCCAAATCTGTGCAACGTTATACGTAAACAGGCGGAAAGTTTTATTCATAAAATCACTTCACATTTGACAGTGTTAGTCAAGAGAGACTCGTGGGACACTGTGTTAGGGTGCTGGACTAAATCCTTCTAATTTTTCTTCCTCGAAGAACAACAATTTCTAAGGAAGAGCAACAGTGATGATCTTTCTTATTTCTTTTAAATGCTTACACTTTCCTTTAATTGGGTTAAAAATAAATAAGAATATTGCTTGCATTTCTGTCATTGACGTAGACCAGAGAGGGAGACAGACAGACAGACAGACAGATATTACAAAATAGTTCAAATAGTGCGAACGCCATTAAAAAGTCATGATAATTCTATGTTGCGTACTGAGAATTATTCATACAATAAAGAACATGTCTAATTGTGAGTTAACAAAAAAAAAAAACTATGATAAAGAGACATTTTTGCATCACGATTGCAGTTCGAAAAAGTCTGGACAGGGATTGAAAGTAACGCACTATCCTGACTAAATCGGTGAATCGGACGTCTGGTAGCCTTGCATCAATGATTATAAAACTAAAACCACCCAATATTGCAGCTTGAAGACTTATGCACAAGAAACAGATTCATATATACGAGAGCAAAATTGAAATTTTTACACATTTCAAAAATCGACGATGTTATTTTCGTATTTATTTATTTATAGATTCACAGTTAAATATTTTAGGGTTCGAGGGGGAAGCATGGCCCACATGGCCCCTCCCCTGGGTACTGACCTTACGTAGACAGTGGAAGAGAAATTTTGGAGAACCTTTCTATTAAATTTAGTATTTACATTCACCTTATGCTCAGATAGGTTAAACCGTTTATTGACAATCGTGAACTTTTCGTTTAATAGATAATATTTGGTTTTAAACGACGGGAGAACATTGGTCGAATTTAATTTCTTGCTCTTTTGAGAGATTATATACTTCTACAATAGCAATCGCGTTCGGAAACCGTGAAAAAAAATGACTTGGTTTTCAAAGGCAGACAAGCTTGGTAGTCTAGCTTGCTCGCGATCAAAGTGACTCACTCACGCTATTCAAGGCCGCTTCTTATCGCACCCAGCACGTTACAAGTGACCAGAGTCGAATTTTAAAGAGAATCTGAAGAATGGTAGATTTCATCAGAGGCGGCTAGGTTACTATCCCCAGCTCAACATGCAATAGTTTAAGTGATAATTCCTGACAAGAAAAAAACCGTATTGAATAATTATTGAATTATTGGGATAGTAATACGTGTATCCGCTCTTTTTTTAACAATGTAAGCTCGAAGACAATCTGTATTCCATTTATTTATATTGGCAACTTGGTCAACCGGAGGTTATTTTATCGCCTTCGATAATCGAATTCTCTGATCGATTATTTTTTGTTTACCCAGGAACATGCCCCATAGGAGATTTCCGAGACCGGGTTACGCTACTCACTCGTAGCTCCCCAATTTCTTCACAATGGTGGGTTGCCACCGGTCCCATACACAGGCCGAGAACCTAGAGAGTGAGCATAGGCGGACTCGAATCCATGCCGTCCTGCAGTCGGAGGTCACGGAGGAGGACTTTTCTTATTTTACATTTGGCCACGCAAAGAAGGCCACGCACAAAGTAGAGGACGATCTTCAACCTCTTAGGTGACGAGTTCAAGCCTTAAATATGAAGATTTCAACCTTAGACGACCTCAATTTCAAAATTATAAACAACATGCCTACTTAAACTAAACTTCTCATCAAGGCCAAAATAGTTTGTAACTGTGAAACTACCCCTGAATACAAATTGACATTTTTTTTCCATGTGAGCAAGAATTAAATGTGTGTCATACAGAGATAGATGATACCTTTTGAGAAACAATTAACTGTACCCTGTCCCAGCATCTCTGGAGCGAAGCCGCGCATAGCGGAAGAGAAGTGGAGAGAGGGGAGAGGAGATCGAGTGGACAGAGCGAATCAGTGCACGCTGCTGGGAAGACTGGTAACTGCAGTGGCTTTCCTCCCTCCACGCAATCCCATTCCTCTCACGTGTTCATCGCTGCTCAGATACTTGTTTTCGTTCACCTGCTCCTGAGATAAGTGGGACAGAGTGTAGTTCGCATACATGTAGCAAGTAAAGAAACTTATCCCAGAATGAAAATTCCACATAGTTTTAAAACGTTTGTTTAAGCAATGAATAACTGGAAACAGATCACACATAATTCCCTTGCCAAAATCTAGTGGTCGAAAATTAATTTCAAGACATTTCATATCTATTCACCATATTCCAAGTTATAAGGAACTATTTCGTAGATGTTCATGAAACCGTTATAAAATTACAAATAAAATATATTCACAAGCTTAGATATACTAATACGAATAAAGAAATTAAGAGTTCAATTTCAAATGCATGTGTATCAAGTAATTCTAGAAGTACAGAGCTATATCTGAGTATTTAACTTCTTTTTTGCAGATAACGTTTACAATATTGAGGCGACAGAATAATTAGGAACAGTAGCTCCAAGAAAACAAAGGCCGTAATGTATTGGTTAGAGTTCTTGAAAGCATTGCGGTCATTGGCAATTCAGGACATGCTAATTTTACCCCTTTTCCCACTTGAGTTCAATGCAAGGATGTGTAAAAATTTCAATTTTGTCTGACCTTCTTGATTTTTCTATTCATTATTCATCCTCATCGTCGCGATTAGCCAAAGGTAAAAAAAGAAAAGTCCTCCTCCGTGACCTCCGACTGCAGGACGGCATGGATTCGAGTCCGCCTATGCTCACTCTCTAGGTTCTCGGCCTGTGTATGGGACCGGTGGCAACCCACCATTGTGAAGAAATTGGGGAGCTACGAGTGAGTAGCGTAACCCGGTCTCGGAAATCTCCTATGGGGCATGTTCCTGGGTAAACAAAAAATAATCGATCAGAGAATTCGATTATCGAAGGCGATAAAATAACCTCCGGTTGACCAAGTTGCCAATATAAATAAATGGAATACAGATTGTCTTCGAGCTTACATTGTTAAAAAAAGAGCGGATACACGTATTACTATCCCAATAATTCAATAATTATTCAATACGGTTTTTTTCTTGTCAGGAATTATCACTTAAACTATTGCATGTTGAGCTGGGGATAGTAACCTAGCCGCCTCTGATGAAATCTACCATTCTTCAGATTCTCTTTAAAATTCGACTCTGGTCACTTGTAACGTGCTGGGTGCGATAAGAAGCGGCCTTGAATAGCGTGAGTGAGTCACTTTGATCGCGAGCAAGCTAGACTACCAAGCTTGTCTGCCTTTGAAAACCAAGTCATTTTTTTTCACGGTTTCCGAACGCGATTGCTATTGTAGAAGTATATATTCTCTCAAAAGAGCAAGAAATTAAATTCGACCAATGTTCTCCCGTCGTTTAAAACCAAATATTATCTATTAAACGAAAAGTTCACGATTGTCAATAAACGGTTTAACCTATCTGAGCATAAGGTGAATGTAAATACTAAATTTAATAGAAAGGTTCTCCAAAATTTCTCTTCCACTGTCTACGTAAGGTCAGTACCCAGGGGAGGGGCCATGTGGGCCATGCTTCCCCCTCGAACCCTAAAATATTTAACTGTGAATCTATAAATAAATAAATACGAAAATAACATCGTCGATTTTTGAAATGTGTAAAAATTTCAATTTTGCTCTCGTATATATGAATCTGTTTCTTGTGCATAAGTCTTCAAGCTGCAATATTGGGTGGTTTTAGTTTTATAATCATTGATGCAAGGCTACCAGACGTCCGATTCACCGATTTAGTCAGGATAGTGCGTTACTTTCAATCCCTGTCCAGACTTTTTCGAACTGCAATCGTGATGCAAAAATGTCTCTTTATCATAGTTTTTTTTTTTTTGTTAACTCACAATTAGACATGTTCTTTATTGTATGAATAATTCTCAGTACGCAACATAGAATTATCATGACTTTTTAATGGCGTTCGCACTATTTGAACTATTTTGTAATATCTGTCTGTCTGTCTGTCTGTCTCTCTCTCTGGTCTACGTCAATGACAGAAATGCAAGCAATATTCTTATTTATTTTTAACCCAATTAAAGGAAAGTGTAAGCATTTAAAAGAAATAAGAAAGATCATCACTGTTGCTCTTCCTTAGAAATTGTTGTTCTTCGAGGAAGAAAAATTAGAAGGATTTAGTCCAGCACCCTAACACAGTGTCCCACGAGTCTCTCTTGACTAACACTGTCAAATGTGAAGTGATTTTATGAATAAAACTTTCCGCCTGTTTACGTATAACGTTGCACAGATTTGGAAGTTCGCAAACGGTGTAATTATTTCGTGTTATCTTACGCAACAGCAAATACATTTCATAAGACTGTTCTGGACACAAGACTTGCATCAGTAAACAAGCATTTTGTCTGTTAGAGTATCACAGGAAAATAACATCATCCTGTAATATTCAAACCTCTAAATATTTTCCATTAGTAATGCCTAATCACAATAATAAATTAGAAGAAATAACTCGCATTTTCACAACTACCAATATTCTCGTTTTTAATTACTTCGAAAATTATTTCTCGAAGATATCGGTTATACTACAAGAAACCAAATCAAAATTAAAGTAAAAGTTCAACTACACGTATACCAAACGATATTTACAATATTGGAGGGACAGAATACTTAAAAAAATTATTGTTTCATTCGAAGGTAAAGGCGTAGTGTAGTGGTTCTTCTACAAGGTTTAAGCAGCTAAAGATTGTAGGGTAGTGGTTACCGTTCAGGATTGTCAATCTGATGGTCGTAGGTTCAAACCCTTCCGCTGGCAGAAAATTTTCGTAAGTTTTAGACATATCCCATTGAGTTCATTGTCCACGCCGTGTGAAACGGAATGATTCAGTTTGGAATTAACGATGAGGGGAGGGGAAATATTGAATTACAAAATCTCAATTTCAACGAACCGAGAAGTGGAGAAAAATTGAATAATTCTTATAAATATTAAAAATTACGTTCATTTTTTTAGTGGTGTAATCGCAGGTAAAATCAAAGATCTCACATGGAAGATTTTAATTTGCTCTGAACTCGGCCAAAAGGCATTTCGCACCGATCTAATATATTCTCCAATACATTTCAAAATGTCATTGAATGTTTCATGTCGATAATTTGACCAATGCATCCATTCTTGACGCTCAGACGATATTTCCTGCAACTACCTCTTCTCTCCAGTTCCTTCTCCTTCTTCTCTCCCCTCTTTCCGTTCTGCTTTTATCTCATATCGCCTTCCCTACTTTTCTCGCATCTTATCTCCATCCCACTCTTCTCCACTCGCCTTATCTCCTTTCCTGTCTTAGATTTTCGACTCCACTGCACTATTCTCTCTTTTTTCGCTCTTCTCTTTTTCTCTCCTTTACTCTACTCTCCACTTCCCTCTTCTCGTCTCCTCCTCTCCTCTCCTCTCGTTTTCCTTCTCTTTTCTCTTCTTTGTTTTTTTCCTCATCTCTCCTCGAATTTTTTTCCATTCTCCTCACTACATCCCCTCTCCTCGTCTATCCTATATTTCTTCTCTCCTCTATTTTCCTCTTCTTCTTTCGCTTTCTCTTTCTCCTCTCCTTTGTGACCTTTCGTTTCCTCTCACCTCTTTTCCTTACTGTAGACTCATCAGCGATGAAATACTAGAAAACCTATTTTTTTCTTTCAGAAAGAATTTTGTCATTTGCGATATAATAGTGATATTTTTAATAATTTTATACAATAATACTTGTTTATATTTCTTTCGCGTGTTTTATAAATATCTATTGTGCATGTGGCAACCCTGAAATTGAGCCTAACTCTGCACGCAACCCACCAATGGCTTGTGTAAATTGGGTTGCCTAGTTTAAAATGTCGTTGTCATAAAACTTTTGAGAGACACTGTACAGTTGGTGTAAAAAAGGCTACTTCAGGGATAAGCTCTGCACTGCTCTTTGGCCGCTCTTTGGCCTGTAGCAAGTTAAATTGTAGAGTATGCAACACCGTATATTTCAGTATAATCAGTGCTCGAAGTGTGTGTGTGTGGGGGGAGGGTACGGAGGACGGAAGGTACCCCCAGCTAATTCACTTTCAGTTGCGCCGGGACGCTTGGGAGGAGGGGGGGGATGCTGTATTCTTCAAATGAAATTTTGAAAGTGCATTTCTCTCTCAAACTGCTCGTAGCAAATTTGTGAGTATCTGAGAATGCTTAACCAATGTAGAATGTGTACAACTGACAACTGTAGACCTAGGCACCCCTTTTTCCTCAGCAAGTTAAAATTAATATGATAGAACCGTTGAACATTCCGACAATAGATCCCTCTGTCATATCAAATTTGCGTTACCTACTTGTTTGATTGATTTGATTTATTTTACTTCGCTTTTTGTGCCACGCTAATTTGCGAAGAAGGGGATGAGTGATGATCTGATGAAATTTACAATCACATGGACGCTCACAAACATCCATGGCCAGGCCAGGATTCGAACCCAGGACCCCTGGCGTCGTAGCGAGATACCACTCCGCCACGGGCCGGCGCTACCTACTTGTTGACCTGCAGATTGAGGGTATATTTTTTCTTGATCTACAAGAATTTTTTACGTCGACTGTACCAACCCATTGGAGGAGGGGTTGCCATAAGGACGGATTATGAGTTCTTTTCATGTATACCATGTTATTTATAGGGAATTGGGGCCACCGAAGCTTCTATCAAAACACTGGACACGCTATTCAATGAAGGAGCTGAAGCTGGTCCTACTCCACTGTAGACCTTTTAGCCACCTTTGTCTACAAGTGCTAATGCGCTGCAGAAAGAGCTAGAATGTGAAGCGAAGAAGGAAAGCTGAAAAGGAAAGCATTGCAAGCGGTGGCTTCCGATGCATAAACATTAATTGAGGTTTGGCGCTAGAGGATATGCGACCACTAGTTCCTGCGAGGAAAGATGGTAACGTAGATAGCCGGGCGTCTTGCCAGTACGCTGTACTGAACTCCATCCAGAACTTAACACAATGCCTGCTCGAAGGCGCGTTATTTGTGTCAATATAACAGCGACGTCACTGTCCTGTGTTATCTTAGGCGTGAAGGCTGGCCTGCTGCGTCTCCCCTCTTCCCTTCTGTCATTTTTTGCTTGTTTTCTTCACATTCGAGAAACTGCAGAAAAAAAAACTTTTCCCGTGAGCCAATTTTTTGGACAGAGTCCAGGACACAATGCCATCACGGTCACTTCTGGATCGTTGGGTTCTGTCATCTCAAATTCTGCGTTGAAAACTAGAAAGTAGTTAAGAGTAGGTTGTAGGGAAGGCAAGGCAGAAACTGTCTCCCCCAAAATGTTTACACCGTAATTGTTTATCAGCGATGTTCAATAGCTTTCTTTCTATTTCAGTTATACGGGGTGCAAGGGGTGACCCTTTCTCAAGAGATTCAAATGTCAACCTCTCTTCCACGTAGGACAGCATTTAGCAGACTAGCGAGGCTCTGGCGTCTGCACTCGCAGCCAGTGTAATCCTCTGTGGGGCTCGTGTTGTGTTCGTCCCTTCATCCATTTCATCACCATTCATCCTCATCTTTGCGATTAGCCAAAGGTGGCAGAAAAACAAAGTAAAATAAGGCAAATAATTAATTATTGCGGTCATTTTGTTGCTTTGCTACCAGTTTTAGCTAATCGCGACGATGAGGATATGTGGTGATATGATGAAATTGACGAAGGGGCGCTCGCAAGGAACACCCATGCCAAGGCCGGTATTCGAACCCGGGTCCCCTGGCGTCGTAGTGCGCTGTGCTACGCCGATACAGAGATTGTGATTTTATTTAACCAGATCCTCCTCCCATGAAGCAAACAACTCTACTGAAGATGTTTATTAGGCGAGTTATAATCTAAACTTTGGTTAATCCACCATTATCTGTTAAACCAATATTTGCAAGCAAAGAACGACCGCGTGGAAATCGGCGAAAGTACGGTCGAGCTGCGTGTTTCACGCTATTCTAGTGAATCTCTGTTGGCATTCGAAGAAGGGTTTTCCCGCTAAGTTTTTTTTTCGGCCGGACTTTGACTGACTTCCTTTCTGTTCCCCTGTCCCAGATCAATTGGAAGCCTTCCCGCACGCCAAATGCCCAAGAGACCAAGGTCACGGTCAAGAACTTGTCTTGACCAGACAAGATCAAACTCATGTTTATTTGGGCATTTCACGTCGCGTATCTCTACATCGATGAGATCGAAGGGATGATAATGGTGAATGAGACGATGAACGTATCAGAATAAACGATGGCCGATGCTGTAATGGCAGACTACACAGAGTATGATGCAAAATTATGTTCACGCGAAAAATTGGAGACAGTTGACAGAACCCTAGCGTACCCGTGCCGTACTAAACTTTGTTAACTGAGAAGGGTTTTATCACTAAAATTCAAGAAACCATTTTGTTATTGAATCACTGCTTCCTTCGTTGCATATACACTATAGGTGCAGTTATATAATAGTTACAAAAAATACCTTCATTAATAAAAGGCAAGAACCAATTATTGCATGAGTGTCGGACACATATTTAATCAATCACTAAACCTAAAACAATTGCAGTTACAAAAATTACAATCATTACCAAATATACACTGGCATGAGTGTCATGTCTGATTGATTGATTGATTGATTGATTGATTGAATTAGTTTATTTTACTTCGCGTTTTGTGCCTCTTGGCTAATTTGCGAAGATGGGGATAGGTGATGAAATGATGAAATTGATGAATGGACATTCACAAACAACCAAGCCCGACCGGGATTCGAACCCGGGACCCTTGGCATCGCAGCGCGATGTGCTAACCACTCGGCCACAGGGTCGGGCGAGTGTCATGTCTGAAGAAAAGTAATACAGAAACATTGGGAACAATGTAATTTATTTTGTATATTTTATAAAAATGCCTACAGTGAAAAATCAACAAAGAAGGTGTGGTGGACGTTGCAGCTCTCCCTCCCTTCGGGTAAGCTAGTGTGAAAATAGCAACAGGGAAAACATTTTTTTTATTTGGTGAATTCGAAGTCTTATTCTAGAGTTTATTTTTGGGCCTCCTCGATGGTGTAGTGGTAACGTCATCGCCTTGTAATCAAATGGTCGATACCCGGTGGAGGCACATAGTGGTTTGAACCCCACTTTAAAATGTAGCCCCAGTCCTGATTAGCCTTCTGTGCATAAAGTGGACTTAAAACAACCAACGAATCCACGGCTCTGTTCCAGTGTGCACGTAGCTTTGGGTAGATTTATAATAAACTTAGATTCATGCAACCCCCCCTCCCTCCCCGAGTACATTTTGAAAGAGCTCCCAAGGCACGTGGGGATCAGGTCTTCTTTTGATCGTGGTGTTCAACTCGTCCGAGACTACCGTATTGGATGAAGGCTATTGTTGAGATCGGCCGGGATGAGGTGGTTGCAGGGGGAGGCAAGTCGTGGCTTCCCTTGCAAATGCGTTCTATTGAATCGGGAGGTCGCATGCGGCCACTGCAGTCCCAAAGACCCACTTGTCGCCTGAATAGACAGAAAGAAGTTTGAAGAAAGAAAACTAGCAACTGGACAATTTTCGAGCAACTTCATCGAGTGAGGAAGCCGAACAGGACAAGGGCTTCGTAGTGTTATCATGAGAAGTAAATGTTTAATGTTTTAGACGAAGGCCGTGACAGACAGCGCAGGAATATGAGTAGAAGTAGATGCATTCGTTACGACGAAACCACCCAGGATTCAAACCCACGGCCTCTTGACTTCGTAGCGCGATGCTCTCTCTTCTCCACACAGGCTGACGGATGATGAATTAAATGAAGCTCAGAGAGAATGAATACCTTCTCCGAGATTTCAATTCCGTACCCTTGTCTTTCACGGTCGAGTTGGCCGTCGAGCGGCGGCTAGCGCGCCGGGCAATGATGACGCATTTGCCGGCATAGCTGTACGCTGACCTTGGCACTGGACGCGTAAGTGCTTCAGAATCCAGATAGCTGGTGTCCAGTTTGCACGTGTTTGTGAAGTGTTAAGTTGTTAACAAGTGTTTTAGATTGTTTTGTTGTAGTTTACGTATTGCTTGTGCTTTTCTACAGTTTAATTATGTAACGCTATACGTACAATTGAAAACATCGCATTTTTATGTACGACCCTTATGCCATTACGAATTCTTGTAGAGAAGTTAGAAGGCGTTTTGAGACAGTGTTCGAAAACTTGTCAACAAACTTAGGGTAACAGTCTGTTCTTGATAATGAACGGAGAGTGAAAGGGTGTCTGCTTACTGAGGAGAAACTAGACGTTGGAGCACACTTGGATTGAAACATACTCCTCAAAAGAGCACAAGAGACAGACATTTTCTTGACGTACGCGTGGCGAGCTACCAAACTTTTAATCCTGAAGCCATACATTAGAAGAATTGAAATAAAACATCAGGAGAGAAATTGAGATGGAAGAGAAACTGATACGTGTTAGTGAAAATTTCCTTTAAAAATGCCGTAAATGCGTGGAAGCAGAAGGACAATATTTCTTACCTCTCGTGACAGAGTACGTGCTCATTTTAATTGTAACTGTCAATGTAATTGTTAGAGCTTATTTCATTCCATAGCTAGCGGTTCCAGTCACGCGGATGTTGCATCCAGTTAGCCGGCAGACGCGCTGCCGCCGCTCGGCGCGCTAGCCGTCTCTCCACGGCCAACTCGACCGTGAAAGGCACTGTGCCACTCTTTATGGACCATTTACACGAGGCCAATTGTGAAGACATTCCACTAAGCCAATCCAATGACTACTGGCGCCGAAAACTTTGAAACCATTCTAATTTAGTGGAGTGGCTTGAGACAATGGCTGGAGACATTCCATTCACATGGCTTGCCTCTATTCGCACGATGCCAATGTTTGATTGGCTTAGTGGAATGTCTTCACAATTGGCCTCGTGTAAATGGTCCATTATGGCGAAGGCTCGGCTGGACCTTTGGCCGACGCCAGCGGAGCAGTTTTCGAAATTTCCTCTAGTTTCACAAAACCGCTATGACATTCCAAAATCTGAAAAATTACACCTGCTTAAATTCCTTCCAGAGCATTCAAAACTTCGTGTGGTTTACTCTCCCTGTTGTCTAGATATTCGCAATAGTTTTGTGGCTAGATGAGCCAATTAAACTATCAAACTCACCGAGACTGACATTCACATAATCCACTTTATTTTTTAAGTGTTCTTAGCAGAAACCATATACATTGAGTTTGATATAGTTAGAGAAGAGAAAATTATATTAGTCACACCACTGGCCGCCAGATCATTGGTCCTCCCCGTTGCGACAGTCAAAAGATATATATATATATACACGTTTGTATTATGATGGCAATCGGTGATACTTGAAGTGGGAGCCAATTTAGTCGTGCAAATTTGTTTTGTAGGCCATCATAATATTATGTAAATGGACAACCAACTTTTAAAAAAAATATGAACTCGAGAAGACAGTTATCCAGCTTGAATAGGTTGTCTTCCTCGGTGATAACTTGGACTTAGTCGTTGAAAAGGTTTTTTTTTTTTATCTTATCAGAATTTTAAAATATAAATGTTTGTTCGTCAATGTGAGTTCAGACGCTGACATCTGACCCACTTTCAACTCTTCCCAGAAACTTTCACACCAACGATAATTCTCCCCTCGACAACTTCGATGCACTTTCCTCGCAGGAAGTCGCAGGCTGGTTTCCAAACACTACTTGGAGAGTGATAGAACTTGGCGAAGCCACAAAACCTTTTTTCGCTGCGCGCTTTGGGGTCGGAGCGTGAACCAATACACAATTGGCCGTCTGTGGCTCTGCTCCTACGAAAGGCTAATTGGACGTTTACTGCAATGGGAACCGAACTGGAGAAATTTAAATTCCATCGTCGTTGCTCTTCAAACATTTCAACGCTACTATTCAGCTTCAACAATAACCGAAATAACTAAAATTCAACCAGGGGAATTATTGAGCTCCCGATTAGCTTCTCGGTGCATAAAGTGGGCTTGATACCAAGTTTGACGCGGAGGCGATCACCTTTAGAGATGTATGTTCAATTAACATTTAGCTTTGGACGTATTTGTGATTTCATTTCTGGAAGTACTTAGGTTTCCTCTGGATATGTACATTTGTGTATGTTACCAGTCAGTAAACTAAACTATTGCCTTGCGGCTCTAATTACCTTGGAACATTGGTTCTAACTTTGGTCTTTAAATCTTGTGATAACATTTACAAGTAATTTATATATACATTCTAAAAATGAAAGAAACCAAACTCGTACACAAAAAAGGTATCGAGCTAGTAGCTCCGAAAACGTGACCAAATTTCTATTCCCAAGTTTATGTAATCTACCAAGTTCCTTGTGAACACCTTAATACATGTAAAATATCGGCACTATGCCATAAAAACGTAAGTGGGAAACAGCCTGCTGTTGTCTTGGCTCGATGAGGTTGGTCAGTTGCAGAATAGTGTCCTCCTTTAATCCACAAGGCTGCATACTTTTCGGCAAGGAAATCTATGATGACTGGACCATTAATGGATACAAATGATTTTCCAGCTGTATTTGGTACATAGTTAAGAAGTGATATACTACATGCTTTCCATTCAATTTTCTTTGATGGGGACGAAAACGTCCCTGACAGGAATAAATATAACTTTATTTTGCCGAGGATAATTTTTTTTTGTTGCGGGGGAATCCCCGGCACCCCCGTTAATTCGCCAAAGTGATTAACATGGAAGAACGATATTGTTTTTTATATTGAATTTAATTTAAATTGTAATAAAAGTTAATACTATTGTGAAACATCACAAAATGCCTTTACTTCTACTGTAATTGGCACTCAAAGTTGGTTAGAACTTGAAGGTCATCCGCCGCCTCCCGCGAAATATCCATTAATCCGCCATTGTGTACTGCTCGTAACATCTATCCCTGAAATAAATGAGTTAATACTGCAATGTTGTACGTCTTTTAGCTTGACATCACTTGACGTAATTTTCCAGTAATTTACATTGTTCATCGGATAAAGTATTCCAATTTTGCAAGGCAGAATTTGCTGAAAGAGAAATGCAGTTGCGTGGGAAGCGAAATCCAGGCCACCAATTCAATGGACGGAGGGTAATTTATGCGAGTGTTCGTTCCACTTGTTCAGAATGCGCTTGGAAAGGAATTATTCACTGGAAAGTGTCAATAAGTTGCCAGGTTAACTCCGAACTATTGTTGCGTTGCTCCAGTCGACTTGTTTACTTCCGAAAATGGATTGCTCCTTTCGCCTACGCGGTACATGGCCTCCAGATTGGAAGGAGCGGATGATAGAGGAATAATCAATTTACCTGGGAACCTTCCCACTACACCGGATCCAATTACACAACCAGATATTTGTTAACCCAGAAAAGTAAAGTAAAAAGTCATCTCTTCGAAACGTGCAGATGAAGATGCGTTATCACAAAGTTTTGACTGTTTATCACATGTGTGTTGAGGGGGAATTCAACAACATATTGAGGAGAAAAGTTGCATCTTTAGTTCCTAAAGTTAAAAAAAATAATTCTCACCGACGTTCATTATGATTGAAGTTACAATATGAAAATTATACTAGTTTCTTTGATTTGGCTTTTATTATTTAGCGTTGCTTTTCTGCCACTTTTGGCTAATCGCGACGAGAGGATGAGTGATATGATGAAATTGATGAAGGGACACTCACAAAGAACGTCCATGGCCAGGCTTGGATCCTAACCCAGGATTTCTGGCGTCGTCGAGCGCTGTGGTAACCACTCAGCCACAGAGATCGGTTGTACTCGTTTACATTTATAAAAGCAATTAAATTCATGACAAACATCACATCATAAATCAGATTTGTAATATTTGTACTGATAGAATAATACATTATAAATGTGGGAGTTTGTATGTGTGTAGGAATGGGTGCGTGGAGGGAATCAGATGTGGGGATTTGCTATTGTAATATTGCAAGATTTACACCAAGAATGGTATATGGACAGTGTTTTAATAAAGTCCTAGTCATCTCTGTCGCCATATACACGCTTTTGGTTTTCCTATAGGACACGCTCTAGTAAGTAGGGAGTTAATTTTGTGACCATGGGTAGTTCCATCACCAGTGGAGGCACATTGCTCAGTGGTTCCTATTTTTGTTTAGCGTCGCGTTTCTGCCACTTTTGGCTAATCTCAACGACGATTGAGTGGTAATTTGATGAAGGTACACTGACAAGCAACACCCATGCTCAGGAACTTCGGTGTCGTGTCTGAAAGTTGGTCACCGAGCTGACGAACACAGTGGTTCGAGTACCAATTAGTCTTATGTGAGCATGAAGATAAATATACATGTTCAGTTTTTCTCTTTCCTTTTCCTTTCTCTATTTCTTTGCTTCTCCCTATCTATCCCTTTGCTTCTCTCTATCTATCCCTTTGCTTCTCTCTATCTATCCCTTTGCTTCTCTCTATCTATCCCTTTACTTCTCTCTATCTATCCCTTTACTTCTCTCTATCTATCCCTTTGCTTCTCTCTATCTATCCCTTTGCTTCTCTCTATCCATCCCTTTGCTTCTCTCTATCTATCCCTTTGCTTCTCTCTATCCATCCCTTTGCTTCTCTCTATCCATCCCTTTGCTTCTCTCTATCCATCCCTTTGCTTCTCTCTATCTATCCCTTTGCTTCTCTCTATCTATCCCTTTCCCACTCTTTCTCCTACTCTCTTTTCTTCCCCTCTCTATTTCTTTTCTCTATCTCTCCGCACACATTCTCCAATAAGAAACACATCTTTACTGATTGAACAAAACCGACATAGACTGGAGCAGTGGCGCCAACTTAGATGAGCTCAGAACCTGAGCCTACCCAATAATTTGTTGTTCCTGCTGCTGTTGTTTTTATTATTATTATTATTATGTATTTGTTATGATTCGTGGTAAATTTCTTATTGGAAACTGATTTTTGTAAATAAATAAGGATACATGTTGGTGTACGTTATTGTGATACATTAGGAGATTTTTATGAAAGTTGTTTTCAAGATTTGGCATCCCATGGACTGAAGTGTGGCTTCATAAGTAATACGCCATTCTCCTACAAATCCCAAACACATTATGTGCAGCAATTAGTATTTCTCAGACCAACATTCTGCTTATCAACCATGTCTTGATGCCTGGAACTTTTGAAATTTCCTAACACTTTGTTTCTCACTAAATACATACTATATTTGATGGAATCTAAAAATGGGACTTGGTGTTTGCGATAAGGGTCGGATAGCAGTCTTCCTCAAAGAGTCCATGGAGGGGATGGGCGTGGCCTAAACAAACAAAAGGAAAAGCCCGACTCCTTCGCCAGCGTCAGGAGTGATGGATGACTGGCTGACTCGCGAGTTAAACTCCAATACTCCGCCTGTAGTGCCAGGACAAACAACTCCACTTTTTTGTCTTTCACTCGCCAAGAAAATGTACGAAAAATCATTTGCGCCTCCATTTTCTTAGAGCCTCTTTTTACTAATTGGTATCGCATAATAATAACAAGAAGTCACTTATTTTGCATGATATAGAGATCTTGCAGAGAATTTGCAACTGCGTGGTATAAGACTAACAAACTATACGATAAGAACAGACATAAGAGGCGTTGCGGATATTAAAGGCGAACTCGACAAAGGTAGATTTTTTTATTGTTGTATTTATTTATTTCTCTGCAACAGAGACAAGTCTCCAATTACAGAAGGTAGTATCATAATGTTACATTTACATTTACAACGTGTATACACATACACACCCTCCCTTAACATCTCTCCCTCTTGCCTCCTTTACACACACACACACACACATAGACATATAATATATATATATATATATATATATATATATACACACACACATACATACACCTTGGTGACAGAATAGGTTTACCACTTAACTTTAACAACAAACATTTTCAAATATTTACCCATTTCACCTGAATCACAAAACACGTATCACAAACACTGGTGCAATGTGACAAATACAATCCTTATAATATATAGGGTGTGTGGGGTTTCTTGATCACGGCCGAAGGCGGGGGTGATGTGATCAGCACCAAGCCCCTGGCCGCCTTTACCCCCCAGAGTTTCCTCCAGGTACCCACTTTATACGATGCTGGGTGGGCACCGGAGCCACTTGAACTGGTTATCCCCCGCCGGGGATCGAACCCGGGTCTCTCGCATGGTAGTCAGACGCCCTAACGACTTTTTTTATTATTAAAAGGAAAACCCCTAAGCGGAAGCTTCCCCATCACACTTCATTCATTCATATAATTTTCACTCAAATTTCTAGTTCAGGACTTTGCAGGACAGACAATCCCAAACATCCACGTCCAAGCCATTAGTCAAACCCGGGACCTCTGGCATTGCAGCGCAGTGTGCTAACCACTCTACCACGGAGGCCGACAACGACTAAGCTACCGCGGCTGGCTACCAAATGGTTTGAGATGTTGTTATAGGTATTTTTGTAGTCGGGAACTTGTATATATTTCTGTTCTCGGGATTATGTATGTAAGTAAACGTCTATTACGTAAATGACCCTGTCTCACATTAAATTTCTAGTATGGTACTACTATCAATATATCCATTTATTATTTTATTTTATATAGAAACATTTGTTGAGAAAATTCCCGTCTATTTGAAAGACTTACAAAATCAAATTCATTTAGCAAATCATTGTATGGTATTTCAAGTATAATTGACGATATTTGATGCTTTTTATAATATAAAAATCTCAGATTTTTTTTCTGTATACGTTCAATGATATTTTTCTGGAAGTTGCCCATACAGAGCAAGCATATTCTAATTTGCTTCTAACTAAACATTTGTAGAGCATACACAAAGAGCATATATCATTTAAAGTTTTAGCATTTCTTATAAGAAATCCAACATTCCTGTAGGCATTCTGGGTAATGCAAGAAATATGCTCATTGAAGGTCATGTTATGCGTAATAATTACTCCTAGGTCTTTAGCCTAATGGAATTCACTCTTTTTACATATTTACCTTTAATGACATATTTATCATTTCGCACGTTATTTCTTGCTCTGGTAAATATCATATATGAACATTTCTTAATATTAAACCTGAGATCATTCTCTACACTCCACCTATGAACCATGTTTATATCAGTCTGGAATTTCCTAGCATCCGTAATATCTCTAATTTCTCTGTATATTTTGACATCATCGGCGTACATCAAACACTTTGAAAACTTGATTGTACCTGGTAGATCATTAATAAATTGGCAAAGAATAGAGGACCCAGATTCGAACCTTGTGGAACCCCAGATTTAACATGATAAACAAAAGATTTCGCTTGTTTATAAGTTACATATTGTTTTCGGTTAATAATGTAAGATTTGAAAAGATTTATATATTGTGTGGAAAATCCAAAACTTGCAAGTTTTCTTAGAAGGATATTATGATAATTCTGTCAAAAACCTTTGCGAAATCTATATATATTGCATGTACGCTAAGTCTCTTGTGAAACGCATACTGTATATCCTGGACAAAATTTATCAGATTTGTTTGTGTTGATCTACATGGCAAGAACCCATGTGGATTGTCACTTAAGAAACATTTTACTTGATTAAATATGCGATTATAAAGGATGGACTCAAATAATTTTGCAGGTGCACAAATAATTGGTATGGGCCTGTAATTTTCTATTTTTGAACTTTCACCATATTTTAAGATGGGACATACACGTGTTTATTCCAGATATCAGGGAACTTTTGGGGCATACACGCGTTTCCTTCCAGATATCAGGGAACTTTTGTGTTTTCATTATTAAGTTATAAATTCATATACATACATTGAAGTATATTGAACTCGTGAAACGTCTGACAGGAGTCTGCCTCGCCTCTAATACCATGAAATTTGCTTTAGAATAGGACAGACGTTTGGAAAACTGCCGATTCCCGCAACTTTTATTTTGCGAGTTCGCTCCTAATATCTGCAACGCTTCATATGTATTGAACAAATGCACTAATCATTAAATTTTCCCTCGGACATTTTTTGTTAGGCGTGTAACACGTTACATGTATTAGCATGCAATGTTCATTGGACATTATCCATTGTATGTGTGTGCCAATGCTTCTAATTTGTTAATTTCGTTTTTTCTCTGTTGATATCCTGATATAAAATGGATTTTATTTGTATTCAGGATTTTTCAAATAAATAAATAAATTGTCTAGAGCTTTAAACTTACTTATTCTAACACTACGTTTCGAGAGAGCACCTCTTCTCTCATCTTCAGGTGAGAGTTCTTTTGCCGGTGGTGGGAATCGAACCTACGACGGGGCCTTCATAGCAATGGCCCAAAACCCTATGCCATCCCAGTGGAGAATTGAAGCACATATGGTCCCCTCTTCTCAAAAATTACAAATAGTAGGATAAATGGAGCAAAAATTAGTACAGAATTCTGCGGGGCGCCGTCGAGTAGTTGGTTAGAGCAACGGATTTGTAGTAAAAATCACAGGTCGGTCGTGATTTTCATGAAGTTGAAATGTGAGTCTGCCATCGCGTTGCAGCTCGGAAAGGGACCGGAATAATACATGAAGTGGAAAAGTTCTGCTGCTCAATTTCTGGCCACAACACAGACACAAAGGAAAGAAGAATGAAGATGATCGCACAAAGCGACAGCAAAGCTTCTTCAGAGGGTCGGTTGGTCAGTCAACATGGAACAAAAAATTGGGACGGTCCTCGTCCAGATGAGACCAGAATATGTTACCGCCGCAAGACAGAAGTACATGTAGGATGAGTGAAACTTTATAGAGTCGATCTCCGTGGTGTAGCGGTTACAGCAATGCTCTGAGAACAGGGTTCCCTTATTCTCATCCCAGTTAAGGAGTGGCTGTTTGTCCATTCATCCATTTAATCAATGAACCATGTCTTCCAGATAGCCGCACTGTTAAGCGATATGGGCTTGCAATCACGGATTAGTTTTTTTTTTGTTGTTTTTTTGATAGGGTCATTGTCACGATGAACCAAAAGGTGACAGAAAAGCGACGTAAAATGGCGAAGTACGGAATGGGATCACATTATAACGGTTCGATTTCCATTGTCTCAGACCCCCTTGCTGTAGTGGTTATCATACCGTGCTGAAAAATCTTACTCTTGAGTTCGAACCTTGTAAAGATAAAACAGTTTCTTCGAAGTTATTAATTTATAAATTTCATTCATGTATTCTTCATTGTCATCGTTACGAGTAACCCAGAGAGACTAAAATAATGGATCGCACTGTACAGTCACTCCCAATTAGTAGTATATCTGTACGCAAGTGGACTTAAAAGACAATATTTTTGTCGTGATCCATCATTGCCATGAGTGATTAACTTTGTATGGTAGAAAAGCAATGTGAAAAACACAAAACATATTGCATAATGTGTCGATATACAATAAGATAGGGCAAACTTAACCTCATGCTACATTGCACGTTCCTTGATTAATTAGTTCCCTGATTTTTGAAGTTGCGTAACATACTAATGCACTCGAAGAGCAAATCATACTCGAACTTCATGCACCATTTTTTTTACCGCTGTGTGGAAATAGTCGGTGGCAGCAGGCTGACTTGGAGAATCAGCACCTACCGCAACGATGGATTGACCATGGATAGCAGATTGCATGGCCAGCAAGGTCCCCGAACCTTACAGCACGAGATTTTTCATGGGGGGGGGGGGTTGAGAAAGTATACTTTTAACGTTCATCCTCTACCACGGGGCAGATAATTGAAACCAGAATTGTAGATGCACTTGTGCAGGTCAACAGATACATATATCTTTGTCAAGACCTGGGTTGAAATTGATTACAGGTGGAATGTGCGCTACGACGCCAGAGGTGTCCTTGGTTCGAAACCCGACCGGGGCATGGGTGTTCTTTGTGAATGAATGAATGGCCATCATTTGCATCATATCACCCATCCTCAACTTCGCGACTAGCCAAAACTGGCAGAAAAGGTAAGTAAAATAAACCAAATCAAATTAAATCTCATTTCTGTCATGAAACTTAGGCAGGTACTGAAACAATTGTTGATGCTCCATATCCGTGTACAAATCCATTACAAAGTTGCATAATCGTATAATCAGGGAGCTAATTTGCAAAGACCATGTGGTTCGTCGTGCTGACCACACGTCACACCTTAACTGGTTGAATGATCTGCCTCACGGGCTGATGCGTCACGAGTTATTATATTATTATATATAACAAAGTATAATTTTCAACACGCTTTTGTAATTGATTTGGGCCAAGATTTGAGAACTAATTAAAAATATATATCTCTACTTTTATGCGCGGCCTTGCTCCACAGATTCTCGGGACAGAATATAGTTGCTCTGATCAACCGAATCCTTATTGAAACTACCATTTCTTGGGCCTCTCCGGTAATCAAAGGGTGCCGGATTCGACACTAGTTGGAGGCACATAGTGATTTGGATTCCACTTTAAACTGTACGTGCATCTCCAGTCGAGATTAATCTACTCGAGTATAACGTGGACTTAAACGAACATTGACAGAAACTTTGAAACGACCATTGCTGATATTGGATTATCGTATACCCGATCATTTAGTTTCACCATTCTCAACAACCTGCTTTTTACCCACATTTCCCACCAGGAGTCACCATGAAACCACTCTGCATATACTTGTGGGTTTTCGCTTTGCAGGTTCATTGGACGGAAAGGCACGTAAAGAGCTGCTCACAACACGCTGCGGTTTCTGCCAGTGCACGGGTTGCAAAGTAAAGGCTCTCTGATGTAATGCAATATGCTGCAAGAAGACCGCACCTTTTCAACCATGAGTATAACGTCAAAGAACAACGTCACTCGTTGAATACGAAATGGTGTTACAAAAAAATTCACATCGTTCAAACGTGTTGCACGTAACTCGAAACTTCGATGTGAATCTCTCACAAACACTTCCGTTTTGCAGATTCATCCAACATTTATAATCACTTTCCTCAATTCATGAAAGTTGTCTGCAGTGTCCAGCTCTATACTCTGTTCAACAGTTCTAGAAATTCCTTTTGTCTCCAGAATTCTCAAGATCATAAATTACACTTACCTATTGTCTAATGTAGAGATTCTTACATAATTGCCGTAAGAGAAGGTAGAAGTGAATTTATTTTTAGAATTGTTAACGTTTTAATCGGTCAGAAACGTTTGCTACACCTAGTTAAATGTAAAGTTCCCCGTGCATATCACCGTGCCAAGGCACATTTAGAGGATGTTGGGGTAGGACCCCACACATTCTCGATTTAGGCCATTTTAGAGGTGATGTGATCAGCACCACGCTTCGGACGCCTTTATCCCCAGGGTTGCCCCCCAGGTACTCATTGATTTGAGGCTGGGCGAACCCCAGAGCCGCCTTATGCGACTGGAAAAAATTTCGAGCTTAGATCACCCATCCCGGGAATCAAACCCGGGTCCCCCGCGTGACAGTCAGGTGCCTATCGACTAGACCACCGCTGCTCCGACCCTGTGGTGAAAGGCGGGAGGGATTTAAAGGAGGTTCGAACGATTGGTTCGGTACCGCACACATTAAGAAACACCTTGTCATTTTGTATATACATTTTTCAAATGATGGGGTTGAAAAACGCCACAAACAAATACAAACCCTTCGATTAACGAAAAGATTTTTTCGACTTCAATGTTAACGATTTTCTATATTAGTTTTTGTTGCTAGCGCACACAGGAACAAGTTCAATGTAGGAACGAACTTTCGTGCCAAAGTTGAAAGTTTTTACTGTTTAATATATGAAAACTTTTGTGGGGGTTTTCAGTCCCATCATTTGAAAAATTGATAAAAAATGACTAGTCAAAGTGTTTCTTCTGCGCGGTCCCGAACCAATAGTTTGAACCCCCTTTAGCTTTCTTACCCCTTCCACCACGATGTCCGAGGACTTATCTTCGCCACTGTACTTCGAGTCTCCTGCAAGACCTGATTATTCTGCTCCAAATGCAGAAGCAAATAGTTCTCTGTTGCAAGTGCATCTACTGTTTCACTTGCACAAGGATGTTATTCATTCAGTTACAATTTTTTGTAACTCTTATTACATCACCACGTGACCTTGCAAACTGATCAACTTCGTTAGATAGTGGCTTAGACGGGGATGCAGAGAGGAGGTATGGTAGGAAAAGAAAATTCGCAAAGTTAACCTGCATTCTCTTTTCATTGCGGGGTGTAAGGGGGTGACCTTCGCGGAAGAAACCCCAAAGTCGACCTTCCACGCAGCAAACCCCGGTCACTAGCTGGCGCCCGCTCGCAGCCGGTGTGATCTTCTGTGGGGCTGTACTGTCCATATATGTTTCATCCTTTTCACCCTCTCACCACTCATCCGATCGTCTCAATGAGCCAAAATTGGCAGAAAAATCTAATCAATCTTTTTATTTTAAAACTTCTCCTAAATTTGAGTTCACTTATGCACAGATAGGCTAATCGAGACTGCAACTGGCGTGCAAAGTGAGTGGCATTCTAATACGCGCAATGGTTCCCCACCTGAGGTTGATGACAAAGCGATATCGTTAAACCATGGAGCTCTGGTTAAACGCTGCGTTGCCAGGGGAGACCCGCGTTTACACACGACAGCAATGTGTCACGTGAGGTTCTAGTTTGGAACGATGATGATCACATTTTATAACGCCATTGGGGACATTTGATGCATTTAATCATATTTCTCCCCTAGGCGGTTGGCTGATAATTGTTTCCCATAAAAGGTACCTCGCTGATATCGCCCTGTCTGCAGAATACACACACAGAACGCTCAAATCGGGGATCTCCATTCGCTTATTACGTGTGATAATTTAATATTTTCTTTTCCCTATTTAGAACACAGTAAAACTATAAACAGTATTATTCAGGCACTTAGCCAGGGGAGGGCTCAGGGAGCTGTTGCAAGTGCATCTACTGTTTTACTTGCAAAAGGAGGTTATTCATTCAGTTACCATTTTTTGTAACCAAATTTGTTACCAATTTTTCGCCTTTAGATGGCGACTTGGGATGAGGTCCCTTTGAAATAAATTTCTGGTTACGGGCCTGATATTCTCCTGCAATGCCCAGAATATGTTTCCAAATCACCTTCCGTGGATGAAATTCGGATCAGTGCGGTTAGTAACTATGGCGGCCTGATTCTCATGTAACTAACTCTCTAGCCTTCTTAAACCCGAAGGTTTATGGCTGTAATAGCACAACCCTTCCATCTGGCCATATCTCGGGACAAGATCAATCCAATCTTTCCCATCCTTGCCGATTTCCTGTAGGGCCATCTCAACGTTATCCCTCAATCTTCGTCTTGGCTCTCCTACAGGTCTCTTACCATCAGGTTTCCCTACAAGAATCCTGTAAACTTTTTTTTCTCTCTCATTCGTGCCACGTGCTCTGCCCATCTAAGTCGTCTTGATTTAATTATTCTAATAATAATAATAATAATAATAATATCTGGACATGCTTATTCTCATATTTCTATTTTACGTCACTCCTCTGTATGTGTAAGCTAATCATCACGATGAGGATGAATCGTGATTAGGTGAAAGGGCACTGCCAAAGAACACCCATGACCAAAACAGATCTCGAACCCGGAATTTTGGTGAATCTATCACTCAACGCGCACTGCCACTGAAGCAGGTAGTGATCGGATTCTCGTTGATTGATTGACTGAATTGCTGTATTTTCAATCGCCACTTTTGACTAATCGCGAAGATGAATTTGAAAGGTGATACGATGAAATTGGTGAAAGAACAAACACACAAACCCCACAGGGTATTATACTGCCAGAGTCGACTCCAGGGCCTCATTAGTTTGCAAAATGCAGTCCAGGGTGATCTGATTCAAAAGTCTCGCTCTATTCCAGCATTAAATCCTCTCGTATCTTAAACATTTTCGTAAGTTACTTCTTAGATAAAGATAAGTAATACTGAATAACTTGGATGGTAACACAGGTGTTGTAATGTCCACAGATAACTTGATCTCACTTCATTAAACATTATAAAGGCTAAATAACTCCAGCGAAGCAATACATCCATTCTATCTCCTAGCGCAATCACAACTGCATCATTAGAAATTCCAGTGATTGTAGGTTTCTAGACTTGCTAACTGGTGGCAAAGACGAAATCACGAATCCTACCTTATTTTCATTATTCAATGCAAACACTGTGCTTATACTTAACCACATTAACAGTAAAAGTGGTGATGGTGGTCCTCTTGTGTATTCGTTAGCATTGTAAAACCTGCTTTACAGTACCATTGTTCTGTTTTCTCCCCTTCAATCGTGAAGGTCTTGCAGTTCGCTATTTTGTTCATTGATGCTGTTAAGGCTGAACTGTGTTTAATGTTCAAGTTAAATTTCTTCTGCTTACAAGCGTGGTATCATATTATAATTGTTTGTATGAACGAGATTCAATGTTTCTTCAACACATGTCCATAGCAAACAGTAAGGAATGTCTGTAAGTCACCTGGTTGCCTTATCGTGTACACGAGATTGAAAAATGCAGTTTCAAGTAAAAATGGTTTCTTACTTGAATGGACGATGGAGACATAAAGCTCCTTTGTTGACACATACTCCAGACTGAGAATTATGGCGGTTTTTTTCCAATGCCCGCGTATTGATAAGCACCTGCGCATGTGCACGAACGAGGTTTTCTAATCTGTCCTCTGAAATAAAACATGTCACATGTCTGCGAAATGGTTTTCTTCAAGAATTGGCTTCGTGCCTCTGACCCGTTACATAACGAAATCCTATATGAGTCATCTTGGATGGATCTGCCACTCCATTGTTCCCGGCAAAGCATTCGAACGTTTCTTCCAATCACCATTGAAATGCCAGGACTAAGTTGGTTTATGGACCGTTAGTTTTTATGCGCTTGTACTGCCAGAGTGGCTATTAAATTTCAAGACACCTTTTCTTGTTAATTTTTTAAAAATAGCAGTTTGTGCGTGTCGTGGGAGAAGGGCCGGCTTTGGGTGGAGCTGTGGCAGGCGGCGGGGAGGAGGTGATTGAATTGAGCATGGGAAAGGAAGAGAAGGTTTGTGCAATCTGGACGTGAAACGTCTCTATGAAGGTTCATATGCTTGCAAGTGAACATATGTAATGTGTGTGTGTGGTTGTCTACATTTCTGCAGTTCGGAGTGAGAGTCCCAAACAGGTTGAAGTAAGTCTTATGTAATCACCCCACCCTGTGGTGTTGCCATAGAATTTCGTTCGGATGGGCTATTGGTGGTTTACTTCCCATCCCTCTTTCTTCCTTTCTTTTCTTTGTTCTCTCTTTCTTTCCCTCTCCTTCCAATGTTTCTCGATCATTTTCTCTATTTCCGTCTCTCCCTCTTATCATTTTCTCTTTGTTTATTTCAGTTTCCTCTCCAATGTTCCTCTCCCCTTCTATTATTTTCCCTTTGTTTATTTCCGGCTCCTTCTTCCAGTATTCTTCTCTCCTCCTATCATTTTCTCGTTGTTTATTTCCGTCTCCTTCTTCCAATGTTCCTCTCTTCTTATCATTTTCTCTTTGTTTATTTCAGTCTCCTTCTTACAATATTTTCTCTCCTTCTATCATTTTCTCTGTTTATTTCCATCTCCTTCCAATGTTCATCTCTCTGTCTATAATTTTCTCTTTGATTATTTTCGTCTCCTTCTTCTAATTCTTCTCTCGGCTTAATCTTCTTTTTATTTGTCTCCTCCTTCCAATGCCCGTCTCGCCGTCTGTCAGTTTCACTTTGTTTATTTCCATCTATGTCTTCCTTCCGTCATGGTGTGTATATGTGTGAGATGTTTGCTGAACTGTAAATGGGTAGGATAGTGTCCTAAGACTCCTCACCACCCACTCGGTGGCGCGCCACTGAACCACCCTGAACTGATGCGAATATTAGTGAGCTACCTGTACTGCAGTTACCCCTAATTCGCTTTTTACCCATAAGTTAAACGCAATGATGAGGATGGATGTTAAATGTTACGTCCAATTGATGAAGGGACAAACCCGCCCAACCCAGGCGGGACTCAAATCCAGAGCATGTGGTGGAGAGATTGCGACTTGATCAATCAAGGAGCGCTACCAGTAGTCATATTGAATCAAAAAATGCTGATCCGAGTAGATTGGCTCCTGTAATTACATTCCAAGCTTAATGCATTTTTTTTGCCTAATTTTTATTTTACATTTTTTGGCATCATATCAATTTCCTTGGCTTCTTTCGGTGCTGTTGGAGAAAAAAGTTCCGCGTACAGAAAATCACTTTTCAAATTTTAAGTTCATTTTACACTCAGATAGGCTAATCGGGACTGGATCTACAGTGATCTACAGTTTAAAGTGGGACTTTAACCACTATGTGCCTCCACCGGATATCGAACCCGGAACCCTCGGAGTACAGGGCTGCAGCGTTACCACTACTCCACCGGGGGAGGCCCAGTGTGGTTATTCTCGCCAAAGACTAACATATGTACGTAGACAGCCGATCGCATGATCGCACTACAAAAACATTTTTAGCAGACGGGATCTGCAATGTAGCAAATCAATGTCCGTTCCTCCCTTAGCGCCGAGGAAGAGCACATCCCCTTTAATCTTTCCGGGAGCCCCATTGACCCCTTGAGCTTTCTACAATGGCCGTTGTGGAACTGCAGAAACCACAGGGCATGTTAAGTCGTGCTGCCTTTGCGAAATTGCAGCCTCCCTTCCACCATACGTGCTGGGTGGCGCAGTTTTACCTTTTGGTTTCTTTTGCTAAAAGCCTCCACTGCAGAGATCGATTGGGCCAAGGGAACATGTGCCTTTGGGACCAGAAATGGAACAGAATTACGTGCAGCTATAAACTAGTATAAGTTTATTCAATCTCTTTAAATATGCATTAATAGTGTCAATATATTTCTGGAATAACACTGTATGAAGACATAAAAACAGCGAATGCAAGTCTTGAGACGATCTCATCGTATTTATTTATGTAGAAGACGATATGTGAGCCACATGTAATAGATCAAGAGCCTCTTTGGAACTGTAGAGGATTGAACCCTAGCCATCTGAACGTTACCACATAGATCTGTTCCGTCAAATTATTCATTAATTCACACTGTCAATATATTGGATCATTAGCGTGCCGATAAATTTATTTTGCTTCTCACCGCTCTTTCAACATGTTTGAATATATTTTTGGACATCTTCGCCAAATAGAGAAGCGTGTTTGTGTATGTGTGTGTTAAAAAGGGGGGGGGGGGAGTTTGACATATTTCTTTAGCTGTTAATATTTATATTTTCTGTATAACATTCCTCCGGGTAATCACAACGATTATGTGAATTTGCTGAAGTACGAACACCCATGCCCAGACTGGAACTTGAACGCTTACAGGAAACTGCAGTTTTTTCAAACGTCTGTCCTGTTCGAAAGCACCTGCACTGTTCTATTCTAAGGCAAATTTCAGTTTTAAAGGCGAGACAGACTCCTGTCAGACGTTGTAAGAGTTCCTACATTCTTCAATGTATATGATACAACAATAAAAAGAAAGAAATTGACCGTTGTCGAGTTCGTCCTTAATATCCACAACGCCTGATATGTAAATTCTCAATTCTGCACCAAAAGCACCTATTAGTGCTACAAATTTTTGTGTACCGTGATGAAGAGAGACGTTTGAAATAACTGAAAGCTGAAGCAAACCCAGAACATCCCAGTGGACCAGCTCGAGCACCGACGGTAATCAGCTGCGCCTGTGCCTATCCAAAAGTGCCTGTGGTTTCTTCGAATGTTCTCCGCGGCGAGTAAAACGGTTGGTTTGGTTGCCCGTTCCCAAGTTATGAAATGGTGGCATGCATTGCCTGTAATCGTGATACAACTGCAATGCACACACTGTACGATGGAATGCCAGGAAAAGCCGAAAACTGCATTCAGTTTAATAATTAGGAAATAAATTATTTCTATCGCTAGTCGCGATGTGCAATATTTTCTTCCCATAATCACGCTTCGAAAGGATAGCATTAATGATCTTCCAGACCTTGATTTTTTTTTTTTTTTTTTGCAAAATTTATTCAAGTGCAGGGAATAGTCTTAGCACAAAATATTTAGTTTCAGGAGTCCACTTCATGCACAGAAACGCTAATCGGGACTCGACCTACAGTTTAAAGTGAGATCGGTGCCATTAAGGTGTCGAAGCCGAGACCTCTTGATTTCAAGGCGACGATTAGACCATTGAGAAAATTTTATATATTTATATATATTTTATATTTATTTGCATATATTTTATACATTTATAATAATTTAACATTCGAGATCGAATCTGGAACCTTTCGTGTAAGGCACGTAATATTCATCCACCATCTTATCTTATATAGACGTCCATATATTATTTATGCTTGCAGAAAGAACCAATGACGATATTTCTGGACACTTGCGTACGTAGCATTGCTTTTTCACAGGGGCCGGGAATTGTAAAGGTGGATATTACATAGCTTACAATGTTATCCAAGCGCAAGATGATGTAGGTTTTTAAGGAAAGAGAATAAATGTCAGAAACTAGATTTAGACGCAAAACCTTAATAAATATACAGAATCATTTGCTACCTCTATTTGGTGCAAGGTGCATAAATCTTAATCTTAAACCTCAGCTAGCATATCATCAGGGTAGGGTTCTTTGTAGAAAACGAAACCAGACTGGATGCCTTCCAATGGAGACGTTTAAACGAATATATTATTTAAACACAGGATACATGGAATCAGAAATTTACATGATTTCTATAATTCTTATTTACAATCAATTTTCATTTCAATATGCTTTTTATTATTTCTTTTTTTGATTTGTATAATCTTCTCTCTGGACTTTCTTCGTAAGGTACGATCTGGATCTGGACTCCTCCTTGTCTTCTTTGTGAACTTCCCTCTAGATTTCCATTTATTTATGTTTTTGACGATTTAATGAATTCCTTTTTCCTTTTAAGCTTTGGGAATTATACTAATATCCTCCCTTGCAGCTGCGATTGGAATGCGCCAACACTAACTGGGTACAACAGAGTGTATACTTGGTGCCAAACGACTGACACGCACATCCAAGTAGGTGCTACGGTTGAAAGCACAACCAAAAGTGCTGTGGGGCGTCGACTGGAACGCGCCGCCACTGATGTAAACAACATTTCCGTTATGGGAATGGTAAATCAATCAGACAGATGTAATATCTGTTCAGACACACATTTGTAGCAGTGCTTTGACTTCTTTAGTTTTCTAATCAATTTACATATGATCACTAGTTTGATTTATCAAGTATATACATTAATTTATTTCTTTTATATTTATTCTTTGTCTTCTTATAATATATTCTATTGTTTTTCATCTTTCCAATTTGCTTTGTTCTTATTTATAAAGTTATTTACATATATTATGCTAATTCTTAATCTTGTACGCCTGGTGCTGCCATCTCTATTCCTCTTTAGCAATCTATTTACATTACTTGGTTCTATTGGGTACTTAACACACTTTAAGGAAATATGATTTTCTGAATTAATGAGCGAAATTGCATTGCAAAATCTCTCCTACTCATAATTTTGCAGTGCAGAAGTTGCAACAACCAAATTCTACAAAAAAAGAAAGAAAAACTAGGATATATTGTTGCATTTCTAGTTACATTTATGTAGAAGGACAACTGTCACGACAATCTGTAGAGAAAAAATCGCTTCAGCTAAGTAATTGCATATTTCATGAATCAAGCTGAACCTTGAATTATTTTGTCTTCCTCCTATCTTTGTGCTCGAAGGGAATTTTAGTGGAGCAAATGGAAATTCCTGAAGAGTATTCGCAGTTTCTATGCAAATAAAATGTTGTATTTCTGTTGCGGATTCTGTCTTGGTGGTTTCTTCCGGCAATTGACTCGTCCTGAATTTCTTTACCCTTTCCTTTCTTCATGTGGAGTGGTTCGTTCGTTTTTCTTGTCAAATAATTCAAGGGACGACTGCACTGCACACAGATAAGCTAAAACCAGAGAGATTTGTTTTTCTTGTGAAAGCCAGCAGAATGCAGGAAAGAGACTGTTTTTTGTGTAGAAGCAGCCGGAGGATAGATATTCTTATGGCTTTGGTACAGAGCTTAGCTTAATAACATGCGAAACCGCGGATTAACGGTTCAAATTTCGGATAAGGCATAAGTTCCTTTGTATCTGTGTTTGCTTTTCCCTTCCATTTATTTCACCACTTAATCATGTACCCTCAGCTTCAAGATTAAAGTGTTGAGGATTAACAGTCCCGATATAAACATTGAAGAAATGTGTAATAAGACGCTACTTCGCTATCAGACAAATTTTAATTTTTTTTTATAAATTTGACACTATATTTTCGGGCTGAAATTTCCTGCTTTCAAAATAAAAATTTCTTCGATGAAGCACAGTAGGCTTCGTTTTCGGCTCAGACGCAGTCGCAATGGGTTATATTGTCGATGGATGCCGTACTTTGTTCATTTCTCGTTATTTGTACAGTCGCGGACACTTCTGGATTGCAACAATCCCATAGCAACTCAATGGGGGTCATTACACGCCAAAAGTGTCCGTGACTGTACCATTAGGTTAACCGCGATACTGATAACAGTATAGAGGAAGGGATGAGAGAATCTGTAATGACCATTTCAGCATGGAAGACCTCAGTAATATGCGTTCGTCATCTCCAAGGACGGAGATTTTTCGTGGAACATGTGGGACTCCCGGAGCCTACTCAGTCCCTGTCAAACCATGCGACTGTAGTGAAAGTTAACATTGTCCATATTCTCTTCGTGCCTCAATGCTCCAGTCAGGGCACAGATGGCCATTTTACACTGAAATTGTCAACAATAAAAAAGTAACGATAACACAAAATTTAATAACATCTTTATTTGATATTATTTATCAGGATTTCTTCTGATGGAAGACCGAAAGGCACTGAGGAAAATACATCAATACTTGATGGGAGGTCATTATTTTGTGTAGGAAGTCTGTAGAAGGGGAGATCTTTTTTGATTTTGTAGTCTGTTTTTTGTGTAAAATAAACTTGTGTTATAGGTATTCGAAAGTGGAATTCCTCGCTAATCCCCTCCATACAAAATTTCCTGCCGACACTATATTATGAGATTATGATTATCAATGTGGATTTAAACGTAACAGATCAACTACAGATCAAATTTTTCACATCAGACAGACACTTGAAAAAAAGTGGGAATATAATCAAAATGTCCATCAGCTATTCATGGATGTGATTCATAATATGGGTGTGAAACTTGGTCCCTTACATTGAAAGAGGAACATAAATTGAGAGTATTTGAAAATAAGATCCTTAGGAAAATCTTTGGACCTAAAAGGGATGAGGAGACAGGTGAGTGGAGAAGGTTACATAATTTAGAACTACATAATTTGTATTCATGTCCAGATATTATTAGAATAATTAAATCAAGAAGACTTAGGTGGGCAGGCCATGTGGCACGAATGGGAGAGGAAAGAGGAGTTTACAGGATTCTTGTTGGGAAACCAGATGGTAAGAGACCTGTAGGAAGGCCAAGACGAAGATGGAGGGACAACGTTGAGATGGACCTAAAGGAAATCGGTAGGGATGGAAAAGAGTATATAGATCTTGCTCAAGATAGGGACAGATGGAAGGCCTGTGTTGCTGCAGCCATGAACCTTCGGGTTTAAGAAGGCTAGAGAGTTAGTTAGTTAGTTAGACACTATATTATGAAAGGAGTTAGGCCTTAAGCCACTGTATGAACCCTGCATTATTTTCAAGATCTTACAAGTTTCATTTTCCGGATCGATGACCGAGCGCGTTCGATTTTCAATCCCGCCACCGAAGTTCCCAGGTTTGAATGATCATCACTCATCCTCATCTTCGCGATTAGCTTTTAGCTCTATTACAAACATAAAAATAGACCTTTGAAATAATGATCAATATGGTTCTTAGAAACATGTACTTCTGGATGCGAACTTAGGTTATTAAACTAGTTCTTCCACCTTTTGACTGCGGGAAATGTGATATATCCAAACGGGTCTTTCCAGTATAACAACCAGAAAACAATGAGAAGGGAAGCAGAGAGGTGTGGGAATAATTTCTGTGGAGGCACTCATTAAATATCCCAGCAAGTACCATGGAAAATGTGTGTTTGCTCTAAAAGGAGCACATACTATATTTGTTTGTGTTAATTCGCAAGCTGGACGGCAAGGAAGCGTGGACTGATCGGCAGGGGTACGACATCCACCTGCCTGCCCCCTTGCTCCAAAGCACTTTGGCCAAGGATGGTTTTTCGTGGCCGTCTCTTATTTCGGAAATCAAGGTGTCCTGTGTTAGAATTCGCGTGTAGACCATTGCACAGTGTTTAGAACTCCACTTTAAACTGTAGGCCCAGTCCCGATTAGTCTATCCGAACATAAAGTAGGTTTCAAACAAACCTTTTCTAAATTTTGATTTGACTTGTAAAAGTATGCATAATATGTTAGTCAGGAACTTTACTATTAATCTACTGGATCTGACATCCTTTTTTGTTATTCAATAAATATTAAAGTCTTTATCTGTTTGACATTAATTTCTAGAGACCGGATTTTCAAGGGAATTCCTTTTTTATTTTTCAACACGGATCATGGAATAAATAACAACAGCGATGATAATTATCTATCACCAACAAGATTACATGGTTTTGACTTCCCCTTTTCAGCATACATTCCTTCCCCACCCTTTTTTTAAAAAAACATCTTCCTTGGTCCCTTTATTGACAAGATATCAAATATTTTGTAAGACTGTTTTTTTCCAGAACAGTTCAACAGTTGTCTATTTGGTGCACGCTGCGACGCCAAGAGTCCTGGGTTCGAATCCCGCTCGGGCATGGTTGTTTGTGAATGTCCATTCATGAATTTCATCATTTCATCACTCATCCCCATCTTTGCAAATTAGCCAAAGTAAAATATAAAAAAATCAAATCAAATGAAATCTGTTTAGTGCAGTTTAGAGGAAAGAAAGAACAATCGCCTTCTACCTTCCCTTCCCTCCACGAGTGTTGGGAGTACGTTGCAGCGATTGATAAAACAATGCGATCTGGGCTTACGCAGCAACAAACGCATTGTAAGCGCCACGCCTGTTTGGTTCAAAGTGTACTTATCTGCTAGATTTAGACTTTTATTGTGAAGGGTTATAGAATAGTTTTAACCTAACTGTGTGGCAGTGACGACAGTATTCAATGTCAGTGAAATGGCGAAGCCAGGTACAAGTGGCATTAAGCTATGGAATGAGGTAAGCTGTTGCAAGGAAGATTTAATCGAAACTGATGGTACTTTACCTTAAAAAAAAGGAAATGAAAAAGAACTATAGTTTATTTTTGCACTCCACTAAAAATATTATTATAAGTGAAAGCACAGTATATATATCATTCATATATACGCGTAAAAAAGGGATACGATAATACGAAATTGGCAAGGTATGTATGAATTATATATATTGAGCTTTCATTTAAAATAGTATTTTTAGTGGAGTGCAAAAAAAAAAAACTATAGTCCTTTTTTTCCCTTTTTGGCAATAATTTTCCCTTTTTTTTCCTTTTTTAGAGGAAAATTTTCCCTATAAAATCCGGTCTCTCTTCATTTCCTTGCCATTAGAGTTGTTTATAGATAATGAATATGTGCTGTTATATCTCTATTCTTATACAGTCTTTTTAACTATTCATATAATAATAATATATAAATGATATAATTAATTTAACATTTTAAAATTACAATTTTAATTAATTTACATATTTATTATTATTGTGAGATACTTGGTTCGGACCACCCCGAAATATTTTTCTAGATACGTGCTTCATAGCGTCGTAAAACAAACCAAATCAAATCCTAGTGGAGTATTCAGAGATGTCTTGTCAGCGTGCAATCATTAAGAACGCCGGAGGTGCGAAAATTGTCCAAAGGTCTGAATTTACTTGTGCCTAACGCAGCAAACACCACGCTCATCATAAAGCCATCTTACCGGAACATGAAGGGTTTTAAGAGAGGCCATTTACCGTTCGAGGGACGTAGCTTTGGGTGGAGCACGCTGCTTGTCTGTCCGCAGCTCGGCTTGAACGAACGTGGACATCCAACCAGCAGAAACCTTTGGTGCGAGTGGCGATACACCAAGAGTCCATCAAACAAACCCTTTTCTTGAATTGGTTCATCCACTTAACTTCCAACGAGGGTCTCCGGACGATTTATTGTCACGGCCACTTTCAGCTGTAGTGGCTAAACATGTAGTCGAGAGTGGCGCAGACCAAGCTGAAAGCATATTATTAATGGTCATCTGGACCTTGACTCCTTTTGGAAATGTGTTTCGGTGCATAAGTTGTAGTGTAAAACTTTGAAAGTGCAAGTAAAGCCTCGTGCTTATGGAGGAATGTAAATCCATGACTGGATTTGAGTGTAAACAGGAAATTTACAAGGAAATCCACATCCTTTTTTAGGGAGTAAATGAACATTTATTTTATGAATAACTGTAAGAATATAATTAATACAATATTGATTGATTGAGTTGGTGTTTTAAGTCTACTTTATGCACAACAAGGTTAATCGGGACTGAACCTACAGTTTAAAGTGGGACCCGAACCACTACATGTGTGTCCGCAGGGTATTGAACCCGGGACCCTTTGATTACAAGGAGACGACGTTAATACAATATTAATACAATATCATTACATCTACATTTATTCCCGGGGTGTAAAGGCACCAAAAAGTCAACCTCACTTCTACGTGGTCCACCCCGGTAACTGCAATGCTGCAGACCAACGAGGCTCTGACGCCTGAACTCAGCCAGTACAAACGTCTGTGGGGCTTGTGTTGTCCATCTAGGTTTCTAACCGCATCGTTGCGGTTAGCCAAAAGTTGCAGAAGTGCGACGTTAAATAAACTAAACCAGTCAAAAACATTTATTCCCTCAAATGTTTTCCCAAGCTTGACTGTTTCTACGTTATTACTGTATTTGTTCGAGGGCCACGTACATATTTTTCTCATTAACAATGTGGTACATTGACGGGCTTACATTGGCATAGAAAACCTATTTCTTCCCCCCCTCCCTCCACAGTTGAGTGATTACTGTGGTGTGAGACAAATGCCAGTTACATTTGGATCACCCAGAAGACTTCATTTGGGATTATCCGAGAGAGGGAGTAATATAACTTATAAAAGTTAAAAAAAGAAAGATTGGACCCCGGCATTTTAAAGGATAGATGGAGATAGATATCGCACTTACAAAGTAGTACATTTTACGGGTTACCATTAAATACATGATAGATTCTTTGTGTGTCCAAAAGACATTTCAGAACTTTGTCCTAACAGTCAAAGATGTGAACTGAAAGTAGAGAGAGGAAAGTAGAGCGTTTACGTCTCCATATATTTCTCTCTCTCTCTCTCTCTCTCTCTCTCTCTCTCTCTCTCTCTCTCTCTCTCTCTCTCTCTCTCTCTCTCTCTCTCTGCGACCCTCCACCAGAAGCTGTTAAATTACCCTCGCGTGTAAGTAAGTGGAGACTGTCTGGGCGTTGAAGGCAATAAAGTATCATTTATTTCGTAGGTAGTCTCCCTTTATGGTACCGCAAGGAGGTTCACAATACGAGTGTGAAGATATTATGGTTATGGACGAAATAAAGGTCCATCTCGCGCATCGCTTTTTTTTGCAACATTAAAAAGCTGTCTGTTTCTGAGTGTATGTAAAGAATGGTAACACCCTGAACTGTTTATCTTCCAGAGATATTCAAATGGCAATCGTAAATCTTTGTTCCGTTTGAAATTTTGAAGATTAGGTCTGCCGCAGACTGCGCTGAAAGTGATTTAACACGATTTCTAGGAAGGTTGTGTCGTTCTATGTGAGCATCATTGCAGTTATTGCTACTTTATCTTTCTAATGGTTATTCTTAGCGTGAGGGAGTGGGAGAGGAGGGGGTCACATATACGTAAGGACATTTTGCAAGGGTGCCACACGCTTACTACTTAGAAATGAAAAGTTTACATGAATGCATTAAATTATGCAAAAGATACGCAGTAAATCATTGCAAATTGCATTGTATTTACAAGGGCGAGTCAAATGAAATCCTCGGTTTGTTTTTGTTTCTCATCTATTAGATTTCTGTATGTGGGGTTGCACAAGTTTGCTGCATTTTAGCACAGATCTATTGCTGATCTACTTATATTTTCAACTTTGAATTAGGGCCAGTATACCTTAAGAAGAATACGTCTTTAGGGTCCATGCGGAGTCACTTATAAGCACTGCGAAGGCCTTTCCACCCATCTGCCTGCAAACTGAGTCCATTGTCGAACTTTCTCCTCCATTGGTAAACCTTCTGGTATGGTAAACATGCAGAGATATTGATTTTTCATTTGCCGAGATATTTCTGTAAGTTTTAGGCTTACAAAGGGCAAGAAACCACTCCTTTTCACTGGTGCAAGTGTGTATAGGAGGCGCCATCTTTAAAATGACAAAAATGACGTTTTGAAGCTCACTTGATTAGTGTTGCAACCATGAGGTCGTTTTGTAAATAACAGTTGATACCTCATGTAAATTTGAGCTGTATACAGTCTGCCCTACAATGTTTATTGGACTTTTAAGGTTTTAAGTTGACTAGTGTAATATTTATATGGTGGTATTTAGCCAACGATAACGATGTGGTATTTATTAGCAAAGAACCTCCTCTGAGTGCATGCTATCAGTCGGAATATTCGTACTTTCAACTTTTTGTTAATTCGCACTTGAGAGAGACCTTAAGATGTAATACGAAGTTAGTAATAATGACGTTACATGTTTTCATTTGCAGTTGTAGTTCGTGTGCAGTGCGTGATAGATCCGTTTATAAATAGCCAGACACCAAAGGGTTATAATTAAAATAATTCTCCTATTTGCCTGTTTTGGCGATGGACAAGGTTCAGGGAAACTCCTTTTCTTATTCTCTTGCAACGGATCGCTAGGTTCCTGGGCTTAGTGTTGATGTCTTCCTCATGAGAGTGTTGCTCGAACTGTTTAAGTAGCTTTGTAGAGTCTATTCAGTAGTATGAATAACTTCGAAGCCGTGAAGCCTCCCCTCCTCTCTCTTTCTATCTACTTACCTATCATAATACAGATGGACAACGGCCCGGAAATATTTTCAATGTTCCAATGTTTGTTTTAATTTTGAGTGCTTGTAGAGTGAAAAGTAACCTGAACCATGATTGGAAGTAATGTACATAGAGACTAACGAACGAACGAAATTACACCACTTTTGTGGTACAACATTACCCAACTAAATCAGCTCAATGCATGTAATGACCTCATATTACACGTTGTGCAGTAAGTAAAACTTCTGTAATATGAAGACGTAGTAACCTTAGGAAATATATAAACAGAAGATGTGAAAATAATTACTTTAGATTTGGTTTGATTTATTGAATTATTTGTTTTGTTTTATTTCGTATTGCTGCTACTTTTGGCTAAGATCGCGAAAATGAGAATGAGTGATGATGAAATTGATGAAGAAACACTCACAATAAACGAGCAGGTCAGAATTCGAATCCGGTACCCCCTGCGGTCGTAGCGCGTTATGCTAGCCACGCGTTAGCCCTGACACAGACAATTCCTCAAAAGTAAAGCAGCGACAAAACAATCAGGCGAAACTAATGCTGTCTCGGTAGCTCAGTTGGTAGAGAAATGGCACGGTATGATAGGTAGAAACCAAGTTGTCCTGGTTGAGCCTGCACTTTTTCGATGAAGTTGAATATCCTGAGAGTTTGACCCCAAGGAATCATATGGAAATTGATATAATATTTTTTTCTCTCTTTCCACATAAGCTTGTGCCTATTACTGTTATATCACATGATATTACTATCTACTATTTGTCTTAAGTTAACATCACGTATTTCTGGTTTTATAGAAGAGTTGGAATTATGATAGAAAGGTGTGTAGTTATCAGGAAACATTACCGAGCATTTCAATCTGCAACTTCTTAATCACAATTTACTGCATTTACCCTTTATTCAACACGAAATTGGTAAATTTTCAGGCAGAAACGCTTGGATTATTTCATTTTTTGGTCCCATGTTCATAAACCCATTGCGCGACAGCCCTTGAGAGCCTTGGCTTACCTACCGACTGCTGGTCTCCCTCCCACACTGTTCCTCCGTCACCTGTTATAGCGTGGAGATCTTAGACCAGTATTGGGGTGACGGGTGGTCAGCCCGTCGAACCCCCAGCCGTTGTAGGTCTTCTCGACCGGGTTACCGCTCACTCATTCGGAGCTCCCCAATTTCCTCACGATGGTGGGTTGCCACCGGCCCTATACGTAGGCCGAATAAATTCCGACCAGAGCCGGATTCGAACCTACGCCGTCCCGCAGCGAACGATCTCAAGACGAGTGAACGCCTTAACCCGCTCGGCTACGGAGGAGGACGGTCCCATGTTCATATCTACTTTTAATTCTTTCTCGACCTACACACCATTCATAAATTACAAGACCTTATGTTCGAGATTGTACATTGGGTTACAAAAATTGCAAACAGACAATTTCGAGATGACACACGTGCTTGTAATGTGTTAGCAACAGTTGTCTGCACCTGTGGTTACTTGCAATGGAGAGAATCTTGGAGTTTTCTCAAGAGTCTTTTTCCTATTGCTTAAAGTTTTAACACTCAGCGTTACACAAATATAGGGTGGACTCAAACATTGACTTTGGCTTGACCAAGATTAGATATGTGGTAATATCTCTTGCTTGCTTTGACTCACTTCTTTAAGGGTACGATTTGCGAGATTCCTGGTAATAGATAATCAGACGATGTCCTTAGGTATATGCTGGTTATGTAGCTTGCGCTGGACACGAACATGGAGAAAATTCATTGGGCTTTCTCTAATTTCAGCTTCCAGGCGCTTTCTCTGTTTCTTCATAAATACATATTTGTTCTTGTAGTGTAATCTAGTCGTTCGTTCATGTTCTTCAGTCAGATGCTCAATCTTCTTTCCCTCTAAGATAGCTCTGATAAACAGAAGGAAGGGATGCTAATTTAGTTACACCGTAGAATAATGGAACGCCATTTTTATCTAGAGGTCCTGGATTTAATTCATGGTGTAGCCACATTGTACAGTAGTTCAGTTTCTACTTTGCATTGTAGGTCCAGTCCCGGTTAGCCTATCTGAGTGTAAAGTGGACTTAAAAACAAAACTTTAGTCTTTCGACCTTGACTAGTTTGATTTTACACTAGTTCCTGATTTATATTAAACCTTACTTGTATTTTTATTGATCCGTAATATTCTATTTTCCACACCGCACAGTGATGTGTTAAATGTATTTTTTTTTAAATCTGAGATTTAATCTAATTGCATTATAATAATATTTAATTGTTCGATTTTGATATTGATTATCTAAAGTTAGAGCTTTCTACTTATTCAATATATTTATTTTTATTTTTTCATCCTAATCTTCGCGATTAGCCAAAAGTGGCAAAAAGCGAAATCAAATAAACCAATTCAGTCAATCATTTATTTTTACTTAATATTTGATGTCTAAAGGGATATTTGCTGTATTACCTTTCTTATATTCACGGTCAAAAATTAATAAATTCCTGTAATTATATAGAGATGTAGCATTTCATGAAAGAGAGGCTAATATTGTGTGCTTATGCTAGAATAAAAAGACTAAAAAATTGTTGAGAATTCGGTAATTAAATTTCTGATTCATTCTTCAATCCTCGAACATCAAGAGTCGACATAGACTCAACGATACTTGAGATCTGAATTGTAACTCATTGTTCAGTCATTTTTAGCTCACTGTCGTCGCTGTTACAACTCTTCATCAGAAGCCATTAATATTCTCCAAGCGCTCATGGGACATTTGCTCTCATCGATATTTAATACACGCCACATCAATCAAGTCTATTACATTGTTAGCGACATCATGTTTTTACCCACGCTGCGTTGTAAGCAGCTTCGTGGTACATCGTTATGAAGTTACCTCCTGTTGAACAGCCACCCAGGTAGTATTCGATTCGAGAAGGGAAAGCTGCAAGTTCTTGGATTAATAAAATGACTGTCACTACGACGCTTCGGCTAGTTTCTCCAGTAGCAAATCTTTCCTTTGGTTTTTAGCTTTGGTTCGAGTTTTGAGTTTTTGTGTTAAGTCCACTTTATGCACAGAAAGGCTAATCGGGACCGGACCTACAGTTTAATGTGGGATCTGAACCCCCATGTGCCTCCACCAGTGCTTTGGTTCGACATCACTTTGTTGTTACTTTATTTTATCTTGTTTGATGGAGGATTAATTCATGAGAAACGCAATTTTGTCACATTTGTACACAACAGCTAGATTCTTCACTGTCATAGTGAATGAGAGGACATTTACAGATATATCTTATCTAGAGTTCGAAGCGACGATCTCTGTTCTTGTTGTATTTTTGTTACTTTTACATAGTTTTTCTGAGTCGTGATAAGTAATGACCAGATGAAAGTGATCAAGGGACACTCCCATGCCGGGACTCAAACCATGTGACAATATCGAAAGTCAACCCCTTAACGCGCTTGTGCTTTACGCCAAACACTTGACCAGGAAGATTGTATTTACGAGACATTCTATTCTGCATTGCGTTTCTTCTTCTAGTTACGAACATCATACGTTCTGCATTTTAAATTTCGACTGCATCCTGCTGGTAATGTACCTGTACTGTACATAAAGTTGCATAATCAATATCTCTTGGAGCCAAGCCACCACATTTTATGCATATTACCCGCATTGTGATAGTGTTATATCTAAACAAAGAATGACATTGCATTGTTGTACCTATCAGAGACAATAGCGTCGCATCTGAAAAGAGGAAACTTGATTGCACTTGGAACTATTGACAACCGTACCCAAAAATACAAGGTGAAGGTTTCACATTGCATTATAGTAATAACCTTGGTCAACTTCGCAAAGCAAACTCGTGATGATACGCTTTATCACTTCTACCTAATGAACCAGAATACCTCTTGTCCTGCAACAGCAACCTGTAATTAAACCTTCACCCTAGAATTGTCCACGAGGAGAGATAGGCTACAACCATTAATAAAGTCTATTTGTGATCTTGATAACATTTCATGCAGTCTCGTGGTAAATGAACTCAAGCGACCGCGAGTGTTTATGAAGCAATGTTTAGCTGTTATCTCTGACACACGCGCCCTCCATGGATCAGATTTCAATTTTTCATCACGTGCAAGAAACTGGAAATACCAGATTCTAAATTTTATCAAAGTTAACAGTTACATTATGCAACCTGCATCCACTGTTTCCCTTTAGACCAAAAATTATGGAACTAGATTAAACGCTGATGAAATTATTTAATTCTAGTATTATAATGTTAGGTTTTGCCATAATTGGGGGAGTCATAGATCCGCTCACTTTTATCACACTACTTTCCAAAACTACAACCGACCTCCGTGGCGGAGTGGTTATCACAGCGCGCTACGACACCAGGGGTCCCGGGTTCGAATCCCGGCATGGGTGTTCTTTGCGAGTGTCCCTTCACCATACCATATTCCATCCTCATCTTTGCGATTATCCAAAAGTGGCAGAAAAGTGAAGTAAAATAAAATAAATTAATATACATATCACTGTAAACACGGAGTCCAAAACTACAAATGTAAACTCATGGTCATTTTTTGGAGCGCTTCAATTGCAGTCATTATTATTTTGTGTAGGTTTAGACATACGATCAGCTGAAAATATGTTAGCCCCGTGTAGTTCGCTGCACTTTTTGACACTAGGTTTAGTGCAGGTGTGTCCTGGTGTGAGGCTCGTGCAAGGAATGACGTTCAAACAAGGAGACGATTAACGGCGGGTGCCTCCCCTCTCGCCCAACGCAAGAAAAAAAAATAGATAAATAAATGCTGTTGTGGTTCAAATGCAGGTGTTTATGATATTTAAGAGGTAAATGCTTCTGCCCCCAGAAAATGCTCCCTCTCTACCGCCTTACTATTTTTTTCTGGCGCCGTCACTGCAGAGGGTTAGTGACGGCGCCAGTTCATCCTAGTCAAATAAAAAAATACACTTGAAGAAACTAAGCTTGTGCAAGTTGCTGTGTATCACCTTCCGCCAGCTACGCTGAATCTCGCGGACTCATGGAGTTAAGATAAACTGCCATGGTACGCCAAGCCCTGTTAGTATCAGAGGAAGTTTGAAACTTTTTAACCACTCGACGAATACATTTTAGATAAGCTAATGTGTTGGCAACTTAGCACAACGTTGACGTTTTTAAAAAAAAAACATTTAATTTTTCAAAATAATTAGTCAAGATAACCAAAAATATCTGGTTACGCTGGCTTGTATATTTGTACTTGCCTTAAGTGTAAACAATTTGTTTCAATGGTCTCTCCGATACTGTATAGTGACTTACGGTCTCTCCTCTAATCAAGAGGTTCCAGGTTCGATATCCGGTGAAATCACATTGTACGGTGGTTTGGTTTGAATCCCACTCTAAACTGTATGTCCAGTCCCGATTAGTGTCTCTGTGTATGAAATTGACTTAAACACTTGTTTGTGCTTGTTTCCTCACCGAATCGATTAACCTGGAAAGTTAAAAAAGCGACGTAAACGAAATACAAAAAATAATACAATCTACATTCCAATTGTCTAGAAGCTTGACATAATTGGGCGGACATTTGTTACAGAAATTTGACATGACTAAGCATCCAGAAATGAATTAGCTATATTGGTCAATTTGGGGTAAATGTTCGGTTTCATAGATTTTAAATGGATCTTAAGTTTTTCAGATGTACTGAATAAATAAATCTTTAGTATTGGCGATTAGAATGTATTTCGCCAGAAGCAAATTGCACTGCACCAAGTTTGGGTGAGTACATATTTCATAGACGCTTATTTACACAAGTGGTTTGCTCCTTAGCATTCATATTTTGGTTCTTACGCCTAAAGGGATTTTTCAGTACACAAGTGCCTTCTTATTTTTGTGTACAGGCTCTAGAGATATTTGTCATCGCATCAATAATGAAGTATGTGCCCTGTAGTTTTTTTAGTTTTTTGTTAAGAATCCTGTGTAATGGAAGCGTTTGAATATTATGCTCTTGATTCAGAGAACCTGGAATGAAATTCCGTGGAAACTTGCAATAATTTACTCCTCGGAAAGAAGGATAATGTTTTTCTTGATTTTCTTGAAATATCTATGGAATTTTCTAATTCTGAAATGTAGGGAACACTACAAAATACAATTGGAAATAGCATTGCAGGTTTAAGGGCACCTCTGCAATAAGAAGTCAATGGGGATGCTACATCGCAAAAAGCACTAGTGTTAGATCGACATAGAGTGTGGTCCTACAAGTCCATTTTGGTCAACGTTTAACCTCAGTGGTGTTAAAATGACATAGACAAATGGTTGTAATCAACAGCATTTGAACACCGCTGGGGTTAAACGTCCACCAAAATGTGGAATGGGCCTCCTGGGACCACTCTGTGTTGCTTTGACACCGCTGATTTTTCCAGTATACACATAAGAGGCTTGGTACAGTTTCGTCTCGTTCTCGCCTCGAGCTGCTGACGCCTGTCTTAGTTTCGAGATAATAAACAGAGAGAAACAACAATAACTAAATACGTATATCAATTTGGGCACAATAGATGATCAATCATCATCAATCATGTCTTCCTTTTTGTTTAACAGTCGTAGGGTGATTGATTCTGTCACAGGAAGGTAAATGAAATGCATCAGCTAAAGCAAATGCATAAAGTCTGTAGTCAGACCAAATGTTCAAGTTCATCATCGAGAAAGATGCAGGAAGGTGCATAAAAAACATCAATTGATGCATTAAAGTACATCTCGACAGCTCGGCATAGAAAGAAATACTCACTGATGCACTTTGGCGTTTCCTTTACAAACGATACAAAAAATGCATCAAACTGTAAACCTGATTCTTGGAAAAGGCCAAAAAATACACTTTAGTGCATCAATGGATGCGTTTCTGGTGCATCAAATACATTTGATGCATTTAGTTTTCTGCGTGTACGTAGAAGTTGGCGGGAACTCGACTGGCGAAGCTCTGCTCGGTCCAGCGGCGAATCAGTCTAAATGCATCCGGCATATTCCTTTTGGCTGCTTTCATCCTATATTTTGGGATGCCCTATCAGGTCTGCTCCCCGCCCACGTGCACCACACCAGGCCTCCACGGTGAGCTCTCGCAGCCTTTCTATTGTGCATGTTTACAAGTTTGGGAGTTGAAACTGGTCGCCAAGCTAAAAGTGTCATACTTTGCTTAATAATAACTATTATTCAACGTTACTTTATGAAGGAAGATATGTGGAATGGTGATACTTTGAGCGAACGTGTTCCTACCTTCATTTCCCTCCCAGGTGGGTGTGCCAGCCTGTTAACTTCCTCCTGTTTCTGAGGGAGCTTTCAGACCGAAACGACACGCGACAATGGTGTCTCGGATCGAAGCAACAAGCGACACAGGCCCATTCAGTCTACAAGCAAACATTCACCGCGCATGCGCGATCAGTAGAACGAGGCGACACGACACGCAAGCGACACATGAAGCTTGTCGTGTCACTTCGGTTCGAAAGGTTGCATTTATTCCTGATTGTTGTTTTCAAGAGACAAGTGTCGCTTTGGTCTGAAAGCACCCTTAAACATTGTTGTAGCCCATATTTGAGATGTTTAACTAGCTGTCCGTGATGAAAATAGCATTTTCCCGTACATCAAGACACACCCGGAAGGCTCAAGACATAAATAAAAGTAATGTTCTAACTAACATGCTTTCAGTTTGCTATTTTCTTCATACCGTGTTCTAATTTTTACGCTATGTTCCGGCCACAACATATATATACTACAATAGAGAAAAGCAGATGAAATCAGTACTTGAACCCGTCCAGGGCTCTAGCATGCCGTGTCATTGTTAAGTTTTTACAATAGCAAATCTCTTCTGTGCCAAAAAGTAATGTAATATTAATTTCCACGCTGGGAGATATTTGTCACTGTCCACGTCAAAACTAATTCATAGACGTAGAAGAGGTTTCGGTAACACTGGTTGACATAATTTCCACATAGATAAAACAGAGTAATCGAAAAATCTAGGGAAACCAGGACTGCCTGGGTAAAGCAATGGTATGGTATGCAATAGATATGGGCTCGAGTGTTAGTCCAGCGTACATTTTTTCACTGTTTCTACACTCAACTTACTTTGTATCACAGTTTTTGTTGTGTATTGTTATTTTTTGACAATTCGTTTTAAAGGGGAAAATTAAGGTGTATATTTCCTTTACGCGTTTTCTACTGATCAGTACCCGGGTTTGATACCCGGTGGAGACACATAGTGGTTCGGATCCCACTTTAAACTGTAAGTCCAGTCCCTATTAGCCTATCTGTGCATAAAGTGGACTTAAAACAACAAAATCAATCAATCAATCTACTCATCAGCAGTGTTTAATTATAATATGAATGAAAAATCAATAAAAACCACAACCACTGCTGCAAGAAATTGTAATTTAATAATTACTATTGTAATATTTTTAAAGAATTGTCCAGATAATCCAAATCCAAATTATTTCTAACGAGAATTAGCATTTGTCGTCTCGGTGGACCAGTGCGTTGAATACTGGACTCGCAATTTCGCAGCCGACTGTCCAAGGTTCAAGTCCTGGTGTGGGTGGGTGTTCCTTCGTGAGCGTGTATCAGTTTCATCCATCCATCCTCATCGTTGCAATGACTAAAGAGGAAGAAAATCGACGTAAGATATCAAAGATGCAAATGCAAGAATTCTCATTTGCCAGTGAAATTTGCACGAAAGTGGGAGTGGGTGAATTACCAATCTTGACTTCTCTGGTTTTCACGCCAGAAATAACGCATCAAATAGTGAAATCATCGCCATCGTAGAGCTGGTAAATAACCTTCAAAAGGGGTCGTTCTCAAAGTTCATATTTGTTTACTTCAACCGGTCAAACAAAATGTCCAAAGCTCGCTCGTTGAATAAATAGGCAGCGCCTCGCTGGCGTTGGGAGGTTAGATGTTCACGGAGGATGATGTGGCGAGCTGAGAACTCTGTTTACCCTCGATTCCAGCATTTTACCCTGTTTTCCCCGTCGCTCAAGGGAACTTAGAAGCCTCGTAATCAAGGGGCTCCAGGTTCGATTCCCGATTGTAGCAATCTTTATAGAGCTTCGAATCTCATTTTAAGATTTGATAGATTGATTTACTTTATTTCATCGCCCTTCTTCCACGTTTCACTAATCGCGAAGATGAGGATGAGTGATGGATGAAGGAACACCCATGCCCAGGTCGGGATTCGAATCCGGGATCGTGCTAACCACTCCGCCACGGAGGTCGGCTCCTGTCAAGATTAGCCCATCTGAACACAAAACTGAGCTTAAAACAAACTTGACTTTTTGTAACACTACCGTAAGCACTCGTCAAATAGCCATAAATAATAAAAAATAATGTTAATGAAACCGAAACTTGGACATGATTTCAAGCTGAAGAAATGTAAGAGAATTCTGTTTGGCGGAGGACGTGAGAAACAGAGGGCATGAGGGGAAACCAGGAATATATTTTTCGTTTTTTATTGCAGTGTTTTCTCATTAATTTTGATTATTACTGCTATGAATCCACACGTGCAGTCCAAAGGTATGCACTCCGCCGTATGCGGTTCCCGTGTTGGAGGGTGATATGCATTTTGAGCACGTTTGGGCATAAAACATAACACTTGCGTTTACGAGATCAGCATGCCAAGCAGTTGTCGCTACATTCCTAGTACTCGGTCTTCTCGATGTGGCTGCAACATCAGCGGAATACGTGATGAAGTTGCCACCCGATGGGCATCGCTGCTCGGTTCTGGATAAGTTCGAAATGACTCATTATTTGTGATTGTCAATGGTCACGTCCAGTGTGTGGCCGAGCGTGCTGGGTGCTGGACTCACGATCTTTCCACCGATGGGCACAGGTTCGAGTCCTGGCCGCTCCTTTGCGAGTGTTCATCGATCATCATCCACCTTATCGTCGCGATTACCCTAAATAGACAGAAAAACAACGTAAAACTTGAAGGAAAAGGTAAAGTTTCCCGGCCACCGTGCCATGAAAGCATATTTAAGCGATGTCGGTGTAGGATACTCCGATCACACATACTCACATGCTCGATCTAGGCCATTTTTGGAGGTGATGTGATCAGCACCACGCTTCGGCCACCTTTACACATTGATTTGAGGCTGGGTGAGCCCCAGAGCCGCTTTATGCGGGGAAAAGGCTGTAAAAATTCCGACCTTAGATCACCCAGCCCGGGAATCGAACCCGGGTCTCCCGCGTGGCAGTCAGACGCCCTACTGACTAGACTACCGCGGCTACACGTAGAATTAGAATAATGCTTAATTTAGCGTCGCCTTTTTGCCACTTTTGATTTAATCTCGAGGATGACTGATGATATGATGTAATTCATAAAGGGACACTCACGTCGAACATCCATGCCCAGGCTGAGACTCAAACCCGGGTCCCTTGTAGTCGTAGCGCGCTGTACTAACCACTCCGCCACGGAGGTTTGCATAGGACAATACAAATACTTCCAGAGTGCGAATTAACGGAGGGAGTTGTGCTGAGATTTCCCCTCACTAGTCAAGTATGGGGTGATTTATCCATCCCCCACATCAATAGAATAGCCACATTTGTAACCCAAAAATTTTCATTAAATTTGAATTATAAACTTTGAGAAGCAAGTGGTAAATATATATTGAATTTCCTACGATTCCTATAATATTTCGGAAAGTTCAGGTTTTAAACACATTTTCTTAAGGTGAGGCACATGATGAAACTTCATGACGTCATTCTTGAATTGGCGGAAATTCCGAAGCCAAAGAGTCACTGATTTGTATTATAGTTGCGCACCTGTTATTGGTGACGCAAATGAGAATGTATTGTTGTTATGTTGATCACGAAGCTATGAGAGTAAGCTTTAACTTCAAAAGTATTGTTATTAATACTTTTGAGAAGGAATGTGTAATGCGCAAATGGAAACTGACAGGCCGTGACGTCAACTGTACATTGTTTGATGTTTCAAATCAATGGGACGTGTCGTTGCTATATTGTCATTCTTTCCTGGAACTGCAAAATACTAAGCCCCGCGACAAGTTAAGTTTGCAGCAACTTTTCGCCCATGTAGACCCAAACGTGCGCGCAGAATATAGTTCCGCTGCAATACTGCAGATTTTCTCAATGTCTGTGACATGAACAGCTCGGCGGTCGAGGCAAGACTCGCACGGGAAAAGCTGAGCGCCGTTCTCGCGCGGTTTAATACATAAAACCTGCTGTAAACTTAACCTGTCGCGGGGTATAGCAACAGAAACAAACACAATGGACTTTGGTAAACAGGTCGACACTTGATTCTTACTTCATTTCCTGGCAGGAATTCGAGTTTATCTCCATCTTATAACAGAGCAACTTGAATGATATGACAAAAGAAAAATGACTTTATTTTTCAACTAATTAAAGAGTTGTCAACGCTCTTGTAGCAGTTGTTATGGTAACCTGCTACGAATTCAACATTGATTCGAATCCCGGACGTTTTATTGCATCTATTTGCTCAATTCACCATATCTCATCGTCGCAATTTACCTCGAGAGGTTGAAAAATGGTGCAAAGTAACAAGAGTACAAATAGAATAGGCAGATTCAAGGTAATTGATTTTTCTCATTTGATAACTAAATCAAATTAACGTTCAATAACCTTGAAAGTTATCTATCTTATACCAATTGACTACATATGCACATACCGTTATCAATATATACGAGGAAAAGGCATGCACTGCTTATCTTTTCACCGAGCATAAGAATACACTATCTCAGTACTAGAAAGGTTGTTCATCAGTGTGGACAGCTAATGAACATGTTTTATCGCTTAGGGATTTTCCACGCATTATGTCGACGTAGAACATTGTTCTCTTAGAGCAAACATGTGTAGTTTTTTATTTATTTATTTGTATTTTTTTTTTTGCTAAGAATTGTACTTCCTCTATCACATGCTTAAATTGGTAAGTTAGTTAGCATGCTACATAATACAAATAAAGACTGGAAATTTTCTTCAGGAAGAATTCATCACCAAAAACCATGAGGTAGATAGGAACTTAGAAAACACAAGATCATAAAATAAGTTTAGTTTTAAACAAAAAAAAAACACACACAGCAATTTTGGAATAAACATAAATGCAAGAAAAGAAAAAAAATATTGCTGATATGTTTTCTAGAGGATATTACATGCAAGCTAATTTTATTCGAACCTTAATATCGACGTACAAAATTATTTAGTCAGCTAGAAGGACACTACTCAGAAATAGTTGGCAACACTGCTGGTAGTTGTATCCGTTGGAACTAGATGAATAAATTAGATTGATTGATTGATTTGCTTTATTTTACTTCTTTTTTTCAACTTTCGGCTAATTTGCGAAGATGTTGATGAGTGATGACATGATGAAATTGAAGAATGGACACTCACAAACATCCAGGCCGGGATTCGAACCCGGTACCCATGGCGTCGTAGCGCGATGTGCTAACCACTCTGCCACGGAGGCCGGCGAATAAGTTATAGCTACAGAAGAGAGATTAGCAGCATCAGTTAAGGATCACTACCACCACGCACTCGATACAGATTCTCTGAATCGTTGCAAAAACATTAGACCAGGAAAGGAAGTACAGAAACTCCTTACACCATCAGAATGTCGCAATGGAGGATGTGGCAGGGCTAGGAGGGAAACGGGAAGATAACGAAAATTAACCAGTTAAATCGGCTGATAAACCTAAAGCCCAGGAACATTCTGAGGAGGGCTTGAGGAGCTTTATGCAATACAAAAAAAGAGACTGAAGAAATGGAGAAATGAGTTGACGAAACCCACTGCAATGAGTTTCAACAGTCAGACAATCTCTTTTGCTTTACTATTACTATTATTATTATTATTATTTATTTATTTATTTATCACCCTCCCTCCTCTTTGCGACTCTTGGAAGAGATTCGTACAAGTTCTCTGTTATCTTCTGTAATATGTACAGTCACCGGCAATAAAAATGGGACACCTAGATCCTGAAATACTCGCTTCCGTGAAAGACGTTATGTGGGTTGCCTATCTCAACGGCAGTGGTAGAAGATGCCATTGAAAATTTGCTATTAAATCCACTTATCGCCGTCGAGTTAGAGAACGCACACAACGCCTTGCAGGAAAACTAAGATTTCAGGATCTACGTGTCTCATTTGTATTGCCGGTGACTGTATATCAAATTTCATTGATTACGAGCCATTCGTGATTTAATATTGACCTGTTGTCAGTAGGTGAGGGTGTCGAGTGCTCGGCTCACGATTTCTCCCCGAAGGTTGCTTGTTCGAGTCTTCGATCATCATCTCTGATTGATTTGGTTTATTTTACTTCGCATTTCTGTTGATCGCGAATATGAGGATGATGAAATTGATGAAGAGAGACTCGCAAAGAACATGCCCAGGCCGGGATTCGAACCCGAGACTTGCCGGCTTCCGTGCCGTAGTGGTTAGCACAGCGCGCTACGACGCCAGAGGTCCCGGTCTGGGCATTGAAGTTCTTTGCGAATGTCCCTTCATCAATGTCATCTTGTCATCACTCATCCTCGTCTTCGCGATTGGCCAAAAGCAGGATTGTTAAAGGCCCAGGAACCAATAAATTCTAATGTGTTCTGTTGGGTTTCGAAAGAGAACAGGAACCTTTTTTCTAGCACAAATTAAATTCTGTCCAATATTTTATTTATTTTATTTGATTCGGAAAAAAATGTTCCTGGACCGTATTTAATTTCATCCGGAAAGAAAAATGATCCTGGACCGAATTGAAATACTTTACAGATGAAAAGGTTCTTTACGGTCCAGAACACATTTACTCTTGCTGATTTTCTCTCCTGGACCGGAATTGAATTTATTTTCAATTCCTGGAGACCTTTGGTAAAAGTGGCAGAAAAGCGAAGTAAAATAAACCAATCAATAGAACCCGGGGCCTCTGGTGTCGTAGCGTGCTGTGCTAACCACTCCGCCACGGAGGCCGGCATCTCGAAATTAACTTAAGGAAAAGTACAAGCAATGCAACAGAACGAAGTGCTAATTGATAAATTAGCGTCTGTGCACGAATTACCAATAAATAGTGCAACTCTTTCTTTCAAGCTGGCGACACCACAGCTGCAGAAAACAGCAAAGCGGTAGTGAAAGATGGTGCTTTTCGTCTGAAGCCAGCGGAATCCATACGTGCTAGTGCAAGAGGACAGACTAATCTTCATGAGAACTGTGCCACATTTCCGCAAGAGGCTGTCCCGTCTTTCAAGGCCAGACTGCGATTCTCGGGATAAACCACGTTGCTGTTATCACGAGCCGATTCCCTCGTTAACATATCTTTGGCAAATTAATTTCAACAGCCTCTGACCTTGACTGAGGAAGGCTGACTTAACCCGAGCGTTCTGCAGGTGCATGCATGCATACGGTGGATTTTTCTGGTGCCGCTTTGCTGACCACGCGGATCCTCAAGCGATTCCGTTTACAAGCACGTCCGTGTGATGAATACCCGGAGGTGTCGACACACATGGGTTGTGTGTGCCTTACATGTTGCATTGCAAACATCAGACTACAGAACTTTTTACAGGGCGGGGCAAGCAAGGTATTACTTCTCCAGAACTCTTCTCCCCTCCCCCCGTCCAAAAACTACTCTTAATTTGAAATCCTGGCCTTCTTGCAACGATCTTACTTGTACAGTCATGGACACTTCTGGGTTGTAATGGTTGAACTGAAAATCAATGGGATTTTTACAATCCAGAAGTATTCGTCACTGTACGTGTACGTACAGTCATCGGCAAGGGCGTATATAGTGAGGGTCCAGGGGTCCGGACCCCCTCCCGATAGACTTACCAAGTACATAAATTAAATAATCAAAATATACTACTTGTTTAGCATTTGTTACACGATGGTTGTTCATTTCCGCCGAAATTATTGGAAGGTAAGGAATTGGGATCATGCGTCTTTGATGGACAGTTCCAAAGATTTATGCACATGATTTATGATAATATGCATAAAATATTAATTAGGAACTTTACTTTTCGTCAATTGGATTTAATTCCTACTGTTTCGTATTCGATAAATATTCAATGCTTTATCTATTCGACATTAATTTCCTTGCCAGGGCAGTTATTCTTTACAAATTTTGGCGATCTTAACTACACGTAAGCTACATAATGAATACGTGCGGTTATATATCTATTCTTTTAACATCTTTCTAGCTGTTCATATAATAATAATACAATATGCTCCTTCAATGTGAGAGGGATGCGAAGGGATGGTATCCCCCAAGCTAGCAAAATTCTCGCAAGGCATCACTCAGTTGTCATTGTCACTATATTAAACAATAGGAACACCCCCCCCCCCAGCTAACCTCAAGGCTGGACCAAACATCCCCCCAGCTAACCTTTACCACTTCAGACACTGAGCACTATTATCTAAAGTAACTTCATATGTCATTAAAATAGGTATTTTTTATATTTTTAAGGCCATTTTATAAGTTATTTTCTCAGGCCGCCAACTTTGGCCTGTAAATATATAAAATATATTATACATTGACATTTTACCTGGTGATAAATAAAATATTTCAGGTACTATTATTATATTGACAATTTTGTCGCAATTCTACATTGATGGTGCATACCTGAGCCTGTATCAGTACTTACAATTCCGCCTAAGTATCTTGATGTCTACGTCTTCGAGAAACTGATTTAGAACTCGCGAATTTGATTTAAAAAGTGTTTAAAAGAAGCGTAAAGAAAGGGACCTGCACAGACGTTTGATCGCACAGATAAAATATGCAGCAAGCGTGTTTGAGTTACAAAAGTTTAAAGTGGCTCAGTCAGGATTAAAGTGTTCCAATTTGTGAAGTTTAATAAGTTAAGGGAGGAAATTGCTCTCTTGCGTCCATTTCCAAATTTGAGAACACTAGATTAAATGCAGAAGGCATATGTCAAGAGTTAAAACTTTCTCTCGGCATTTTTTCGAGGCCTCGTGTGCGTTATCATGTGCATAGAGTATTAGTATAAACAAAACTCATTTTGTCACTTGTGTTCTACGGTATTATGCAATACTGGGCAAACAGCTGATGTGAACTCGGTATTTTTTACGTAGCTTCAGATAAAACTTTAAAGGACGAAAGTAAAATGCTTATCGCGGCATTACGTGAACGTTTGCCTACAAATATAATCAACTAGAGTATATTGCGTTAAATTGACAATCACAAAACATATCAAAGTGTTATACATTTTTTGTAATATATTTGTATTACAAAATTTCTACCGAAATTGAAAGTGAACATGTAATTAGTTGTACGCATGTCCCACTAATCCTTTTAACGTTATACATTTTATTGAACGTTATTCGTTACCGTCAACATTGTAAAAAGTTGAATGGATAAATTACTGTTTTTAGACCGTCAATTTCCGCTGCCATTCAACTATCGTACAAAAATACAATGACAGTTTTTTAAGCCATTAACGGTATACATCGTTAACCTAATTTTAATGATTGTTTTTAAAAATATATTTACGGCCACTCTGCTGCATTTTGTAATAATTATGCGTGATAAAATAGTCAAATTTAAATGGAAAAACTGCTGCGTACCGTTTTTGTAAATGAACAGGCAGATTTGAACGGTAGAATATTGTAAATTTTTCGGTATTTTCTAACTGTGAATGTGCAGTTTTTCTGATGTAAACCGTTTGTATATATCACTTTGAAGATAAACTCGCTCCTTATATTTAAAGCAGCTATCAATATAGTTGCGAATTACAAGCCAATAAATTAATTAGAGAATAATCAGTCACTATGGCGTCTGCTACTGTTATATTCCTGTGGTAGGTGATCTGCCAGAAGAATTTTCTGTCGATCTGTGCAAAGCAACTCTGGGGCTCATTTCTCTCATCATTGGTTATTTCGAGGCAACACCTAGCGATGGGAGAAAAATATGTTTGAGTGTGATGCTGATTACGCTACCTCCACCGTAATCGTGATTTGGAGATGTGAGGTTTTCTCATTATCTTAGCAGATTAGCCTGAGCATAAAGTAGACTTATAGAAGACAATAGGCGTCTGGGATAGCATAGCGGCAACGTCGTTGCCTTGTAATCTAGGGGTCTCGCGTTCGATACAAGGTGGAGGCACATAGTGGTTCGGATTTTGCTTTAAATTGTAAGTCCAGTCTCAATTAGCCTTTCTGTGCATAAAGTGAACTAAAAAAACAACTCAAATAAACGAGACAACATGCAATTTGATGCAAGATAGAAACCTTAACATGTCTTTGTACAATCACGGACACTTCTGGGTTGTAACTATACCATTGACTATGTATAGAACTGTTACAACCCAGAACTGTCCGTGACTGTACATGTGTAAACTAACACTTGCCAACGAAAATATTTCTCCATGCGTTTGATTAAGATATTCACGAAGTTGATGGACGTGAGAAATTATTGTTGGGAAAATAAATATGAATGCACTGAAGAAAGTAAGTGACTTTGCAGTGATGTCGGATCGCAAGACTACAATGAGTCTTATGAAAAGAGGCCACTGGTGACATAACAATGATGGGAATTTCCCATCGAGTGTGGCGAATTTTGTCTCCGTGAACTTACCTCTGCATCACTGAACAAGGAAACCTCCCTTTCCGATGTTCATCCCTTCTGACTATGGATAGCTTCTTTCCATATTTTTCTTCTGCATTTACTATAACCACATTCGTTTTATGCAGCAACACTTTCTTACGCCCATAGGTGCATAAATGTTTCAATAAAACAACCCGTTGAGTGCCAAAGCATAGCAAACTGTTTTCCGTGGATCATAAATGGTTGTCCCATAGCCGCTGTTTTCTGGATATCGAGACCGGAGTTCCCTACTATTACTTGCAAGTAGCGTCCCAGTTGCCCTCACATCCCTGATAAATATCAGTCGATCTTTCTTCCATTTATTATATACCATCATCCTTGTCTTACAGTTCCTGTGATACCAGCAAGTCCTTCAACATCGGTTGACTCTCGCCGATAGAATGATGATACATCAACATATTTTCATGTTTGATTATAACTAGGGCCCGGAAGTTTGGCAAAATGCCTTTTTTCCCTGCTGCAGTCATTGATATTTTTTCCAGATACACATTTTCTGTGTTGTTGCTAATAGCCCCGTCTAGTTGGCTGCACTCTTTGAGTCGCTTTGACTCTCTCTGCACCGAGGCGTCTAGTTAGTTGCACGGTGCAACACAGTCATCTAGTTCGTTGATTTGGAGTCAAGTAGTGTATTTGGTGTCTGCACCGTCTGCACTACCTTCCGGACCGGTGCAAGTGTGGTGTATGGTCACGTGGTAATGACCGTTTAAAGCAGCAGACAGGCATTTGTTGAATCTTCTGAACTTGAACACCGCTTTCCGTCTAGTTGGTTGAACGTAATTTCCTTGCACCACCCTGACACTGGATACACCTGCACTGCACAGAGTGTCAAAAAGTGCAGCCAACTAGACGGGGCTAATGTTTTACAGAAGCTATTGGCCTATTTTGTAAGTTACTGCCTATTTTTGAAATTTTAATACATTGTTCTGCCATTTTCAACATTAAAAAAAAAAGACTTACATATAACTCATATAAGCCCTTGGGTTCAAATCCCGCCCTGGGCTTGGGTGTTTTTTGTGAGTGTCACCATCAATTTCACCCATCCTTATCTCCGCGATTAGCCAAAAGTGGCAGAAAAGCGAAGTAAAATTTTCCAAATCAATCAATACTTAATATGAATGTTGAAAGCTTAAAAAAAAAGAAAAAAATATCTAGTGGTTATGTGCTAACAAACTAAAGGATAGTAGAATGTTATTCCCATGTAGATTTTAACGTTTTGAATGTAAATATAAATGACTTGCAAGTTGTCACTTTTTGGTTTTATTTTATCCGTTTTAACTAAAATAAATGCCTGAACATTGCACTAAAATATTATTTAAACAGGATTAGTAGAATGGCATCTCACGTGACTTGTGTCCAATTGGCCGAATGTAAGGTGAGAGAATTCTTCTTCCGTGCCTGATCTGAAACCTGGCCGATAACCAGTTCCCTAAACAAATGTACTTGTATCGTTCAGCTATGTCGCTTGTTTAACATGTAAGAAATGCGGAAGCTATTTACGCGCATCAATATTCAATGGTGCACTTGTATCTTGGAGTTCCTCACCTTTGAAGTTACTGAGATTCTGTCCACGCAAGTGTGGACCATCATCTCCCCTGATCTTAGTGTCAGGGGCTAAGCATGTCTTCTGTTCCTTGAAAGGCTCAGTCTCCTGCCTAAGGAATATTTGTTCAGTTCTTGCTGAAAAATACTCTCGCTTGTATAAATTGCTCGGGCATTTTCCATACTTTACTAGCATGGGATTGTATATTTGTGACCCAAGCATTCAGTTCTTCTGACTTGATATGTACGGTTTTTTCCTCGGTCTTGTCTCTGGCTAAGTGATCTTACATGCATATTTACGACTCTAACGTTCCTTTCTTGAAACGAGCAATGGTTACAGATGAAGTTCTTCACCGCATCCTTATGCTGGAATGTAGTGTGATACGAGTGAGAGAAAACAGACAACCTGCAAAGTGACCTGTTACTAACCAGAAAGTGGAGATGCGTTCAAGGGAATCAGTGTAAACACAATTGAGATTTCTTCAGTGTCGAGGAGGCTAAGACATTTTAAAAACGATTGTAGAAGTGAGGAACTGTTTTTAAAATTAAATACTTATATTTAATTAATTCGCCTCGATGAAAGGAATTGCCGGTGTACTCTGTCCTTTATACATTTATACTTCTTGATTTGTTTTCATCAACAAATCGTAGTACAATTGATAAGTGAGCATACAGCTAAATGGCTTTGTAAATGTTATCAGATAACTTAAAAGAAATATCAGTTTAACCTGTCAATCATTCTACTGTTTTGCATTGTCCTTACTTGAAGTATGGCTCTCATAATTCACAATACAACAATGCACATTAAAAATCGCATCTAAAAATTTTAAGCTTGAAGTCCAGTCAGTAGGTACTTGACATGCATAGCGAGATTGGCTGTGTGACACAATTCTAGGTTGATCGGAAAAATTACACTTTATTAACTGTCAGCTGTAAAATTACATTTCCTTATGATTTTTTAATAGCAAGCATCAGACATTATATACAAGTTGGATCATCACAGTTTAGAATCTTGACACATGCCAATTATAAAATTATATTTTATTTAATTGATTCAGTGTTACTTAAATGGAAGCAACAGAAAATTGCAGTTTGTGACTTTCCCGAACACCACACCCTAATTATCACCATGAATATGGAGGGGGGAAGGGCGGGCTCCCCTATTACGTGGTATTAACGCTGTGTCCTTGTAATAAAGAGATCCCTTGTTTGATTCCACTTTATACTGCAGGTCCAGTCTCGATTAGCCTGTGAGCCTCCCCGATGGTGTAGTTGTAACGTCGTCTTGTGATCAAGGGGTACCGGGTTCGATTATCCGGTTGAGGCATATATAGTGGTTCGGATTCCACTTTAAACTGTAGATGTTGTCGCGATTAGCCTTTCTGTCATAAGGTGGACATAAAAAGAAGAATTCAACAATTCCGATTACCCTGTCATGAAGACATTAAAGCACCTGTGTGCTTGGCCCCAAGATGTTTTCTAGGAGGCTGGGTGAACTCCGGAGCCATTTTGCCTGGTCAACTCTCTGAAAGCGTACTACAATCGAATTTCCCTGTCGAATGGGCGACGGCGTTGTTTTTGGTTTGGTTTGAGTTGCTGTTATAAATCCACTTTGTGCACAGTAAGGCTAATCGGGACTGGACCTACTGTTTAAAGTTGGATCCGAACCACTTGTGCCTCCACCGGGTATCGAACCCGGGACCCCTTGATTACAAGGCAATGACGGTTTTGGACTCGTAGAATAAGGGCTGTGACCTTAAGGTTACTCAATGAAGGCGCTTCCGTGGGAATCTGTTGCGAAGGACACTCAAGGACAGGCTCAGCCGGCGAAACACAAAGGGCCCATTCAAAGAGCACTTGTAGCTGCGAGGACTCTCGCATTGATTCTGTATGGATTTCCAAGATTTCAACTACTTCATGGAGAAGAGTTGGAAAATCGTGCTTATGCTGTGGGAAGTGACAAGAGAACGAACTTTCCCCGAGTTTTATTTTTCCTTTATTTTAGATTTTTGGCTTTGGAAAGCACCACATATAATATCGCCATTTTTATTTATATTTGTGGTGCGTGTATGTATGAGTATTTGATTCGATTTGTTATGTAGTGTCGCTTTTCTGCTACTTTGACTAATCGCGACGATGAGTATGAGTGATGAAATTGATGAAGGGGCACTCACAAAAAACACCCATGCCCAGGCCGGGTTTATATGAATGTAAGCTCAATTATAAATTTGTCTGAAACGTATAAATGCTATTTAATAGGAACGGGAGTCCAGTAAAACTTAATTCGATCGACAGAGAATGTAACTCATTTTCTTTTTCAGTTTAATTTTTCTATAAACTCCATGGCTTGCTTAATTTATTCTTCAAATCAAGTTGACTGATTGGTACCCATCTGGTACCCATCACACCACCTTCCAAGAGCGTGCACCCTTGAAGCCATATTATATTCCTACCCCAAAATTGCGTTTAATGACTATTTTTATTTTATACTATTTATTTATTTCAAACTGTAAGTAAGTATAACTTAAAGCTGTGATTATGGTATTCGATAGTTTAGTCGTACTTCAGAATCTAAATTCAATATATTTTTTATTAAAAAGTACATCCGAAAGGGAAAAGGGTTTCCACCCATATTTAAGCAAACACGAAGCATAGGCTTCATCCAGTGTATTCCGATTTCCGCTATCTTATCATAAACTTCGCTTCTCCTGAACGTGTTGCAGATAAGTGTACGCTGCTGTGAGCAACTGGCTTGTATTTCCGTTGATTATGCTGACTGCATTCGACATTTAGATAATGACTAGTAGCTCTAAATTCAAGCAGAGGAATAATGGCTAATAAGGAAAGTATTTCTGCTGACATTGAATGCGCGTTGTGTTGGACTCAAGATCTCGTTGCCGACGGTCTCAGGTCATGTCCTGGCGTGGACATGATTGTTCCATTGTGAGTGTCCCTTCATCAATTTCATCTGATCATCATTCATACTCATCACCAGCATTATATGTGTTTGTGATTGTCCCTTCATCTCTTTCATCTTGTCATCACTCATCCTCATCGTCGCGATTAGCCAAAAGTGGTAGAAAAGCGAAGTAAGATTAAACAAATCAATCAATCATCACCAGCATTAAAATAAAGCGGCGACCTTTTCGAAAAGCACCCAAATGTCAACCTATCTTCCATGTAGTGCACCCTAGACTGCATTTTACAGGCTAACGATGCTCTGGCACTTTGACCCACAGCCAGTATAATCTTCTGTGGTGCTTGTGTCTTTCCGTGTATTACCTTGCTATTTCGATTTAGCACACACAGACGTACTATGTAGAAATGTCAGCGAAAAATGCAGCCTCGACCAGGACTCGAACCAGGGTATCTGCCACACCGTGTCACTGCTCTACCAACTGAGCTACCGAGACAATCCAGCCCTACTACACTAAAGTGCCAGACGTCCTCTATTAGCTGGAACAGTCCCTTGTTTACTCTGTCCGATTTTTTGGGACAGATTAAAGTGTCCCTTTCTTGTGACAACTACTTATCAGCATAGAATTACTCAATTATTTCACATCGCAATGTGACAATGTGACATATTCCAATTTTCTTAAAATACTGGAGTTTCTTCTCTGTTTACCTGGAATTAATGCTTCCCACTGAACAAGTGTTTTCGTACATGAATAGTTTGTGGACGAGTGACAAGAACGTTCTTTCAGTACAGCTGTGTTGATTAATAATGTGAACTTTAATCACACGTGTAAACTTTTACAAAATATTATTTTAGGATAAGGGTGTTCTGGAGAAGATCCATTCATAGGCAAAATATCAATGAATGGCTTCTAATTCTAAAGAATTGCTTGGTTGGAGTGAAGTGCTTATCAACATATTATGCAAGTTATTTACGAAGTATTTATTTATTAGTTTAAACATAAGTGTTTATGACGAAACAGTTTTTATATTAAAATGTGCACGTTTCGCCGTCCCGTTTTTTCCTTCAGGTAAATATGAAAAATGACCCGTTTTGTTTTAAAAATCTGGTCACCTTATACGAGTACTACGCATGACGTTCTGTAGATATGTGGAAAATTCGAACTCGGGATCCTTGCATGACACGTGGTTCATTTATGTACACATGCAGCATCGTTATCTGTGCTCGTGTACATAAAACGAACCGCAAAAGCGTTACCTGAACATTGAGAGGTGAATATTATTATAGAGAGTGCTTATCGAATTTTCTCCTCTGCAGGCGTCCATGGATGGTTGTGGATATCGGCTTCATGTCGTTACAAGCGCTTGCGGATGTTTCTCGATAACAGATTTTGCTCACCCATAGCGCCCGTGGCGTTTTTGAATATTGATACCCCACCAAAGGATTTTCGTGCGCATGAAGAGAACACAACCTGGCTCTATCCACTAACGTTCAAGGCTGTTATCAATATAATTTCTTTGGGGAAGGGAATTATGTCCCAAACTTGCCTCACTTTGTGGGCGATTGTACAGCTACGGACACTTCTGGATATTACAACTCCGTTGACTTTCAATGCTATCACTACAACCCAGAAGTGGTTGTAATCAAGGGGTCCCGGGTTCGATACCCGGTGTAGGCACATAGTGGTTCGGATCCTACTTTGAACTGTAGGTCCAATCCTGATTAGCCTTCTGTGCATAAAGTGGACTTTAAAACTCAAACTACAACCTAGAAGTGTTCGTGACTAGAAATTTTTAGAACTAACCCCTGGCAACAAAGTAAACATACTGCGTATGCAAAACTTATTTCTCGCTCATTTTTATCCCCCTTGACGTGTATGGATCAAGTAGAACCATGGTCGTCAGGAGGGGGTGGGGTCGAACCGGTCCCTCGACCCTTCCCACCCCGTCACTGGAAATTGGCATCGTTCATTTCAAGTTATAAAGGAGCAGAAAGCTTATTTTTATTGATAATAACTGAAATGTAGCTGTTAGTATTCGAACAGAATAACCAAAGAAAAACTGCGATAGACCGAAAAAAAATGTATAAAATACAGGAACCAGTTTGTTTTCATATTCTACCATTTAATCCAAAGAACTAATGCTTCCACAGTTTTCAAACATTAAAAAATAGAGCCTTATGCGAGAGGTCACACAAAAATGAACTTTGACTAAAATTTCCCCCTAACTTTCAAAACCTTTTCTTGAACTAAGTTTGTAAATGTCGATAACAAAATACAACGTTTTTCAATACAATAACTGTATGAAATATAGAAAATAATGAACAGTTGTGCTGGATATTCATTCATGTGGTGGACCGAGTAGAAGACTCTCCCCAGATATAATAATAATAAAATAATTATATGTAAAATGGTTTTATTATTTTATAATAATGATTGCATAATAATCATAACCATGATAATAATTACTATTATTAATATTATTTCCTACTATTCAAGTTCTACCAATGATCTGACCCTCACCTTACAAACATTTCTGGCGACAGCCAGTAGAACATCACTTGGTCATTAATAAATGATTTCTATTGTTATGATGAATAACTGAGCTAATGGCTTTCTCTTACTTTATTAAAATTGCCTTTGCTAGTTGTGCTTCACTGTAGTTCAACCGGAGTGAAGAAGTTAGGCCTGCCAGATAACGTAGTGGCTAACGTTGTCACATTGTGGTCGATACTTGGGTTCGATTCCAGTGTAGGCAGTGGTTTGGACCACTTTAAACTGTAGGTCTGGTCCTTATTAACTTATCTGAGCACTGGCGTATGCAGAGGGGGAGCTGATGAGGCTGAAGCCCCTCCCGAATTTTCGAAAAAAATCAGTTTTCAAATGAGAGAAGCAAAGCACTCGAGAAAAACCGAGGATGTAAATGCAAACTCCCCTTAAAATGAGCACCGATTATTAGTTTTACCTTTGCACAACTTTTAAAACTAAGATAAAAACACCAATTGCGAAATATTTCATACTGTGTCCTACCTCCCCCAGAATGCAGCTATGTTTACAATTCCAGCCCCGTCCGAAAAAAATCCTGCGACGGCAGTGTATCTGAGCATGAAGTGGAATTCAACTTCGTTTTTTTTCTTTTATTAATAATGGCCGTTAAAGTACAACTTGATCATTAAAAAAAATATTAAACTGGGAAATTTTATTCTGTGATTTCAAATTTGTAAGCAAAGCCCGAATCTGTAGCCATGTGTGGCCTCCGAAAGGAAGCTCATGGTAATGATTCATTGTTTTTAACAGTGTCAGGCACTGTTTAGCATTCTGATGTGCTTGTACTGAGAAATCCACAGGATGGACACACACGGCCAATACGCAGCCCCATTTAACTCGGCGTAGCCTGGAAAGGGCTTGTTCGAGTCTTGCTCAACAAAAATTCTCGGAATATAAATCAGCCATCCATATAGTACACAGGATGGCCAGGGTTCTAGAGTCTAAGAAAACCCATTGCCTTTTATGGGAAAGCCACTTCTCACAGCAGACGAAATGTAGGACGTAGGTCAGCTTGTCATCCAATGCGCGTCGACGCCATACCGGTAGTGTTTGATGACGTCATGGTGATCTGTTGAGAACTTGCTAGTCAGTGAAAGTGGAACGTGTCTAACGAATGCAGAACCCCACACGTCGTAGAATGAAATACTGAGAAAATAGAAAACTTTGTCACCTAACTGCGTTTGAAGATACTACTTCAAAATAGCACCTGTGTTAGTGCTATTTTTGTTGAGCGAAGGAATCCCGGACGCGCTGCAATAATTAAGGTACGGGGCTTGGAAAGGAGGCGACGATTGCAATTGTTGCAATTCACTCCAACGTCTTCTCTCGCTAGTCTTGTGGCCTTGATCATGACAGCTCCAGTAATTTCTTTCTTCTAAGGGGGTTAAGGCTGATGCAATGCCTCAAGACCATTGTCGTATCAGATTCGACATAAACTTTTCCCGTGGAAAGTTCAAGGCAAAAACGAACAACCTGGAGCCGAGCTTGCTACCCCAGATGCCTGAGCTCTCTATTTTTGGTATTTCGCATCGCTTTTCTACCTCTCTAGGTTAGACGTGACGATGAATGACGAACTAATGAAGTGGAGAGAGCTAATGCAATTACACATTCATGCCAGACCAGGATTCGAACCTAGGACCACTGCGTAAGCCCAGATCGCATTGTTTTATCAATCGCTGCAACGTACTCCCAACACTCATGGAGGGAAGGTAAGGTAGAAGGCGCTTGTTCTTTCTTTCCTCTAAACTGCACCAAATAGACAATTGTCGATTGTTTTGTTCAGGGGAAGAACAGTCTTACAAAATATTTGACATCTTGTCAATAAAGGGAAAAAAAGGGAAAGTGGGCTGAAAAAGAGAAAGAAGGGGAAGTCAAAACCATGTAATCTTGTTGGTAGAAGATAATTATCAACGCTGTTGTTGTTTATTCCATGATCCGTGTTGAAAAATTAAAAAGGACTTCCCTTTAAAATCCGGTCTCTAATCATGAGTTTCAATTTGCAATAGATCAAGAGCTCACTTTCGTTTGAAAGTAAGAGAGAGAACCTTCATATTCTATACTGGAGCTCAGTCGTCGATAATAATTGACACCCAAATGTCAACCCCACTTCCACTTAGTACACCCTGGACTGCATTTTACAGACTAGCGTCTGGACTCGCAGCCAGTATAATCCTGTGAGCATAATCCCCAAAGGGGCTCGTGTTGTGTCGTCCCTATGTGTTTTGTGATTGGTGATGAGATGGGTGGAGGAACATTCGTCCTCATCTTCGCGAGTAGCCAAAAGTTGCAGAAATGCGAAGTAAAATAACCTCAATCTGTCAATCAATCGTCGATAATAGTCTTTGAGGAGAGAACTTTTGGAGTATTTACTTTACCAAATTTTTATACCATAGGCCAAATCTAGCATACACATCGTCTTTTCGGAACTTGTGAATTCATGCTTTTCGAATGCATGGACGTTTTGAATGTATTTTAGGGAATATTAAAACCAGGATTAAAACTAATGGTAACACTATGAAGCCTCGTTTCCATGCTAAAAAACGCTATAGGTGCTGACCAAGGCAGTTTTATTAAACACTAAAAACACTTGACGCGTGACGTTTCTACCCTCTATCAGGGTCTTGCTCAGACGGAAAACTAAACTAAACTAAAATATTTAGTTCTCAGTTTGAGGAAAACCCTGATATTGGGTGCAAACTTCACTTATAAAGTGGTGGTCAGCAACTGTAGTGTTTTGAGCATCTCCAGCAAGAAATTCCTTAGTTCGGGTTGGATGCCTGAATAAAAGTTTTTGCCGCTGTGGTCCCTGGCCACATCTGCAATGGCGCAAGTTGAAGTCCGCGAGGGATCAATCCCAGGTCTCCTTTTTCCTGTCTCCATGAGCATTGCCTCTCTCCAGCTGATCCGGGCTAGTTAATCCAGCTCATCATTCTTTGAAAATCGATTTTGAGATTAAGCGACGGCAAAATAGAGTTACTGTCACCAAGCACAGAGTCCTGGTCATATGCGTCAGTATCACGAATGCTAATTTAACTACATTTCGAGTGTGTGGATGTTATACTGCAATTTCCATTTCCAATAGTGCGAAGTGAATGTGCCTAATTAACACGGTGCATATTTTTTGTGAAGCTTGTGTTTCCGAGGCAATTAGTTATAGCTGACGAGGTTTGTCATTAGGAAAGCTATTTAATTAATGGACCCAGATAGAGAAACTTTCATAACGTTTCACATCTTTTATCCCATCAGTGAGTATCGTATTCAACCTGTATGCCTTGGAAGTTTTTTTTTTCATAATTATTATTCAAACTCTGCGTGTAGCACTAAACCACGACAATACACAACGGTTGAGATGACGTTTAATTGTTTTCTTGTTCTTGGCCTTAAATCGTACCTACCCCTTTGCAAGTTGATTGATCAGGGGCCCCGTGTTCGAATCCCAGCCTGGGCACGAGTATTCTTGTGAGTGTCCTTTCATCGATTTCATCATTATCATCGCGATTAGCAAAAAGTGGCAGAAAAGCGAAGCGACGCTAAATAACAAAATTGACATCAAAGTTGGTTGGCAGGAGCACTGAACAGTTTGAATTTCGTTTCATCCGTACTCATTTCTTCATGCACCAAACGTTTTTATTACCCAGTTAATTACATAAGTGCATATAGTAACGATTTTGTGTTCAAGAGTTTCAAATCCGAAACATCACACTGGGTTGTATTTCCTCAAGTTCTCTTCATTCGTTCAAATATAGTGCCGAGATGGTACATTGACATTCCCTTTCCTTGGGTTATATATATATATATATATATATATATATATATATATATATATATATATATATATATATATATTGGACTTGACGAAAATTGAGGCTTATTTTTTCACGAATCCCGTTGGAATAGAAATATGATTTGGAAAGGAAAATTGTGCTGTATGTAATCACTTTACCTATATCTTATTTCGAAAGTTTATCGGGTAACTGTACATTTATAATTGTTTGGATAGTTATCACAATGCAGTTAGAGCTGCAACGATGTTGTAATCTAGTTATTCCACATGTAATTATTTATACTATATTGGAAATCAATTAAGATAAGGGTCTCCCCGATGGCGCAGTGGTAGCGTCGTCGCCTTGTAGTCAAGGGGTCCCGGGTTCGATACCCGGTGGAGGCACATAGTGGTTCGGATCCCACTTTAAACTGTAGGTCCAGTCTCAATTAGCCTTACTGTGCATATAGTGGATTTGAAACACCAACTTAACTAACTCGATTGAGATAAATGATCAAACTTTTTTTATGTATGTTCTTGGATTTTACAAGTTGTTCTTTGTACACAAATGTGTTATACTTGTTATGATCTTGTGCAATACGAAGCACAGTAAATCGTTATTTACATTTTTCTTATTTTTGCGTCGTTTTTCTGCCCGTCTAGGCTAATCGCGGCAACGAGCTTGACTATGATAAGATGAAATTGATGAAGGGACATTCGCAAAGGAACTCACTACGACACTAGGGTTCCCGGGTTCAAATCCTAGCATGGGTGCTCTTTGCGAGTGTTCTTTCATCGATTTAATGATGCCATCACTCATCCTCTCCGCTATCTGTTAAAAGTGGCAGAAAAGCGACGCTAAATAACAAATCGGTTCAAATTAGCCCACAAATCAAACCGAAGATGCCATGATTACTGGACGATGTCGGTACTCTACGGTACCATTCCGTCAACTTTTACCGTTCTTTATTATGTAATGAAATTCTTACGTTTCGGGTGAATCACGTTATTACTCACATTTTAAGTTTCGCAGGTTAAAATTTATGAGAAGCTTTCAGTGCGATGAGGAAATTAAGTTGCATTTTATTCGCTACAGGCGTTTCATAAATTAACGCCGTGCAGAACGCCTCAAGATCAGCGTCACATTGCAAGGCAGAAAAAGGGTCATAGACGCTCCAGTTGCTCACATTTAGCTCGTTTCTGCCTCCTCTAGCTCCCCTCATTCCTAGCATAGCTCGGCAAACGCCTACTATTATTTCTTGGCCATTGTGAAGTTCTCTTTCCGAGGCCAGCCTTCTCGCCGCACCGGACATTCCAAGCGGAAGATGTTAAGCAAGATGAACAGCCAGAGTATATTACGTCATACCTGGAAATGGCATTCTTTCTCGGAAGCCTCTGCTTTTCCTCCTCCTCGGAAGAGAAGCTAACGACTGAGAAACAGAGCCCTGCTTCGTGTTTGTTGCTCGGCTATTTTATATATTTTGATAAGCTGAGTGGACTGGCACAATTGTTATAATAGGATTCGTAAATAGGAATCCAGTGATGTAATATGGTAAGCATTTTGACTGTTTTGCAAGGTCAGCTAAAGTGAGCGCTGGCTTTCTGGAAGTAAGCATTCGTCTCGATATGCAGGGAGCATGGGGTAAAACATACATACATACATACATACATACATACATACATACATACATACATACATACATACATACATACATACATACATACATACATATATATATATATATATATATATATATATATATATATATATATATATATATATATATATATATTACCATATTACCAAAGCTGTAACAAATTCCCCGTTATTTAATAACGAAATTGTTGATCATTGTTTGAGAGGTTTTTATTAGTTTCTTTATAAAACATCGCGTTTCTTCCACTTTTTGGCGGCTAATCGCGACGATGAAGATGAGTGCAATTGATGAAGGGATACTCGCAAAGAACACCCATGCCTGGATTCGAACCCGAGACGCCTGGCGTCGTAGCGTGAGCCACTTCGCCACGCGTTGTTTGAGTGATTACGAAGCCAAAGGCTTAGGTTCAAAGCTTGTTAAGACATGGATATTTCTATGTCTTTGTTAATTCTTATATGCCACGAAAATACTACAATTAATATAATATGTATTTTATACACGTTATCTTCTCATCTTTGTTGCATAGGTCGCTGGTTGAGGTCACATATGTATATTTTTGATATCTCTCTGCGCTCGTATTTCGGTCTGTCGCTCCAGGTCTACTATATATGTTCGACAATTCTTTTCACCTTCGTATAAATCTTCCAGTCGAGGTTCCACATCTCTCTCCGCTGTGACCTACACCCCCTCGTTCTTGAGTGGAACAATTTCCAATAAAAATAAATACCTTGCTTATGTACTAAGAAATCAGAAAGTGGATTCAGTGAAGTTTAGGATTTAAATTTTCTCCCCCATGTAAGTTCATGAAATATATGTGCAGTTGAAAACAGTTTTCTGAGAAAATCTAAAATATCGTCCATATTTCGCAGCACATTATTATAAAAATATAAATGATATATTTATTTATCGAAAACAGCGTGGCGCAGTGGTAGCGTGGTCGCCTTGTAATCAAGGGGTCCCGGGTTTGATCGGATCCCACTTTGAACTGCAAGTTCAGTCCCGATTAGCCTTACTGTGCATAAAGTGGACTTAAACTTCAACTCGATTAATCGAAAACAGCGATTGAATTTGAATTAAGAGATACCACTTTTATTCTGGCCAAGATATATTCCACTGCAGAGAAGATCTTTTTTCCAGTGTTAATAAGACTGCAGCGATGTTGAAAATGAGCTGAAACGAGGCGTGGGCGTAATGAAAGATCGTAAAGCGCAATCAGTTTAATTTCCACATTATGATTTGCTCCGTTGCCGGAGGAAATTTTCAGATCTGATGTCCATGAACAAACGGGACCGGATATAGCGAAGCGAAATACGATCTTCTTGAAAAACGTCCCACTTGAAGAAGACTTTAAAGATTTGCCAAAGAAAGTCCGTATTAAAGAAGTGGGTTTCATTAATATTTGGCAGAACTTTCCTAATATTAAAAGCATCTATTCAAATTGCTTAGAAATAAGGTGCTTATATTTTCAAGCAAAAAAGTTGATAATTTATTTCTCCATACCGTCATCTACGTTATGTAATCTTTCGGTTAAATTTCTGAAATTTGCTACGTGGAATATTTTCAATTAGAATTGCAAATTGACCAGAATCAATGTATTTTTTTTTAATGATATGTGCATGGTACAGTGTATGAAAACTATGGGCGGCGCTAGGTGTTGCTTGAGATCCTTTTTTGTCAGGTCCGTACCCCTTTTAGCACTTCCAATTTTCGTCTCAATAATAATAATAACATACCACATACATTCTAGTACATATTGTAATAAAGTGACCTGCTCTTCCAGTTTCGGTGGTAATTCACACGTCCAATGTGGTAACCTATTCCCGATGAACCTTTGTTTTATAAAACTGTTGTTTAACTACCATTCAAAAGCAATTTATTTTAAAACAGACAGGAGCAATTCCAGTTTTTTCTCATATTATTTATATACGTGTTATTTTTATCCATTGTCTAGTGCTTCTACTTTTAGCTATTTTAACGCTACGTTTCGAGAGGTTATCAGATATTATTGCAATTGTTGCAATTGTACAGGGTGTCTCAAAAGTAATACCGCAAACAGACAGGTGAAAGTACACGATAATAGAAGCAAAAAAGTCTCAGTAAACATGGGTCTCCAAAAGAGCAGTTTTCGAGATAATCGCGAATGTGTGATTACAAGCCGCCGACATGTGGTGTCGGTTTTCTTTTATCTCCTCTGGCCCCGGGTTCGATACCCGGTGGAGGCACTTTAAACTGTAGGTCCAGTCCCAATTAGCCTTACTGTGCATAAAGTGCACTTAAAGCACCAAATCAACCAACCAACCAAATCTTGAATTATCTTTGAAAGTCTTTTACTAATTAGTGTTGTCACTAACGACCCACGATTAGAATAATTTGCCCGTACTACAGATGATGTTTTGTGGTCCCCAGAATGTTAGTGATGTTTTAAAACCATCAAAATTCAACTCTTTTTTTCCAGTTCTTAAAACTGGTTAATACAGGTTAATCGCGACGATTCAGGACATAAATGAATGATAAATCGCGTATGACCAGGTCGGCGCTCGAATCTTGAACGAAAGACACGCACACACACACACATACACACACATATACACTAAGACAAATAATTGTTAGGAAAGTTGGTATTATAAGCAGGAAAAGTGATATCATGCAGAATACACCACTTAGAAAAGGTGAAAATCTGCTCTTAGAAATGAACTCTCTTATTATTCGATATATCATTAACTTTATTTGGGGGGCGGACACTGAGGCAAAGTGTCTGACTGGGGGGGGGGGCTGCCCCCCTCTGACGTCGTCACTGCGTCACACGGATGACTCTAAATTCAAACGAGGAAAAAAAAAACCACGAACTGTAAAATATACACACGAAAACGTTAGGCCTAAGATTAGCTATTATTACGCATGTTATGAAACTGAATTTATATTGCAACGTAAATTATATTTTACTCTACTCTCAAAATACATGGCAAAACCGATGACGATACCTTTTTGACATTGTGTACGGTTAGAAAAGTAAACCATAGTGTAACATAGAGTACTTACGTAACTCGTATAGATAAAATTGAAAAGTTATAACAATGAAATTCTATCTGACAGAACTAATAACTGTTCGCCAATGGAACGTTTAATGTTATTTACGTGCCGTATCCAAACGAGAGTTCTTAGTGTGTTTATTTAAAAATGCACTTCAGACCCCCTAGGTTACGATTGTCACACAGTCAGCACAACAAATTTATCTCATAATCTTCAAATATTTTAAATGGCAAGTTGTAAATGTTGAACATAAAGAATTGTTTATGACAATATATTTGAAGTGTATGTTTAAGCTAAATTAAACTAAAATTACTTTTCTTTCACAGATTCGTCTGATATAGTGGACTGCAAGCTAAAATTGATTCTTGGTTTAATATGGACGCTAATTCTACATTACTCGATCTCTATGCCTATGTGGGAAGGCGAAGAAGACGTGCCTCACGGCGACAAAGGCCCCACGCCAAAACAAAGGTGAGTAGAGAATATATTACAGAATTTGATTTTAATAATAGAACAATGGGATAAATATAGTTAAATGTGATAGACGTTGAAATAAAAATCAAATGCTCCACATCGTGTAGATAAAAATGATCTAATATTGATTGATTGAGTTGGTGATTTAAGTCCACTTTATGCACAGTAAGGTTAATTGGGACTGGACCTACAGTTTAAAGTGGGATCCGAACAACTATGTGCCTCCACCGGGTATCGAACCCGGGACCCCTTGATTACAAGGCGATGGAGCTACCACTACGCCATCGGGGAGGCCACCTAATATTGAACTTCGGAATTTGAATAGAACAGAATTTTTTAGCAGGTGTGTTTCAGCCACATAAACTGTGCCCTTAAAGAAATATTGTCCACAAATATGAAAAAAAAAAGCCATCATAATAATACGTAAAAGTATAATGCGAAAATAATGCAGTGAAAAATATATAAGAGAACTTGATCATAACATACATATATCACAAAAGATAGAAAGTGTATGTTCACATTACACAAATTAATGCAGTCTTATTTTAACATCTAGAGACAGTGCTCAAACAATTAAATTACATTGCTTATAGCTAATTATATTTGATGCAACGCTTATAAGTTCCTTAATTTTTTGTTAGAATTATATGTTAATCAGTGGTGTGTGAAGTTTGTGTTAATGAACAAGACCTGGCTGATAGCAAACTTGCGAAGTTGTTCAGCTTGTAGAGCTGCATTACACTGAAATTCCGTAGAAATGCACCTACACAGATTCGAACCTTGTTGATACGTTTTATTACCACATCGTTTCATTGCAGTTCCAAAATTTTGATTTTCAGCTGTTCATATACAAGTCAAGTCTGTAATGTTGTCCATGTACTTGGATCAAAATGTATTGAGGCACTTACATACGCCACTGCCAGAAGTGTTTGTATTTAACCAATGTAAATTTTATAAATGTATCTTATGTAATTGTGAAAAAGCCTGGCTTTTGGTCTTTGATGTCAATAGGTTACCTCCTGGAATATAGTGCTCTTGAATTAGTCATATCAACTAATTTACGCTTGTATTCAAGGCAGTGTCATTTCTTTAGAGCATGCTTATACTTGATAATGAGGGGATCTTTTGTTTAAACAATAAATTCAATATTTTCAAATTAATGTTTGTTGTAGAAGAAATTTTTATTTTGGAAATAGTACATTAAATGAAATAATGGTTTACACTCCTATTACTATCATAATTTTGTAAGGGAAGGTCACCACCAACATTGTGATAACAATAATGTGTGTATAAATGAAGCTTACCATTATTATCATTTTACTAATCTATCCATCATACAATAGGGCAGTATAGAATTTGAGAATGTGTTGCAGGTAAAGTTTGGTCATGTTTGTAATATATCATGTTGAAATCGTGTATATATGAACATCTTTTGTGTTATGCACAGAGGTCCATTGGGAATCGAACCTGGGGAAACTACCAATATTCTAAGTGTTATTCTCTCCAATGTGAAACGTAACGATGACAGCCTTAATAATTTCCCTGCCATTTAGTCAAAGGCATGAATTTTTCTCTAACATTTCGTGAGAGCTATCACCAAAGAGTGTAGAAATAAGGATTTTAAGAGGCTTTTCCAGACAGGGAGAAATGATCTCAATTTCTCTTTCTGTACCAACTAATTCGCCAGACAACCGAATTTCAAAGCTAAAAGAAAAATGGCGTCAAACAAGTTTCCTTTTTCTTTTTGGAAACTCAAGCTCGAGCTGACACGACAAAGATAATCAATCTTTCAGTTCTCCTTTTCGAGCGACGAAATGCTCTTTTCCGTACTTTCCACGTTTGGCTAGATGTATTAATAGTTGATTGCAGTTCTGCTAAGGTGGAATGTATTGAAATATTGATGCAGTTATTTAGTTATCACTAGACCTCAGATTTTAGGTTTTTAACCTATTTTTTTCCTTTGCAGGTAAATTAGAAATAACAAGTTATGTCAATTTCATTAAAAAGTGCAACAACTGGCGAAGTTTTATAGTAGTGCCTAAACTAATTATTTTGCTTGTTTGAACCTATTTTAGGTTTTGTGCCTAAATTAAATCTTTTTTAGGTCTTTATATATTTTTTTTAGGTTTTACAGGATTTTTATAGCTCAGAGGTATTTAATTGGTTTGGTAACGAAGCAATTCAATGACTGGCGTGTTTGAAACATGTTCTCTGTTGATTTCCCTCCTTCCAAGGCTATGCTGTTTTTTCAAAGCTCTGAACAAAACAAAATGTCTGACGCCAGTTACAGTACACAGTGGCGTCGATTACAGGGGGCAGTTTCCCCCTACTTTTTGCCCCCGCACTGAGGACTCTTAATGCAAAGCCTTGTCTATTAAGAGAAACTAAATTGTCCTTGTCTCCCCCTCCCCCTTTCCAGTTTTGGCACTTAATCACCTGCACAGTCCAACTCCAAAGTGCAAACTTCTGATCCCTGCGGTCTTACTCACTTTCTCATCACTTCGGTTGTTTTGTGGCATTCACGCCTTGCGAAGTAACATTTCAGCATACAAATTTGAACCACTGCCTATGTTTCTGTTCAATTCAGCACGTAAAATTATCCCCACAGACAAAAGGCAGGGTTTGACTGTGGATAACATGAAAAAAAAAAACATTCAGGTTGGTCACTAGGACGTAAAATTCAAGCACAATTCTAGATTTTCAAGGCGAACTTTCCAAAAAGTGAATCGTACAAGCAGATGTTTTCTCTATTCCAACCTTATGTATTACCGACTCTCACCACCCCCCTCCCCCCACACACAAATATATTAACAATATAAAGGGTCTGTGTGATTCCAATGTACCCAAAATATTACCTAATCAACTTCAAGATATCCTATTTTGCAATAATCTTCCGTCTGTCATATAGATTCTTCTGCAAAAGCACTAACAAAGTTAACAGATTGAGAAAATTCTGTTATATTTTCCATACAGCTTTCTTTTTCTTCCTCGATAAAAATAAAAATAAAAGCTAAACTGAGAGAAACTTGCCTCAGGGCATTTATAAATATGTGTAAATTTAATGGGATTTGGATTAATGAAAGTTCCAATTTTCACGTCTGCAGAGAAAAATTGGAATAGACAAAACATCTGCTTGGTACCTTTTTCATGTTTTGCAAAAATTCACGCATAATTCCTGGAGCCAATCATTCACGAATAATTCCCAGAATTCAGTGAATTCCAAGTGAGTAGCCACCCTGATATTGTGCAGCAAATTATACATACGTAGTTCATTTTTCATATCAACAAGTAACTTTTGTTAACAACACAAGTATAGTATTACAATAATTTGTGGATAATTTTGAAAATGATGTAAATAAATGACAATTTGGTTAGAAAATTAATATTTGGTTGTTATATATATCTATTAAAATTTCTTACGGTAATTTTGTACCATTTTAAGTTTTTTGGAACCTAGTTTAGGATTTTTTCGAGCCTAATTTAAAATTTTTAGAACCTATTTTAGGATTTTTAGAACCTATTTTAGGAACCTAAAAGCACACTTTTTAGAACCTAAAAATCCGAGGTCTTTTATCACTTCAACAATATTTCTTCTTTTGGTGTAGAATTTTGGCCCCAGTTGCATGCTGCGCGGCAATATATCTAGAATGCATTACCTGAATGTTTGATATTTCATTTATTACCGAAAGAGACTCACTCAATCCCACACAGATAACAAAATAACGGATTTACGCCTTACTTTTAATATACTTTAGTTTTCCTTTTAGAGAATGCAACAATGGAGGTTTTATTCTCGAAAAAGTGCCGGTTTAATCATAATGCCACAAGTATAATTTCAAAAAGCTCTGGAAATGTGCTATTTTGTTACAAATTGACATTTTTCTAGATTAACGAGTTTAGTGGTTAGTACATTCGCCTCACTTAGTAGTGCCGCAATTTGCTTATTTATGTAGCATTTTTGACCAGTGTAGGCCGAACTGCACCTTGGACATAGAGAAGAGAACTGTGGCACTACTAAGTGAGGTGAGTGTACGGTGCCGGAAATCTACCTGTATCATTTTTATCACAAGCGGAAAATTTTACGAAGGTTCCAGATTAACTGTTTCGTTAGTCATTTTGTCCTTTAAATATACGTTCAGGTACCTCATTCGTCAAGGTTTTCAATTATATTTATTTTTTTAATCAAGGGGATCTCTGGTTCAAATCCTGTTCGGGCTTCTCAGTGGTTCCCAGTTCACTTTATGCTCTAGGCCAATATTGACAGTGAAGGTATACACAAATTCTCCAACGCGTGTTTTGTTTAGATTTCAATTAACATCTTCCCCGATGCTTGGGCAGCATCTATATTCAATCCCCCCTCCCCACAAGCAATTTGGAGCCGAACGGGATTTCAATGCGGAATGAACATCCCTCGAAGTTGATGCCACGCTCGGCTGCTCCAACTCCGTTGGAATGCCATTTTCAACTCTCTTCTTGGTGCTCAGGTCTTCGTATTTACTGTGAAGCAAACTGAAGAGAATAGTCACTATATTAAATCGAGTGGAACTTCGATTAGGGGTAAGGGTCAATACTGTAAGAAGAGGTTATTCACGTGAAGAATATAGTGACTTCCTATACTCACAGGGTCGTATCAGGTACTACAGTACCTTTTCATTACACTACAACAGCTTATATATTCAACAGGGTCTCCCCGATGGAGTACTGGGGTGTAAGGGGTGATTTTCCACGTAGTACACCCAACTGTCAACCTCACTTCCACGTTAGTACACCCTGGACTGCGTTTTGCAGACGAACGAGGCTCTGGCGACTGGCACTCTGGCCAGTATAATTTTGTGTGTGTTGTCCTGTTTTTTTGTCCTGTGTGCTGAGGGCCCTTTACAGCCTCAGCTTTTAACGGAAGTCAGAACATTTTAAGCTTTTAAGATTTTACTTATGCAACGTTCGAGTTGTTCTTTGTAAAGATAAGGGGCTGGACCCCGTATAATGTGACGGGTGCAAAATAGCCTAAGTGCTGACGCACCCAAAATTTTAACATCAAATCAAATCAAACCGATGGAGTACTGGTATCGATGTCGCCTTGTAATCAAACGGCGTCTGGTTCGATCCTTGTTGAAAGCACATAGTGGTTCTGAATCCACGTTAAACTGTAGGTCCACTCTCGATTAGCCTCTCTGTGCATAGAGTGAAATTTGACAATATCGGGTGTCCCAAAAGTTGCTTGACCGAGAAATAAATATTTGTATTTGAAAACAATATTTGTGTTATTAAATAAACAATAATTTAATAAATAAATACAAATATTTATTTCTCGGTTAAGCGACTTTTGGGACACCCATATATTCAGCAGTGGTTGGAAGTACGTGGGTGAGTGAGTTGTAATTTCTTTTCTTAAAAAATAATTTTGGCTGCAGTGCAATAAATTTGTAATACATATGACTAAAATTGCAGCTCTCAATTACTTCTTTGCAGTACTTTTCTTATATTGTTTTGATTTAGAAAAAAATCTACAAGATGCACATCGGTCCTCCCCGATCACATATGGTAACGCTATCGCTTAAAATCGATGGTCTCCATGTTCTATTTCTGGTGGAGGTACATTGCACAGTGTTCGGACAACAATTTAAACTGCAGGCCCAGCCTCGATTAGTCGAAATAAGCATGAAGTGGGCTTAAAACAATTTTTTGGTCGGTTTACAATAAGTCATATTCAGTGGTCAGCCTAGAATTTCGTAAGCGCGATTGCGACTGTAAAGGAGAGCTTTTTTAGTCGATGCAAAATTTTTTACAATGTTATAATTATTGGCAGTCTTTTGGGAAAGCAAGGCTAAATGCAAAAGTTATAACCTCTAGCACGCCACTGGTAATATTAGTATTTTATTACTTTTATTTTACTGTTGAAGTAATAGGCCACTAGCAATATTAAGGTTTCAAATAAGATGAAATACCTTGAAAGATTTGAATGCTTACAAATTTCATGAATAAAAAACTTGTCAAGTTATCAAAATGCAATCCTAATTTTTAATTTCAGAAAAAAAACTAGAATAATTCTGAGAATCGGAAAAAAATAAAGAAATGGAATTCGTAAATCCTCAAATCGCAACGTAAGCGTGGTAACGCCAAAGTAACTATTAAAATTACTGCAAATGCAACAGTAAAAGTAACTTCTGATCAGAACACTTTGCTTCCGAATACTCTTGGTCTGTGTTTGATTCAGTTGAATAATACAATTGGGGTCAAGTTTGAGCTTTTCCCTTAAGTTTTGATGTTTTCTATTTCCCTCCCGCATAAATACTGTAGATCTGACACGGACGAAGTCTATACGAAGAGCAGAACTGGGACACACGAGTTCGTTCACGTGCGTCCAAGAAGGAAAGAAAGGAAAGATCTGTTGCTCTTCCACGCCATATGTGTGTTAAATATAGATCGTGACCCATCTTTGCCTAGTAACAATGGCCTAATTGATTTTTTGGTTGAGTTGGTTCCGAAGCACGGCTTTTTTCGCCTTGTACGTACGATCGCGCCTGTTCTCTTCACCAATGCAGCGTATGAACGAACCACTATTTAGATTGCGAATCTGTTGCACAGCAAACTGTAAGGGACTTGACGGTGTGGTGAACGGTTTGTACCGAGTGCATGATCAGGGGCGGCGCCAAGGAGGGGCTGAGGTATCCATGGCCCACCGCTGTTTGCTTTCCTGTTAAAATGTAATAGGCAAATTGCGTGAAAAAATAAAACTAGTTAGATAATGACGAATATGATAGGAAACCTTACAGGATTTGAATCCAGGGCAGGATCTCTAGTATAGGAGCACGCTCTGCAAACCCCTGGATCGTTAACACATTATACTGTTAATTACTTTATATAATTACTACATCATGTTGTCAAATGTAATGGAACTCAATTTTATTGTTGGATAATAAACCCTTGTTTGGATCACGTAATAACAAGAAAAAAGAGGGGAACCCCCTGAAGAAGCCCACCTCTACCCGCCTACTTTCAGGGGTAGCACTTCTTGTCCTGGTTCCTTTGAATAAACCAGTCCTCAGAATTTCGGTTCCCCCGTTTTATCAGTCTTTATTATTTTACATCGTATACGTGGTGTGTAAATGACATAACAATTAGCATTAATTTCAGCACCAAGCCTGTTCTGGATCCCAGGACAGGCTTGGATTACATTCACTATATTCATTCATTACATTTGATACATAGATGTGTGATACAATTTTTATGTGTGTGTGTGTTCAAATTAAAAGTGTTATGAAATCAATTATGCTAAAGGAATTGGCACTAAAGGAGGCATTACCCCTTTTTTACTTATTACCTGTGAAGGATCTAATAATAGGAAAAGGTTTAAGCAATGTATTGGTCATTTAGAAAATCTACTTGTTTTTACTATTTGTAGGCCAAAAATGCATTTTTTATTTTGCATTTGAACCAGTTTTTAGGACATTAAATGCTTTGCCCCAGGCATGAATATTTCTTATTTCCTTGACACTACATTCCAGTTTTCTTTTCATCTTCCTCGTTGCAGATGGATTAACTAACTTGACCACTCCAATCCACCATAAAGGAGGGGGAGGGGGAATCCCTGGCGTAGAGCCGCGGCCAAAGCCTAATTTAACGCCGAGTGACTACGTCAGAATGACGTAGAGCTCAACTGTAATGTGAAATTTGCTTTGAAATTTGAATCGGTTGTCTGCTGGCGAAGGTCCCTAAAATCACCATGCTGCATCAATAAACTTTTTGTATGCGTATTTGCGTGTGATGACGTTACTGGATCATCCAATCGGAAACGAGCTCGTGAGTGTGCTCACAAAAGACATCTCTCCAGTGCGAGACTCGTCGAGATTTTACATGGAATAAACACAGGCGCTACAAGTTTTCAACAGAAAGGGCTACCAGGGACGGAGACAGCGACAAACTGAGGAGGAATAGGGTGCTTTGAATAGGTCGTATCTATCAATTTTTCTTCCTATCCTCTATCCCGGGAATCTCTGGAGCATGGCCGCGCATAAGGGGGAAGAGCGAGTGGGCGGAGCGAAGCTGTACACGCTGCTGCAAAGGCTGGTAGCTGCAGGTCGCTTCCTCCCCTCCACTCAACCCTGTTCCATCGCACGTGTTCATTGGTCGAGCCCTTTTGAGTCACTACTTGCGCAGAGATATGCTTTCGTTCGCACGCTCCAGGCATACCCTGGACAGAGTTTAGCATAAGGTGAAATTCAAATTTAGTTTATTTCTCTTGATCAGAGAACGAATCATTTCCACGTATTCATTACAATTCAGCTACCCCGGTTTCGCCTGATTTATAATTTTCACGTGGATGTTTAACCATGTAAACCAACTTTTCTCGTATATTTTTTGCACATTTAGCTTTAATGAGAGAAAGAGAGAGAGAAGATTCATGGGAATTTGCTCATTATATAATATGCAAACTACTAAAATAAGCTTTTAAACCGGAATTTAACTAAATTATTTAAAGAAGTTAAAGACTGGTTTATGTACGCCACTGATTGTTCTCAATCGCACCCTTCTAACGACCGGGTTTTGTACGGGGGGAGGACGATGAAGCCGAAGAAAAATTGGTCGGCCTGCATCGTCAGCTCCACCGCTGCAAACAGCGTTGGCGGGAGAAAACTGCTTGTTCTTTTCTGTTTCTATGCAGCGTTTAGTAGAGGCAATGTTGCTACGTAGGTAAATCGAGATCCAATTTTTGGTGAAAATGAAAATTTTATGAAAAAATACCGAATTGCAGAAATATTTTGAAGTTGTCAAACTCCTGTTTTTGTTTTACTTGCGTGCCTGCATTGGTGTTTTAGTTCTATCATATCTAATTCATCTAAATGAATCTAGGTGTGTAATAAATTAAAATTGTTGCATTAAACCAGGCCAGATTTTCAGGATACGCCACTAGTTTTTACCTGTGTGGAATTGTCTCGGTCGGTGCTACCGCAATGGGATCTGTTGCCTTTGGAACACTGACGACTCCGGTCACGGAATCTACAACGACGAGTTGGGATTCGTCGTGCTGACCACACGTCACCCCCGTAACAGGGTGAGCCCGGCAATCGGTAGGTAGGCCCTGGCCCTCACGGTCTTTTGCGCCACGGGTAAAAATAAGTCATGCGGCCTCAAGTTTGAGCTGACACAACTAAGATTTTTACGAATATGAATCCATGAATGTCCGGATATTACTTTATTCTTCTCCATATTTCGAGTATTTCCATGTGGTTCTAAAATACAGGATTCTTGGTAATAATTCCAACCATCTTTTTTTAAAGCTGCCTCTGTGTTTGAAAACGTTGAACGATCGAGTCGAGCAAAGATCTTGCTACAGAGAGTTCTAGATTTGAGTCCTGATCTAAACGTGAATGTTCCTTTGTGAGTGTCACTTTATCAGTTTAATGTCATTGCTAGGGCTTGGAAGTTGAAGACCTTAAAATAGCCAAAAAGACCTATAAAAAGATCTAAAAATATCAAAAACAGGACCTAAAAAGGGGAAAAAAGGACGTATAAATGTGATCCAAATTAATTAATAACTTCAGTTTTAATTACATATTTAATTAATAAAAAAATAAAAAATTCTGGTGGTATGGAACACCCAGTTCGAAAAACTGAAAGCTTCAAAACAAGAAAAATTTGCCACTTACAGCGCGACCTCCCAGACAAGTGGCAGCGGTGGCTCAGTGGGCGGCCCCTGTGACGGAGTGGTTTGCACATCGCGCTACGACGCCAGGGGTCCCGGGTTCGATTCCCGGCTCGGCCATGGATGTTTGTGATTGTCTGTCCTGAAAAGTCTTGAAATTGAAATATGAATGAAATGATATGAGTGAATGAAGTGTGATGGGGGAAGCTTCCGCATAGGGGCTTTCCTTTACAATGGAAAAAAAAAAGAAAAAAAGTCGGTAACGCGTCTGACTACCATGCTAAAGGTCCCGGGTTCGATCCCCGGCCGGTTCAAATCCGGGAACTTTTCTAACGATGGAAGCGGCTCCGGCGCCCACCCAGCGTCGAATAACATGGGTACCTGGGGGAAACCCTATGGGGTAAAGGCGGTCAGGGGCGTGATGCTGATCACATCACCCCCACTCACGACCGGATCAAGAAACTGTGGGGCGTTACCCCCACACCCCCTATACGCCTTCATGGCGTGGTGCTATGCACAGGGGAGCACTTTACCTTTTTTTTTTTTTTTACAGTACCTGCTTCAGTCGTCCAAAAATATATTTATTTATTTATTTTTTATTTCTTTACTACAGAAAGGATGTTTAAGAGGTGATGAACTGATGATGATTCGAATTGAGAACGGGCAGTTAAAACGTAGTCGAAAGAAGGTGAAGTTGCAAAAAAAAAAAAAAGAGCCGTTAAGACCTGAAAAAAGGCTAAAACAGAACCAATAAGCCAAAAAACGCCGAAAAAGGCAAAAAAGGACAAATAAAACCCACCTTTTTCTGGCCTACAATGACCCAAAATGAACATATATTATGTTGGGCCTCATCTTCGGACACTTGGGAAAAAAAAAAGATTTTTTCTCAACTTTCGAGCCCTAGTAATCACCATTTGATCCCCAATCTTGCGATCAACCAAAAGTAGCAGAAAGTCGACGTAAGTAAAGTACAAATGCAAATATTACAAATAGTTTTCATTTGAGCCGTCAACCCTCCACAAACTTAGTTCCAGACGTTCAATCATTCAATACAAGTGTTGTGCGTAATTTCAATGTCGGCTTGTAACTCTGCCAAGAGCGGCTTTTGCTCTCAAAGGGGACATTGAATCAATTAGCGTTGTTGCAGTTTAAGTGAGGTCGATCTTTCGAGTAATCGAATGAGGACTGGAGGTGTTGTACACTCAAAAATTGTTGTTCGTTGCTGCGAGCATTGCTTCAACAACTAGTACATTTTTTCCTGCTGTTAAATTGAACGAGCGGTCTATTTCAGTCACTAAAAGAAACTTCTTTGCGCAGTTTTTGTTTTCCATCGCATCGTGCTTTTAATGTTTACGTTACTTAAAATTTATGCATGTTAGTCTTGCCAGTGTAGATACATATAACATGCGATAATAACACTAAATCCTGAGTTAAGTGAACGTGCTATTGAAAGACATATGTAGTGCATGTGTGTACACGCGTGTTAACATGTGTATGGCATGTCTACAGCTTCGGCTGGTTCTTTAAAATTCAGTAGGCCGAATTCAAGTATCGTATCTTAGCAGTTTCTTGGACCATCCATCTTCTTCCGTATAATTTCGATTCGTCTGTGTATGAACGAGTAATGAGTAAGAGTTGAATCAAACTTCTAATTTGCTAGTTGAGCGGAAACAAGGAACGGGCAATAAAGGAGCAATTAAAATTATGGCAGGAAACAAGTTTACTCGGAGAGGCCAATAGCAGTTTTAGATTTTTTTTCCATAATTCTATTTTTCTTCGAGAGAAATTCACGTATTTTGTTGCTTTGCATGTTTACATATGAGCTAATTAAGTTTTGTAACCTAAAATCATCTTCTGTACAGGAGTAATTAGTGAGAATATCTAGAACATAAAGGCCGATGCATTCCTTCAACAATGTACCCCGGGAGGGATAACAAAAATGCAACACGTAATTTAATGGACAATTGAAATTGTATATTTGTCAAAATTTGCGGATTTATTTTGAATCATTACTATTGGCAGTTAGGGCTTCACTGCGGTGGAGTATACTTTAAAATAGTCATTGGATTTGTACACCTGCTATGACGCAGTGGTAGCGTCGTTGCCTTGTAATTAAGGGGTCCCGGGTTCGATACCCGGTGAAGGCCCATTGTGGTTCGGATCCCACTTTAAACTGTAGGTCCAGTCCCGATTAACCTTACTGTGCATAAAGTGGACTTAGAACACCAAATCAATCAATTGTACACCTGCTGTGGATGTATCAACTGTGAATGGTCAATTTGTACAATAACTATCCAATTTTGTTGCTTCTAAGAGGGAAATTATAAAGAAACATTGTCCTTTAACGTAGAAATAGAAGTGGGACATAATGTTTTGAATAAAAAGGTCAAAGCCTAACTTTAGTCTTGGTACAAAAATATTCGCCAAGAAAATAAATGCAATCAATAGAACTGAATCTCAATTGATTTGTTCATTATCATACTAATAACTGTCCATCACTGTGATATGAATTAACCAGTTCCACTGAATGTTAAGGGTTCTGCTATTAATGCCTAATAATCTGCAAGAACTGTGTGAACATTTATGCAAGATAGGGCAATAAACTTGGCTTTGAAAATCTCTTAATGAACCTGGAAGTATAACTTCTCCTAGCTTATCTCAAGTACCTGCGAAAGCAACAAACTGCGTGCAAAATTGTCTTGTCAGCTGCTAGATATTTCACGCCCAAGCAATAAAGCCGTCGTGATGTATTCTGCATTTTCATCAGTCCAACCACTGGCGGCAAGCTTACAAATAGATCAATTACTCGGATATTAGCAAAAAGGAAGGTGTAAAATGCGTGTGTTACCATGTAATTAAATTTTTAATTGTTCTATTCCAAGCACCTGCTTCACTTTTATGCATACATTTACGCGTTGGAAGTTCATACCTAACCATCGATAACAAGTAGTTTTCTGGTAATACGATCTTTCCTCTATGGTGTATGACTAATTTAATGGTTCATACAATTGTTCTGACAAAGCAGAGGCAATTTGGAAGATGTATGACTTTTTTCTTCGTATGCTTAACCACTGTAAAAGGTAATACATACATAAAGTATTCAATACAAGAAATGCTATAATCTAATTAATTCCCTTTCAATTTGAAAATATGTCTTAAAATCCAATGTTATCCTAAACTCTTACTTCCATTTGGTGAACGTGCATCCAGTAGTTAGCTACCTATTAAGATTAAAGAGAGAACATTGGAAATGATTTGCATTTATACCCTGTGTCCTTCCACTTCTGTAAAATGTATTTACGTATACGAAATATTGTACAGTCACCGGCAATAAAAATGGGACACCTGGATCCTGACATATCCGCTTCCCTGCAATGCGTTGTGTGTGTTGTCCAACTCTACACCGATAAGCCAACTCCAATAGCAACTTTTCAATAGGAACTTTGGTTATCGCCTTGAGGTAGGTTGTCCCCTCCATCCGCGTTCTGCTAATTCAATCATTTACATGCGGTTATCCCAGAGGCAGGAATGTACTCCTTAAACTAGTGTAAAAGGAACACTTTTTCAAATTGGACGGGAAAACTTCCGTACTGTTCTTAGAAAAACTTTATGTGCTCGGACATCTGTTATTTATTATTTCGGTTTTCGAGTTTGTTAGATTCTGAACTCTTTATATATATATAATATAGATAGATAGGAGTCCTGGATGTTGGCAGTCAATCTGGCTTAAGCAAGCGAATGCCTTTCTTCTTAAAAAGCTGTCTCATTTTATTTTATTTCTAACTTACTATATATCAACCCTTGAGACAATGAGAAAAAAAACCGTAAGAATGGTGTAGATATCACGCCCATTGTTCATGTATTAAATAACACTTCCAAATGGCCAGCCCAAACAATAAACAGGAATGTAATATTTGTTAGCCTCAGCTTACTTCTCGAGTAAAAAGGCATTTCAATTGTTTGGGCTTTTGTTTATTGCTTTTATCTTATATTTGTATGCACAGATCATACTGCAACCAAATAGTTCTCCAGAACCAATTTGGTTTATTGCAATTTTTCCTTGGTTTCTTCAAGGGTCTTTGTCTGCATCTCTGTACGAGACAATAAATATTACTTGTATGATTTCAGTGCGTTAGATTTATGTGTTCAAATTTAAATACACACAACACTCGTAATAGTTTATGGCTTGTGTGTAAATTTATTTTGGAATGGAGCGATGATCATGATATCCCGTGCCTCTTTTGCCGCATAAAATCAGTTAAGGGTTAAAAAAAAAATCCTTTCATACCGCTGGTTGTAAAGAACTGGAATACCAGCATGCTGAGGTAGCAAAATAATAAAAAGCCACTCGACAGAGAATGTAAAGAGTTAATACTGGTATAAAGGTAACGTTGACGTGATTTTCTTAATAAGCTGTTTGCATAATAAGATATATTTGTGAATGCAATATACAAGATTACACTAGGGGATCAACAAAAAGTAGTCGGAAACTGCACCTAGATGAAATAGTCTCTATTTGCACATTCTTGGTTTTGGCATTGGAGCGATGATATTTTATGTACAAAAAAAAAAAAAAAGTTTGTGTTATGAACTGCTTAATTTATTGATCCTTCTTTTCAGGCTGTTACACTGGATTCAAAGCAAAGTTCCTGATCTTCCTATCACAAACTTCACTAATGACTGGAACGATGGCCGAGCGGTCGGGGCTCTCGTTGACGCTGTTGCACCCGGTGAGTGTTTTAGTAGATATTTAAAGAGTGGACAAAATTGCATCTGAAATTATGTGTGGGAAAACATTGGAATGCCAGTGGAACTACTATTTGCCTTACATGTTGAAAGCAGTTTTTGGGATTTACAAGTTACCGTTTCCAAATAACGATAACTATAAACCGCGTTTGGTCCAACCTGGTAGCTTTCCCACGTTCAACGGTTCTTGTGTCATTCAGGAATGATATTAAATGCCATAGTAACCAGTAACAATCAAGAGAAACCGATATTCAGAAAAGTGTAAAAATAAAGTTTTCCTAATTCTTTATTGATAACACTTAAATGTACAAATGAGAAAATAATATGTAATTGCAAAATGTAGTATTTCAATTAAAAGACTGTCGCAGAAGGTAAGATGTCCCCTTGTGCATTGCACCGTGCAACGGACATACATAGGGGTCTGGGGGTAGGGCTGCACCCATTCTCTAATTTCTGCCATAGTGGAGGTGATCTGATCAGCACCGCGCTCCGGTTGCCTATTTCTCCAAGGGTGAACGAACCCCCGTGCCCCATAAGCTGGGACGTTAAATGGAAAATTCCCATCCGAGAATCGAACCAGTCTCTTTCGCATTGCAGGCAGCTCGACGTAGCATCGAGTAGGGCCTAACTATTATTTCCTCCTGGAATCTGGAGTGACAGCGTCTAAATCCACCGCCTCAATGGAAAGTCACGGAAGAAGTCATGCATGGAAAAACTATATACATCTGAGATACGTAAAAATTCATCTAACATGTATTCGTCATTGTAACGAATATTGTGATGAGCGTGTATGTGGAATGCCAATCTTTTTCCTCCTCCTGCTCTTTCGCTGCACGAGAAACAGCGTTTCGTGCCACGGCCTGAGAGGAGTCCAATCTCTTTATGAACTGCGAGTGTCATATTGATTGTCGTCTCCTCCTCGCTTGTGGGGAAATGAATGTCGTAACTGGAAGACACTTGAGTGGAACGAGAGAGAAATTGCCACGCTCTGCACCCGAAGGAAATGCAGCTTGTTACGGCATGGAGAATTACCACTGTCACTTTCCAAATGAGAAAAATATCAAAAGACATCTCTGGGAATGCATAACTAGGTCTTCTTCCACTTTCTCGTACGATTAGGAGACATGACGTGAGTTTTGCATGCCGACGTCCGTGGCGGAGTGGTTAGCACAGCGTGCTACGACGCAATGGGTCCCGGGTTCGAATCCAGGCCTGGACATGGACGTTCTTTGCGAGTGTCCCCTTCATCAATTTCATCATATCATCACTCATCCTCATCTTCGCGATTAGCCAAAAGTGGCAGAAAAGCGAAGTGTAAAATAAACCAAATAAATCGAGGGTATTCTCCAAATATCTACCTTGATCGATCTGTGTCTGTTGTGATAATAATTTGTAGTTTTCTAGCAGACTACTATACTTAAAGGGTGCTAAATTTGTATCAATATTAATGTTATATTTCACGACGAAAAGAGGCGAAGAAAAGAAGTGAAAACTACTTCTAGGGCATTGCAAATAAAGGAATCATTGGTCCCACTCCTATGGGAATTTTAAAAAAAGACTAGTATTGATTAGCATATCAGTTAAATAGGCATTAAGAACCTACACAAATAGTGTTGCCCACGGGACGAGACGGGACAGGCTTTTAAAAATTCGAGACGAGATTGACCATGTGTCATAAGACAAACGAATATTTTCGGGACGAGACAGAATTTCCACGAGACGAGACAGGCCAAAGTCTCGTCTCGTGGGCAACACTATACACAAATAATGAAAAAAATGATGACCATTTTTCGTTCTACGAAACTATTGAGTTTCTCTATCCACTGAAATCTAGAATTTTTCTAGAAAATTCTATTTTATTTTGCCTAATTATGATATAAATGTTTAGTTATGAGCGTTTTATAGTTATCCCTCCCCCCAACCGTGTTCCATCTTGGAGCCTGCCCTCCCACATTTTATTCCATGTGTGCGGGCGCGTTAAGATATCTGTTTTAGAAGATGAGGTGTGGCTTAACACCATAACATGCTACCATTCACAGTGGCCTTCGGCATTCTTTTGTATTGTTTGCTTCGCGCATGGATGGACACCTTTCTGCGCACTGCTGGCTGTATTCTTCTTCCGCTCTCGATTTCAGAACGAGATCATTAGGGGAGATGAACGTGGCGTGCCGTGTGGGGGACAATGATGGGTTAGTTGTATTAATAAAAACCCATTGTTGACTTGTTCATCGATTATTTAGTGAGCTTGTGGTTTATTTATTTTCGAATTTTAATTGACAAATAAGAAAAACTCAAACTAATGGTCAGTTTCACCCAATGCTTTAGTCCCAAAATTTTAAGAGGGTCTACGCTAAGTTTTGTTAAAAATTGAATGGAGACCATCTTTCGATCAGTTATGTTATCCTAAAACCAAAATGCTGTTTATGATAGAATACTGATGGTGATATGCTCATAATTGGCATTAGAAAGGCATATTGCAACGGAGAAGGTATTTAAAAAATAAAATATAGGAAACTCATATATTAATGATTCTATTTAAACGTTTAGGTTATACCGTAGTAATTTATATGCTGCTGTAGAGGCAATATATTGCATTTTATTTTCTTGTTGATGTTGCTTTTGTGAATAGCAACTTTAATAATACAGCTAATACGAGTAATAGTTTAAATGAAAGAAACTAGAAAAATAAATACTTTGAAGACCGCATTACTTACTTTGAACAATAAAGTCTTGTTCTGGAACAGTTTCTGGCAATTTACTCGAAAACACTCCAAAGCGCCTCTTTTGATCCACCGCACTTGTCACTAAAACTTTTGCACAAACTCTTGAATTAGCGTAATTTGTACCATGGTGGTTTTGATCCATATCTTCACATATTTCTGAGGCTTAAACTGATCAACTGGTGGAGCTTCACGACATTATGTTCCTGATCACGTGAATCCAGAAGTATTTGACTGTTCGGAGTAATGGCCAATTTACATAAATAATTATAAATGAAACTAAAGCAGAAGGCATACTCCAATGAGTAGGATCAACCAGAGGGTATACGGTGTATACCACTGTATACCCCCAACTACGACCCTGGTTTTACTCATACTGACGAATGCACGTAGCAGATTGCTTGAGATGGATGTGAACTGACTAGCACCACTCTCGTCTGTTTATCGGTTTCGTGGATTTTACGTCCCTTTTCTACCACTTGGGTTTATAGTAACAATGATGATGAATCACCGACCTCTGTGGCAGAGTGTTTAGCACAGAGCGCTACTCCGGAAGGGGCTCCGGGTTCGAATCCCGGCCCGGTCATAGGTGAGTCCCTCCATCAATTTCCTCATATCATCAGTCATTCTCATCGTCGCGATTAGCCAAAAGTTGAAGAAAAGTGAGATAAATAAAGCAAAGTAATTTTTTGTCTGTAGTTTAGTGAGACATTGTTATCGAGGGTTGGCAACACTGCTGATGCGACTTTAGCTGTGAACCTGGCATGCTCTGAAGCCGACTGGCGAGGGCGAAAAAGGAAAGTAAACAGGGAAATTGGCGAGGAATTAACGTACTTAACGATAAAGGATGAGAGGAAAATAATTTATGCATAATTCATTGGCAAAGCTAGCGATGCAGTAACATTAGCTACTTTTGGATGATTTAATGTTGAGTAATTTTACAGTTTTGGATTTTATATTTAGTATTTTTGGTCCATATCAGGTTATTTTGCATAGGTTTTCCACTTCTTTAGTTAATCGTCACGATAAGGACAATTAATTACATGGAGAGATGTGCCCTAGTCAGGATTCGAACCCAGAGCCTTCGGCAGCGAGATCGATAATCGAGTACTCAACTCCACTGAGACTACTTTGTAAAATAAGGCATAAATGCAGATTTCGTATCTAAATCATGGTAAATTGAACATTAAAGGTATATCGAGTTAAAGGTGACTTAACTTATTTGCAGGTTGGAGCAGAAATGTTTCATTTAAGTCACTGGTTCCTGTTAATCGCGACGATGAGGTAATTTTTTTAAAAAAAGTTTCCGACTGAAGTCCACTTTCTGCGCCGATTTAAGTTCACTTTATGCACAGATAGGCTAATCTGGACTGGTCCTGCAGTTTGAAATGGAATCCGAACCACTATGCGCCTCCACTGGGTATCCAACCCCGGACCCCTTGATTACAAGGCGATGACTTTGCCACCACGCCATAGGGGAGGACCAACGAGACGAAAGAGCGTAGGGATGAAGGGGATTTGTTAAGATCTAATAGTAGTTTACATACTCAAAAACTATTGTAGTTTACATACTCGCAGTCGAGATTTGAAGATCATAAAGTTGAACGAAATATTCTACCAATCTTCTATTAATTTGTAGTAAATTATGGTGTGAAAGAATACTACCTAGGTATTTATATTTTGAAAAAAAAAAATACGTCACTTAAAAAGCATTTTTAAAACGAGTGGTACGCATGTAAAATAACGAAATATTGTTTGCTCTTACCAATAAAAATGTTGAAATCACGTCTACGTCTACTCAACTAGCTTAAATGTTTATTAGAATCACACATGCTACGATTCATAATTTTCTGGCGTAATTTATATTTAAAAAAATTAAAACAATGAGTTAGCTCTCTAATACATCAGTAAAACTTCTCTTTTCGAAACATAATATGTAAAACGCTACAGTCTGTCAATTATTAGTTATGAAATTTTCTGCTAACCTAAGGTCCTGTGAAATATTTTTAAAATTACATTACTGGCCACACTCCACGCAATTACTTCATACTTGAACAATCATTGAAACGAAACGTTTGGTTACATTTTACAATTTTCTACTGTAAATATTTGATGAAATTAATGCATCTAAAATCATCTAACTCAACTTGTAGATACATTGACATATTTTTTTATTCAAACGTTATTTTCACTTTATTGGAAAATAGTACACGTTTTAGGTTGGGAATGAAACCGTTCACAGTAACTTAACTACGTTTCATATACTGTTGGCAGGTTGTTAATACGCGTAATTTCACTACGTTACTGAAAGATACATTTGTCGTCAAGGTACTGTTTTCTTGAATGCGGGGGAATTCCATATTTGTTTGCTATTTTTTAAAGTCTGACATGACACCAAGTTGATTATTTTACATGGCTAACTGTAAAATAAGAAAATTCTTCAAGTACCATGTGAAACATCATTACATCTAATTTGCAACTAGTGACATGTCCCTTGTTTTGTATACATTGGAATCAATCTCAAAATTTCAACTTCTTTATAGCTAAGTATCATTCTCGTTACCTGGTAATCGGGAACCTGGGGCTTCGATTCTCTGATAGAACTTACCGAATTCATTACAGCTTTAATTAGCCCTAGTATATGAAATGGATTTTCAGAGTAGTTTCCTCACTTGAAAGTAAACATTTTAGAACATTTCCGATAGAAAATTAGCGTGGTTCTTCTTACCTTTACTTCTCTGCACTCATTCGCAAACGTGTTTTCTCCATTGCGGGTTCGAATCCCGGCATGGGTGTTCATCATATCATTTCTGATCCTCATGTTCGTGATTAGCCAAAAATGTCAGAAAAGCGAAGTAAAATAAACTAAATCAATAAATCAACCCAGTGTTTATTACCTTGTAATTAATTCAGTATTTGTCCTTCGTCGTCAAGGGATTGAACCTGGCTTAGAATTTCCCAACATTAAGTGATTCAGTAGTCAAACAACATATAACCCTTTGCTTTACACAACCAACCAAAACGCTTCAACCATTCTGATTACAGTGTAAATCTTTGATGTGAACCAGATGAGTATCTTTTATCTTCTCTGGCAATTACAGATCAGGCTTTGCTCTTGTACGCCTCGGGGATGCTTCTTCAATAATTAATCGAGAGAGATCGTGAAGATAAATCCTTGAATCTTGCCGCCATCGAACTGGAGGCTATGCTGTCCAATACTTGGCAGGACGTTAGCCCCAAACATGCAACCAAACTCCAAGGTCACTGCATGATTTGCAAGAAGTGGGCACCCGAGCAGCTATCCCGAGCCACGTGGCTTGTAAATCGGTTGTTCGATGTGCATTGACGAGTCTAGCGGATGCACGCAGGGCATTTGCAGATTTTGAGAACTGAATGGCAGCTTCGTGGATGGATCCATTTGCACATGTTGCATGACCGCAACGACTCGTTTTCTTGCCAGCGATGTGTGACACCTGCCAACTCAGCCATGCACCTGCTTTACGACGTCACAGCGCGGGAACCTGCCAAGAAGTGTTTCCAACCTAAGTTCGAATTTCCTTTGAAATTCTATCACGGTCACGCCTCTTTTTTTCCTTTTCTTTTTCATTTTGTATCATATCCTCCTTGACCGTCACGCTCTTCGGCTGTCCATGAATGATACGTTTCCTTGCAGTATATTATTTTTGTTACACACATTGTGTTAGTGTCGGAGGCGTGCTCATGGAGGGTTGGTGAGGGGCAAGGACTACCCCCTGAAATATCTGGAAAGACTTCATAGAATTCAAATTTTGAAATTGCTGCGTGAATACGTTGAAAGACAGCAGATTATGCACCTATGCAAATTATTATAGTGCTGGGAATGCTTTATGACAGGGATTCCCAACCTTTTAACGTTGGCGGCACCCTTGGGAATGAAATTATAAACTTGGGGCACCTTTGTTAGAATTTCTTTTCAATTTTTAATCTTAAATCTAAGTGGAATATGTTATCAGGAGCAAGTTATATTTATTGTCAAATAAATACCTACTCCAGTGCTAATGTTATTCATTTATTGAGTGGTAATATAAGTAACATTTTTTATATTAATTTTTTAACAATATATTTTTTCGTTTATCCCTACAATATCTCGGGGCACCCCCAGACCGATTCCCGATTGGGAATCACTGCTTTATGAGAATCCTCTTATTTGGGGGAAAGTTTTAGCCCAAGTTTCCCCCACTTTAAGCACTGCTGCCCCCCCCCCCCCCGGGGGTAAAAACCCTGTAGGCGGCCTTGGTGAGGGGTCGAAGGCTCCTTTGACCCAATATTCCTAAAAAAAAGAACGTCAAAGGCAGGAAAAGATGACAAAACAAGGACAGATTACTAACAAAGTATACGTAACTCCTTCCCTTTCGAAAATCCTGAGCACTCGACGTGTTAGTGTAGAGCCGACATACGTGGCGGAGTGGTTAGGTCAGCGCGCCACGTAGCCAGAGGCCTGGGCATGGGTGGTCTTTGTGAGTGTCCCTTCATCAATTTAGTCATATCATCACTCATCCTCATCTTCGTGATTAGCCGTAAGTGGCAGAAAAACGAAGTTAAATAAACCAAATCAATCAATCATGTGTTAGGGTACACACTCCTGCAAGAGATTTTGAAAGTTGTTTGTTTCATGGTATTTTCTTGTATCGTAATCTGATTAAATATCTCACCGCGGTGGCTCAGTACGTCGACCTCCGTGGCGGAGTGGTTAGCAAAGCGCGCTACAACGCCAGGGGTTCTGGGTTCGAGTCCCGGGTAAGGCTTGGGTATTTGTGTTTGTCCAGATGATAAGAATATGTAGCAATTGAAAAGTGTAAAAGTGAGAAAAAGTGTGAATGGTGGAGGATACCTCCGTGTACGGGTTTTTCCTTTTATATAAAAAAAAAAGTCTGTAACGCGTCTGACTACCATGCTAAAGGTCCCGGGTTCGATCCCCGGACGGTTCAAATCCGGGAACTTTTCTTACGTTGGAAGCGGCCCGGCGCCCACCCAGCGTCAAATAACATGGGTACCCGGGGGAAACCCTGGGGGGTAAAGGCGGTCAGGGGCGTGATGCTGATCACATCACCCCCACTCACGATCGGATCAAGGAAGTGTGGGGCGTTACCCACATACCCCATATACGCCTTCATGGCGTGGTGCTAAGCACAGGGGAGCACTTTACCTTTCTTTTTACTGGTAATACGAAAAGCTAAAGTTCGTACAGTTTTTTCAGTTTTTTTTGTCTAATTAGGTGAACAGTATTTCAATTTGTGATATAATTAAGCCTTGTTTAAAAAACACTAAGTTGCTGACCAAGGCAGTTTATTAAGATGTAAAAACACTTAACATGTAACGTTTCAACCCTGTATCATTTTAGTTTAGTTCTTCGTCTGAGGAAGATCCTGATACAGGGTTGAAACGTTACATGTTAAGTGTTTTTACATCTTAATAAACTGCCTTGGTCAGCAACTTAGTGTTTTTTTCAATTTGTTGTTTAGTTTTATTTGTCGTTTTTTGTATATCTCGTTTTGCCCCGATGAGGATGGACGATGAACCGATGAAGCAGATGATGAAAATACGCATCCATTCCTTGCCCGGGATTCGTACCTAGACCTCTGACACCGTTGGCGTTGCGATAACCACTGCGTCACTGGCCAGTATATGTAGATAGAAAGCAGTTTCTGGCTCTGTCTTCAAGGATTGATTGATTGAGTTTATTTTACTTCACGTTTTGTGCCTCTTCGCTAATTTGCGAAGATGGGGATGAGTGATGAAATTGATGAATGGACATTCACAAACAACCAAGCCCGACCGGGATTTGAACCCGGGACCCTTGGCGTCGCAGCGCGATGTGCTAACCACTCGGCCACAGGGTCGGGCTCTGTCTTCAAGGAGTCCTGGGTTCTGTCAGATTGTAATGAGCATACGTTGCCATCGTCTGTCGCTCCAAATTTTAACCATTCTGACACCTCTTACCAGTGGTGGCGATCGAATCTACGACGGATGTGCGATTTGTAAAATTCAGAGAATTAATTAGCGGTTCTTATCCAACGTTGAACTGATAACATTTTCCTACTCTTTCTAATATATCTAATAAGATGGCGAGAACAGTACGAGTCCTGGAACATTCCTTTCACTTTCTGCTACAGCTGAATAGTAGATTAAATAGGGACTTTATCTGCAAGCACTAACCTAGTGGTAGGATCTGATTCCACGGTAGCGAATGCCATGCCATGAAGGCCATAGATGGAGGTGATGTGATCAGCACCATGCTCTAGAGATTCTTGGAGGGGCTCCTGGTTTTCCCTGTAACAAATATGAACAGTTGGTAGGCATCATGAAAACAGTGCTCCAAAATTTGATGCATTCACCACACAGTCACACGTGTGACTATCTTGTTATCCTGGAGAGGGTGTGGCTATACATCCAATCAGACCTGAAAATCTGGAAGAGTCTGGCAAATCAACCTATGAGTGAAAAAGTCAGGGAATTTTTGTGCTTACCAGGATTTAGGAATGGAAATTAAGTCATTATTTTCTTGAACCAGCTTCAACATAAAAGTGTCTATCTTTGTAAATTTATTTTGAACGATGCTCAATAAACTTCACTGTCTTAAACACTAAGCGCAGTTTAATACTAAAATGTAGCTTAGGAGCATATTATAGAGCAGAATGTTGTGGAATTTTATTGTAGAATTCTTTGGAAAAACTGGAAAGGTTTAAGGGTTATATGCGTGTGTGTGTGTGTGTGTGTGTGTGTGTATATATATATATATATATATATATATATATATATATATATATATATATAAATGAATGAGAATCATGAATCGGCCAAGAGAGGTCACGTCGAAATAAGACGACTTCATATGCGTCTCAAGTCAATAAAAGTAGTTCCGCTTCTGCATCCCACGTATACCCACACAGAACGGCAATGGCTGTAAGGAAGAACTTCTATTCTTTTTCCCTCACCATACTTCAGAAGTAGTCTAGTATCCATTCTCTGTTGATGTTTACTTCCCTCAGCCACAAATTGTGAGAGTTTGAATTTAGGTTTTAAGTCCACTTTATGCACAGGAAGTAGGGTGACCATACGTTCCGTTTTAACAGGGACAGTCTCGTTTCAGAGGCGTGTCCCGGTCGTCCTGTCCATATTATTAATAAGTCACTATTTGTCCCGTTTTATAAACTGTTGGTGTGCCCCTCCGATGGTGTAGTGGTAGCATCGTGGCGTCGCCTTGTGATCAAGGGGTCCCGGATTCGATACCCGGTGGAGGCACATGGCACAGTGGTTCGGATCCCACTTTAAACTGAAGGTCCAGTCCCGATTTGCCTTTCTGTGCATAAAGTGGACTTAAAATCACAAATCAATCAATTATAAACGGTTGATGAAGAATAACGCTGATCCCAAGAAACACCATCCCACATTTCTATTTTGCATAGAACTTAATATTTGTTCCATAACCATATTATTCCTCAATAGCTAAAGACAAACGTAACCAGTTTTCTCCAACTTGTGTTTCACTTGTTTCTGTCGATGAGTCATTTCTCTGCCCGTCTGTCATCTGGAGTTTCTTTTGTCAAGTGCACTACACCAGGTGAGCCACAGTTGCTCGAAGATTTCAGTCAACAAAAGAAGTGACGTCATCGTGACTTAATGCAGGTTGCTAAGGCGGGAAATGTTTCACTTCCACAAGAGGCCATTTTATTGTTGTCTAAACTTGCCATTAAAAATTATCCTTTATCATTGTCTTTCTTTCTCATTTATCTTAGTCGTCCAAAATTGACGGGCGTTAAGGTTGGTTCCCAGATACGAAACTTCCTTAGTTGCGTGGTCAACTGATGTAAGCCCATCTCCAAGTATAAAACTAGAAGACGACGTGAGCAGGACCATGGACATATTCTGTGGTCACCAAAAAATAGTTCCCCTTGGAAGGAGAAATATACCTACATACTTAACCCCAAACATTATATTCGTTTATGTTGGTCAGCACCCTCCCCTCGATGCCAGGGGCCCAGATTTGAATTCTGGCGGGGTCACTGGTGTTCTTTATGAGTGTCCTTTCATCAGTTTCATCATATCACTCTCACGATTAGCCAAAAGTGGCAAAAAAGCGACGCTAAATAAGGAACATCAAATATAAAATCAAACCATTTATGGTATGATTACCGTAGGTGCCAATTTTCGGGGACAAGGCAGTCTCTGCGTCTCCAAAGTACTTCGACGGAGCACAGTACTACCCCCCTCAATATCCAATCTAGGTTAACAAATTTTTATTTTGGGATAGGGATATATGAAAAGTAAGTTTTCTTTCTCTAAAACATGTAGTCGTTCAGGAGATATGAAAGTGTTTACACTTCGAGTTGTCAGAGGTTGGTTAGATGATAATACCTCAGAGCTGAACAATTTTATTGGTCGAAATTAGTAATAAAAAGTGGATACTCATTCCAAACTTATTTTTCAAGCAACGTTTATTGTTGCACTTGCTTTTATACTGTTAGTAATGTAATATTTCTACATCCACAGTAATGTTTCAAAAAATTACTTTAAATCTGTTTTTATATATAATATACGCACACACACCTGTGTGTGTTAATGCACAAAATTGTCCCTCGCAGATATATATAGTATCTTATACTATATGGCCTCTCCAATGGCGCATTAGTAACGCGGTTGCCATGTAATCAAGGGGTTCGATCCTCGATGGAGGTATATTGCAGTGGTCGGATTCATCTTTAAACTGTAGGTCCAGTTCCGATTAACCTGTGTGCGTGCATAAAGTGACCTAAAACAAACTCTCATAAACTTGGACTTAAACCATAAATCTTTCTCCCTCAAAAATTATATAAATTATTATAGAGCAATCAGGTATACGTCATCCATATATTTTCCCAAAGAACATCTTGGGTTTTTTTTTTTTTTTCAGAAGCATTTGTAAGGTTCTGTTCTTGCATTGCTAAAAAAAGGCATTGCATTTGCCGAACAACTGGATAATACTCTTGCATTTGCAGTGAGAACGTTCAAACTTTGTTTCCATGAAAACCGGAAGTTGCCGTGCCTTTAGGAGAGTAAATAGCGGCTCTGACCAGAACAAAAAAGTCTCGCGCTTTTGTAAAATTTCTCTGAGCATTGGCGAGCGGCGTTGCAAATAGCCTAGGTACTGCAGACTTCTGTTTAACCCAAGGAATCCCAAAACCAAAATGGAAACTGCCTAGCTAGTGTTCCCAGAACGGACGTCACTGCTGACGTGACAAAACTCAATTCCAACCTTACGTCATCTTTTAAGGGAACAATGAAGTTGCAAAACAGGACTGATCTCATGCGGGAAACGCCCCCTCGACAAAATGCAATGGGAAGGAAATTTCATAAAAAAAAATGCAATATGGAATTTAAAAATAAGAGAAATGCATAATTGCAACAAAAGGAAAAAATAACAGATTATGAGTTGCAAGTATCACCCGCCGTTGCGTAACACTTTATTAATTTCTTCTGAGGCAGTTTTTTTACTGTTAATTCCATCTATTCTGCGATTCGTAGGAACTAAGTGTAAAACTCAGCAATTCCTTAATTTCTCAAGAACGAATTATCAAAGGCGCAATAGTTAAGTCACTACGAGTGCTTGGCTCAAATCTTGTTTATTTCCCCTTATATTTTATGCGGCGAGGATGATGAGAGTGACTGAATGATGCCCAGGTCAAGACTCGATCCCGGAACCTTTTGTGGCGAGATCTCGAGTCAACCACTCTATGCACCCTGCGCTCGTCACCTGCCTTCCTTTTTTAGTCAAATGTTACTTAATGTGCCACGATGCAACTCAATTTTTCAAATGTGTTACACTTCTTTAGAAGTTTCTTACGCGCTTCGAAGTTGAATAATACAATATCTAAAAACTCGTATTTCAGGACTTAACAATGCACTTTTGAAAAATAGTGGAGGTGCACACAGAAAACTAAATGCATCATACCTATTGATCAGTGGCGGCGATTGGGTTCCAAAACTGGGGGGCAAGGACAGTTTACTTTTCCTTGGTAGATAAGGTTTAGCATAGTGCGACGCATCGATTGATGAACTGAGCTATGTTTTATGGCCTCTGCGAAGAATCAGGTTTACAGTTCGATGCATTTTTGTGTATTTTTGTACGTCGTAAAGGTAACACCAAAGTACATCATATGATGCAAGTGAGTATTTCTTTCTGTCGAGATGCACTTGATTGCATCAGTGGATGCGTTTTTGATGCACCTTCCTGCATCTTTCTTGATGATACACTTAAACAGTTGGTCTGAGCTACCGACTTCATGCATTTGTTTAGTTTCAGATGTTGCATTTTCTTTTCTGTGTGTGGGCGACGAAAATAGTTTTCATTTTTATCTAAAACTGTATTTTCAAAGCATCTAAGGCAAGGGCACAAGGCTGAATCGTGATTTTTGAGAACTTTGAATGTTACGCGAAAACCAGTATCCATAAAGCTACGCAAGAGTACGGTGATTTTCAGGCCTGGAATTCCACATTTTCTTAGAACACCAAGAAGGAAATTCTAGTATTTATGGATGCTTGTGCACAGTATTTTGCGTTGTTAACCTGCCTCAATTCTATATCTTAATTACGAGACGCATGGCACTTCCTCCGTCAACATATTCACGTACGTCCGCGTTTATGCCTAAAGCGTCTGCTAGTGTAAACACTTGGATGACAAATAACAAAAGGAACCGGCAAAGAATTACTTATGAAGATTTCCGTGTTCATAATTATGTAGCTAATTAGAGACGACAGGAACAAAAACAGTTCCAGAAGTGAGACTCTCACAGTCAATTGGCTTTGCGAATTTCCTGCAATTAGGGAGAAAATTTGTTCCGTCAGCAAAGGGAAACGAAGCACTAGCATTTCACAAGAAGATATTTTGAGAAGTCTCTTGCGATGTAAAGTCACTTTGCAAGCATGGATTATTATCAACAAAATTGCAAGTCCACTTCCTATGATGGCCTCCATGGCAGAGTGGTCAACATACGAAGACGGAGGTTTCAAGTTCGATACACTGCTTTTCAATTATCCTTTGAGAAGACAACAGAAAGAGAAAGTAAGTCCGACTTGTACACATTCTTATTGTGGCTAGACTCGCACACTGTAATGCACTTCTATCGAGAGTCGCGTCAGGATATCTTGATACAAAGTTATATTAAGGAACGTAGGCACCGGAAACTGTGAACTATTGGGCGAGAGGGTGCAGAAGGGACACACTTTATAGTACTCATTTTACAAGAACACGTGTTAGAAAATTACCCCGATTTTCATAATCTTTTTTTTTCATCCCATGTCTGCACGAAATGGAGATTTACTGAGATGTTTTCTACTTATTTCACATTTTGGTTTCTATCAAAGCAATGCACATAAATGACAACTTAGCTTCACATACAACTGTAAATCAATATCAAATATAAATTCTACTTTCCGCTACCTAAATTCACACCTCTGGCAGTGACGTGTTGAAGGGTTATGGGGCTTGAATGCTCTTAAAATAAAAATAATATTAAGGTTACAATCACTTGTTGACGTTCTTATTTGATAAATATCAATCTTTACGAGTTGACTGTCCTAAGGAACATCTACAATGCATATGGTGTGTGGAGACATGTCAATGGAATCGTTACAAGCCGGCAGTGTCCGTGACTGTACTAGTTGACAGCGCTAAATAAAAAGTAGAGAATCCTTAATCCCCGAAAATGAAATCCTAAATACTATATTATTGAAAGATAGAAAGATTGTGTTGTACCTGAATACATTTTATATTACACTCTGTGCCATACGCGCACATTGGGAGTGTACCGGTTTGACCATTGCTTGGTCTCGGCACTAGATGAAATATAATAGGTAAAATACCTTTGTTGCTGCCACCTTCCAAGATGTACACTCAGGTTTTCCTTAGATGGGAGGGTGAGCGGACCTCAGAACCCCTTAGACAAGAAAACCGCAGAAAAATTTTGAACACCAAGAAATCTCTCCTATCCCTCATGAAAGTCACACTGAACCTGGTTTGCTAGTATGCCTTACTTAAAATATTCAGCTTATGTTCATTACGCGTCAAATTACTGTCACGTATATCATCCTCGAAGCAGTTTCTACATCATTATGAAGTCATGCTGCAGAGGAACTATACAAATTATGCCAAATTACAAATCAAGCTTCAGTTGTGTTGGCTCATTGAGCCTGAGGATATTTCTGAAATCATTTCAAAACCTTTATTATCCAGATTTAAAGGCGAAATAACTTAATGTGAAATGTCTGGAAACTGCATAGTAACCGCCAGAAGGCATTTATTAAGTGAGACAAGAACTCCAGACGAGACTTTACGAGAGGAAAGCGAGAACGAGACCATTCCGACACCCCTCTCGAGCGAAGCTGCATTTAACCTCAAAAATCCTATAACAATTTTTGATGTGTTCGTTTCCTGTAATCCACTTCAACAAATCGTTGACCTTTTCCCTCTAGAAATATATTTTCCCACAGTGCCAATATGATAATTGCAGCATTCAGTTTCAAATGAATAACATTCACTGTCCTACGTAATTGAAAACTTGTCTTCCGGCGCTGCCTTAGATAGGAACGGTGATTTTTGAACCGGAATTGTAAGGCGTGGCACTTAGACGTGAGTGGATAGTTCTCACCGCTAGAAATCTTGGAACGTTGAAAGGTGCAACCTGACCTTGGAATCGACGCGCCTTCAAGTTCAAATATTTTCTTCCCTTGCCTGTCTTCGAGCCAGCCGAAGAGGCTGCGGACCAATAACGTCTGCTCCACGCAGAAGATACTTCAGAGACGGGACTTGCTTCTCTTGTCTTTCATGATTCAGGGACTGCGGCATTGGGTCGTGCTGTTTTAGTCCACCCAATTATAAGTTTACTGAATCATAGGTGTGTGTGTGTGTGTGCGCGTACGATTGATTTGCTTATTTTACTTTGCTTTCCTTGCATTGGCTAATCGCGAAGGTGAGGGCAGTGGCGTGCCCAGGAGTTTCGAAAGGGGGTGTTACATATAGTTTATTTTAGTAGTCAGTCCTTATTTTGCCATCTTTTCGTGCATTTAACGTTCTAAACACCTTTGGGCATGCCACTGCATGACGGTGAATGATAATGAAACTAAGTTGATGAAAGGTCAATCACAAACACGCATGGATAGCACACAACCAAGTCCCACAGAGGATTATACTGACTGTGAATTCAAATGCCAGAGCCTCGTTAATCTGCAAAATGCAGTCCAGGATGTACTCCGTGGAAGGGAGGTTGACATTTGTGTGTCATCCTTTACACCCAGAATGATTGTTTGTTTGTGTGTGTGTGTATACACACATATGTACACACACACACACAAGATCGAGAAGGAAAGAATCTTAGCTGCCATGGTCATCGAATCGCAGACCACTACCCTTCCGCCCAATGAAATTCTCTGATGACGTCACTGTCACTCTGCATTATCTCCACAATGCTTTAGTTCATTGTATGCACATATAGGCTAAACGGAACTTTACCAATTATTTGGTAAGATGATGAAAGGACAGGCGCAAAGGAATGCGTATAACCTTTCCTTTCAAACCTAGAGATAAAGTGCTCCCCTGTGCTTTGCACCGTGCCCTGAAGGCGTATAGGGGATGTGGAGTTAGGGCCCCACACTTTCTTAATCACGGCCGAAAGTGGGGGTGATGTGATCAGCACCACCCCCTGGCCGACTTTACCCCCCAGAGTTTCGAACAGGTGGAAAAAATCCCGGTTCTCCCCCGCCGGGGTATCGGACCCAGGTCTCTCGCATGGTAGTCAGACACCCTATCGATTTTTTTTTTTAAGGAATACCCCTAGGCGGCCCCCGTCATTCACACATTTTCTCAACTTGCACTCATATCAATTTTACTATTCTCTGTTTTTTCTCATTACTAATCCTAGCCGGGATTTGAACCTGGGACCCCAGGCTTCGTAGCGCAATGCGCTGACCACTCTTGCCACGGAGGCAGACTCAGACTGAGCTACCGCTGCATACATACATACATGGGCGTATTAAGGGGGAGGTTCAACCGGTCCAACCCCCCCCCTTTTGGTTCAGTAAAATTACCAGATTACCTGTTCTATCCGCTTGTTCACAAAAAATTATTCGTACTTATTTTAGTCTCCTAACTTCGAGACGTATAGGACGGGATACGGATGGGAAGGAAATTGCGTAATTCCACACACCAGATGGGACTGCAGACCAAATGTCTGCAATTTCCTGATAGCTTTGGAATTTCTGCGATAAGAAACTGCATTGGGACTGTCAAATCAGTTATAATGTTTTTCTTTCGAGTCTTCTTAAAGGATTTTGGTTTTTAAAAACTCAGTGCAAGAAAACCAGGGAAACACCGTAACATTCTCAAGTTATTTGACACAAGATGAACAGAAAAGTATCAACACTAATTAGCGTGACTTGTGGAAATGTATTCACTAATTGTATAAACTTTCCTAGAAAAGAGATATTTCAGCAAGCTCTTCAGTTTCTTCACTGTGTAAACTGTGGGGAGTTTGAAACATCTCCACTTGTTCTAACCAAATTGTTTTCATGCAGTGCAAGATTATGTTGGGCACCTCAATAGATGGACTGTTCAGTACTGTGATCATAACAGTATTCTAATAGAGATATTTAAAAGAATAATAAACTAAGAGAGTTCTGATTTAATGAAATTTAATCCGAAGTAGAGAAACTACTTAGAGAATGATGAAGAAACGAAGAGACTTAGAACACCCAGCAGTCAAATCTTGGGGAGCAATGCACCAGCTGAGAGCCCAAAAGAATATTTACGAGGGTCACTATTTATATATTGAGCCTTGGCAACACTGATTGAAGTTAGGCGCGATTTGACGTTTGCACGGAATCGTCTGGCATTATTGACCATAACGTACTTCAAATGTTTTGTCAATAGCTTCATTTGTGTTGTTTATGTTGCCTTGGATATTGCGCGACAACAATAAAATGGAATTAACTCATGAATATTTTCGTGCGATGATTTTTTACGATTTTCGACGTGGATTATCAAGACAAGAGTGCATCGATCAACTTACTTCCACATTTGGCGATGAAGCCCCATCCTTTGCCACTGTGAAACGCTGGTATAACGAATTTAATCGTGGCTGCCATTCGCTCACCGACGAGATTCGCGAAGGTCGTCCAAAATCAGTTGTTGTTCAAGAAAACATTGATGCTGTGCAAAACCTAATACTGCAAGATCATCATGTGACATACTGTGAGATTGAGGCCACCATAGGCATTAGTTCCACCAGCATATATAAAATATTACATGATCATTTAGCTGTGAGAAAGGTATGTTCTCGTTGGATCCCACACTTTTTGACAAAAACTCAAAAAGACGCTCGCGTCAATTGGTGCAAACAAATGCTCAATAAATACAATCGTGGTGCTTCAAAAGACGTACATAAGATCGTAACAGGTGACGAATCATGGATATATGCATATGAGCCGGAACGTAAACAGCAGTCGACTGTATGGGTGTTTCAAGATGAACCCAATCCAACAAAAGTTGTTCGCGCTCGAAGCACATCGAAACAAATGTTCGCCTGTTTTTCGGGAAAACTGGTCATGTGGCAACTGTGCCTTTAGAGGAACGTAGAACGGTCAACTCTGAATGGTACACAACAATTTGTTTGCCAGAGGTCTTCGGTCAAATACGGAAAACAAACAAACGCCGTCGGATCATTCTTCATCAAGACAATGCCAGCTGTCACACATCTCGTCTAACAACCGACATTATGAACAGTCAAAAAATCGAATTGATGGGTCATCCGCCTTACAGTCCTGATTTGGCACCCAATGACTTCTTCTTGTTCCCGAATGTCAAGAATAAATTGCGTGGACAACGATTTTTGTCGGCGGAAGACGCCGTTGATGCGTTCAAAAACCATATTATGGAGGTGTCTCAAGAAGATTGGAAAAACTGCTTTGACAAATGGTTCGAACGAATGCAAAAGTGTATTGACCATAAAGGAGAATACTTCGAAAAACAATAAAGCAGTTTTCAATGCCAAATTCCTGTTTTTTCATTGTTAGGCTCAAAATATAAATAGTGACCCTCGTATTACAAGGTAAACCTTCGTTGTCCATTTTTGTACCATTTTGTAGTAGAATTGAACTCACGTTTCTCTGAACACAGTCAACACATTGCAAAATTGCAACTTATTCCAAAAATGTGAAATGGCTATCACTCATTCATTGGAACAGCGTATCAAAATGTTGGATGGCCTGGTTGATAGATGGGATTTTGATAGCCTGATCATACCTAAGCCTGCTATACGTCTCGGAATGATATAATTTGTCCTGGTGTCCCGAATAGTTTATTCGGGATGCACAAATGTCCTGGAATCTGGTGGGAAAGAAGAAATGATTAAGACTATACTTTCCTCAACTTTATTTATATTTAAATGCGTAATATTAAAATGCTCATTTCATATTGGAACCACAAGCAAAAAAGCCTGCGCAGACCCGCGACTCCTCTGCACCGTACTCTTTCGAGGAGAGCTTCCTATGGCCCGAGCTGAGGGAAAGGTGCGCGAAGACTTTTCGGCGAAGGTTTTTTGTTTGTGGTAGCTCTATACTAAACAATCTAACTGTACATTGAACCGCTCCCTCTTGATAATACAAGAGTTTTTGAGTTACAAGAAGATGCTGTAAAGATATTTTACTTCACGAAATAGCGCCGCCGTCTGCTAGCAGCACATAGGCAGTGTCCGAAAGGTGCAACACCGTCCTTGAAGCAAGCATCCTACGAGTATGGTCTTGCAGTGCGGTCTTGAAGTCGTGGACTGGAAGTGAATGTCTTTTGAAATGCACTTCGACTGCCGTCCCAAATACGATCATTAGATAAAACTGAGCACTCGTTGTTTTCCCCGCGTTTTAAACACTGGTTTCTCACCATAGAAATCAGATAGCATTTTCAAATGTTCTTATACATACATTTCCACACATTAGAACTTCAACCAACAACTTGCTGACCTAAACCTGTGGTGCTGGCTTTCTACCTCCTTGATTTCAAACAAATAAACAACGAGTGCGGAAATCACGTGACCAAAGTCTGCAACGATCCATATTCCGAGCCATGGTCTCGATAGCTTGTGTACTTGTCGCTTTCGAACCGCACTAGATGACGTCACTTCCGTGAAGACCATACTTCAACTCTGTACTTCGTACCTTTCGGACAGCCTGAATTTCAGTTGCAAATCTCCTCCATTGTATAGTAAGCTGTTTAATGTAAGCAGTCAGTGCTTGGATGCCCGCACTGTTCAGTCCGCAGTTCTCAAATAAAGTTTCGACATTGTGAGATAGCATCTTAGTACATTATGGCACCGAAAATGAATTGCAAGATTAATAGTATATTTAGAAGTAGTTTAGTTTCTTTTTAAGAAGTGTAAAGAATATGATAATGGATATGTACTTACACACAACTTTGTCGGGTCCAACAGCCCACTACCGCTACCCAACAAGCTTCCGGTCAGCAGGGTCCCGGATTTTCACTTATGAAATATAGCAACCCTAATCGTACCAAAAGTTGACCCCCCCCCCATCTTACGTGAACTATATATACGCCCATGCATACATACACCCCCACACACATACATAAGTTGGCATAGATAAAGGGATGCGAAAAGTAAGGAACGTACTTGAAAAATAATACTCTCGCCGTTTTTCGACACCCAATTTGAAACTACAGAAATCCTACTGTGCATTAGAATCGCTACTTCGGAGAATTGGGCTTCGCGTGTATGCAACAATACAATAGCTACAAATTACTACGACATCACAAGTCTGCTGGACAAGCACTTCTTATTCAAACATTACGCAACACATCCGAGAATTTTGTTCTACACCATGTAAATCCGTCTCATTTCAGTTAATTTAGCAAGTTACCGCTAACAGTTCTAACACCTGTCCTTTTCCCTCTGATGACCTACCCAACTATTGTTATGTATCTTCTTACGGCGACAATCTTCAGATCACGCCGAAACGGAGCACACACGTAATAAGAGTATAAATAATTCAAAGCTGCTTTGTCTTGTCCTTGGTAACTGTTTTCGATTGTGAAGGCAGCCAGTTTCTTGTCCGGTCTTCCGTAATTATTTTCTTTTCCACACAGCGCTGTCCAATAGCTCGTCGTGCATTTTGCATCTCGGATGCCGGCGAGCCAGTTTCTCTGTTCCGAACCGCAAAAGTAATTATTTAGCAATTTGTAGATTCAAGTTCAAGCTAGTGAGACTAATAGAATATGTATTCTTTTCTCGCTTGACACTTAAAATAGGCCATCCCATCAGCATTCAGTAGAAGTTTCTCAAGCAACCACGTCGTTTAACTTCTTTTACTCACGATCACGAAGGCCTAAGGGATCAAAATTCAATCAGTGTGCAGGTGGGAGGGTGCAAGATGCGGTGTGTTCTAACGATCTCATGCAAGATACGCAGTAAGGTGGTAATAGACATCCATCCATAATTTGAATTCACTGAATACATAAGGGGTTATATTGAACTGAATTGTGCTTTCTGTAGTCGTCCAGTCTACTCATAAATACGAACATTCAAAGCAATCTATATATATATTTTATCACATTACTAAGGTCCATCACCCTGATATCCAAAGTATAACCGGAGGTCAAAATATTTCGGAACTTCCTGTTCATCAGACTAAACCTGAGAACGGTACATAAGCAGTCTGTCTATCTTGGACAAAGTACTGACTTGGGAAGGTAATGTACAGGATGTTCAAAAAGTCACGTCACCGAGGTTTTGAACGTACGTAACTTTTGTACAAAAAGCAATAGACGATAGACATGAACCTTGCACTGGCTATTAACTTTGTCTATTTGGATGTGTTCTGATTCTAAACATTAAACAAGAAAATTATTCTCTACATGAACGTCCAATATGGGGGAAAAATTACTAAGGTGTGAGAAAGGTGCGAAATCGTTGAAGAGTGGTGGGGGAGAAAGATCTTAATTTACATACATGCGCGCGCAGATACACACACACATATATAATGTTTTTAAATATAAAATTACTAAATATTTAAAAATACATAGAAAGAAATGCATGTGTTACTTTCATATGTATCAGATAGTTATAGAGTTACAAACTAATTTCTTTACTAACTGCTGTAGAAGAAGGAAATATAACAAACAGTATCTCGTATAAGTTATAGATATGTAGATAAGAACAAAATTCAAGGAATTCTAATCGGATTCCGTTGCGAAAATTAGGTAACAACGTACACAATTGATATTGTTATTCATCATAGATAAGTAGACACCTCAAAAATACTGGCGGTTTATTATATGCAAATACACACAAAGTACATGTGCTGAAAACAGTTCTTTTATAAAAATACTAATGAAAGTAAGAAAAGCTGTAAGGGATCGAAGATGGAAAATGAAACAACAAACTTCCTTGATTTTTTTAACGTAATATTGCTGCTAACAAAGGTTTTTTGAAATTCAACAAAATGTCCATCTACATAAAAATTTATTCTGTGTTTAACAGTGACCGGCTATTAACGCTCCTCTGGACCTTTGACCGACACCAGCCAAACAGTTTTAAATAATTCCTATCCTTTGGAAAAACCGTTATGATATATCAAATTCTACTAAATCACTTCTGCTTGGACTTGTTTTACAGCATTCACTCGAATCTTGGTGTGGTTTGCTTTCGATGTTGGCTAGATATTCGCAATAAATAATAAGCTTACGTAGCGACGAAACTATTGTCAATAACTAGACAACAGCGAAAGCAAATCTCACGAAGATTCACGTGATCGCCGCAGAATAGATTCTAAGTAGATTCAATTTTTTAATTTTTTTTTTCAGAATTGGGAATATCACTGAGATTATTCGTAAGGAAGGAATTTTAGAAAACTGCTTGTTAGGCGTCGGCCAAAAGTCCATATAAGCGGCAAGGTGCAGGTTGACCCGTGTTCGGGAATATATCCTTTGTCATGTAGTTTTCGATTAGAGGTCGCTGTTAGGCAACCAACACAGCACCCAGGTTTGATGGGGTTGCATTGCGCTAGGATTGTTACCACGGTTCCGCAAAAAGTTAGTTTTTTGATTTTTGTTATTTAGCGTCGGTAATTGCAACAACGAGGATGAGTGATGATAGGATGAGACTTGAAACTGTTGAAGGGAAACTCGCAAAGATCATTTATGCCCAGTACAGGATTAGAACTCGATACTCCTGCCATCGTAGCGCGCTCTGTTATAACCACTCCGTCACAGAAGGCGGCTGCAAAGCCAGTCAGAATAGAATATTTTCATTAGAGTAGATTTAGAGCAGTATACTACATCATGTTACTATGTTACCGACATCAAGAATACTAGTTCTCAGAACTAGCAACGATCGCTAGAACCTATTAATGAAAGAAAAAAAATGATTACGTAGGGTTTTAACTGTTCGAATCCCAGATATGTCAAGACGTTTGTTTTCATTAAGCACATTGTCGCCCACTATTCACATGTTGTACTCAGAGGTGGCTACTCCCCCGTGCTTTTGTATTCCATGCTGAAATATTGTTGAATATTATGAGAGTTTACACAATTTTTTTTTTTTGTATATTTTCATGTTAATCATAAACAGTTATGGAAATTGCTTAAATTATATTGAAATAGAGAGGTCCCAGGTTCGACTCTGGGTGAGTGCACACGTATCCATGCTTCAAATGACATTCGTGTCTATATTACCAATACCAATTAGCGATTAACTTCACGGCCTTTACAAACTGAATTCGTATACTCTAGGTACTCTCTCACACAGACGTATTACAATTTATAATTGGAAAGCAACTGGAAAATAGGACTCTAGTTTGAATCCTGGGATCAATGGTGTTCCCAGGGAAGTTGATAACTGTCATAATCCCAAGTTTCCTGGAAAATAATGACGAGTGACATGGAAAGATGGTAAAATATAGTTCTTACTATAGAAAGAAAAACTATACCGAAGCTCTTTACGAAATTTCTAGCCACACCACACCCTGGGATCCCGGCATGGCATCAACAAAACTGGATCTCTGAATGGCTGGGGATAGGCATAAACATGCCAAGAATATCTAGGAGATTAAAACTGTGGTGTAGTTTGGGCAGGTTCATCACTGGCAAAGAATTCCAAAGCACTAGATTAAACGTATGCTGCACCTAATCTAGCATCAGAGATACTCTTTTACTGCTTTCATTCGCACCTCTTCCGAAATGTTCACCCGAAAAACCGGCTGGATGACACATTCCAAAGTTTGCAACACTTCTCAGCTCTTGCACTGGTCAGACCAGTTTGTCAGACGACCAGCCATGGCGAGACGCTGGAACGGTAGAATGGGACGAAGCACGTGGCAGCGAAAGCAGATGTCTTCTACAACAATCTGACATTGCACAATGTGTTATTATCGGCTCGGCAAAGAAGGCGTCGGATTATTTAGCGGCATTCGAGTAATTGACATAAAATGACAGCAATGAAAAAGGGAATGCCCTGTAATTATAGCTTGGTGTCACAGGTTGTTCACACAATTGCTGGATTCAATAGCACCGGCTCTTTTTCCAACTCGTATTGCATCCATGTGTTTGTTGACCTACCTTTCTGGGAATTGCAGGTAACAGTGACCTACCCTGCCAGCTTAAATTGAGGGGAAAATGGCCGCACGATTGTGATTTATGTCATCCGCTGCATTAATTATGTTGCTATCCCAACCAGTGTTGCTTAAAGAGCTCGTCTTATGCAAGATCCGTTGCGAACAAGAATAATTATCGCACCTGTACAGTGTCTCTCAAAAGTCTTAGGACAACGACATTTTAAACTAGGCAACCCAGTTTACACAAGGAGTTTGTGGATTGCGTGTAGAGTTAGGCTCAATTTCAGGGTTACCACATGCACAATATATATTTATGAAATACGCGAAAGAAATAAGAACAAGTATTATTGTATAAAATTATTAAAAATATCACTATTATAACGCAAATGACAAGATTCTTTCTGAAAGAAAAAGAATAGGTTTTCTAGTATTTCATTGCTGATGAGTCTACACAAGTTAAAAGAGGAGAGGAGAAACGAAAGCGAACAAAGGAGAGGAGAAAAGAGAAAGCGAGAAGAGAAGAGGAAAAGTAGATAAGGGAATAAAATAATGAGAATAGAAGTAGTGAGAAGAAAGGAAAAAGATGCGAGGAGAGACGAGGAAAATTGAGCAAAGACAACAGAGGAGGAAAACGAGATGAGAGGAGAGGAGAAGAAGAGTTTGGAGAGGAGAGGAGAAGAGTGGAGAGTAGAGTGAAAGAGAGAAAAAGAGAAGAACGAAAAGAAGAGGAGAAGAGTGCCGTAGAGTCGGAAATCGAAGACAGGAGAGGAGAAGAGTGGGATGGAGACAAGAGGCGAGAACAGAAGAGGAGACGATATGAGATAGAAGCAGGGATGAGGAGAAGAACAGAAGAGACTGGGGACGAGAGGAGAGAAGAGGTAGTTGCAGAAAATATGGTCTCGCGTCAAGAATTGATGCATTGATCAAATTATAGACATGAAACATTCAATAACATCTTAAAATGTATTAGAGAATGTATTAGATCGTGCGAAATGCCCTTTGGCTGAGTTCATATCAAGATAAAATCTTCGACGTAAGATTTTAGATTTTACGTGCGATTATACCACTAAAAACATCGATGTAATTTTCAAATTTAGAATTATCCAATTTTACTCCACTTCTCAGTTCGTTAAAATGTAGATTGTATTATTTCATATTTCCCCCATCGTTAATCCCAACAGAATCATCATTCCATTTCACACGGCATGGACAACGAACACAATGGGATATGTCTAAAAGTTACGAAAAGCTTCTGCGACCAGAGGGGTTTGAACCTACGACCATCAGGTTGATGATCCTTAACGGTAACCACTACCCTACAAGCTTTCCTTTCCGAACGTATGTAGAAGGATCTGATCAGTGTGAAATGTAGATGCAACTCGCCTCCTGCATGTAATGTGCAAAGAATACTTGATTGTAACAAAAACGGAGGACGTATACATTTAATTGGCATTTGTACATGATGAAAACTGTTCATTCGATATTTGAGCAGGTAGTCTTGCATTTAACTCGAGTTGGAAAAAGGATGTGTTGAATTACCACAGTATTTTATTATTTTTTCAATAGGAGGGGGGGCAAAGACAATATATATTTCCATTTGTAGATAAGGTTTAGCATAGTGCAGGGGCAAAAGTGGGGGGGGGGGGGCGAATCGCCGCCACTGGCAGTAGGTGTAATCCATGTAAACCTAAGAAGCGTTGACTAGTCAATGCTACGTATATGAACAGCTATTAATAAAATATAAGAACATTAATGTACTCAGAAACCAGACGTGATGGACAAAATCTGATTACATATTCGTAGAAATTCGTAAAAATTATCGTAACATAGTTTAGCACAGTCATGGCATATTGACTGAGACGCGAAGGTAAGCATTAAGGATACTTGAACATTGTAATAGATTCAGAAGTGGTGATGTCATTACCATGCTCGGAGGTCTGTACTAAAGGGCGCCCGCAGAAGGTAGCGGGGGGAGCACCTGCCCCCCCTGAGACATCTGGAAAGACTATATAAATTCAAATGGAGCGTGAAATGGTTGAAAGTGTAGCGTAAAAACATGGACGAGGGGTGCCGTGAAGGACAGCAGATTAAGTGCCTGTGCAAATGATTCTAGTACTGGGATGATTTATGAGAATTATCTTATCTGGGGGAAAGCATCGCTCCACGTTTCCCACACACTCAGGCCTCTCCCCCCCTCCCCTCCCCAAGAAAAATCCTGCGGACGGCCTTGTTTCTACTCCTTCGGAAGAAGGTTTGGTGATCCTCAGAGACACATCCAAAGTTACGAAAATCTCGGGTGCTCATAATATAAATATAAAACGTACCATCGTATTTACCTAATATAAATTACAAAACTTTGTAACGAATAACTAGGGTTTGATTGTAAAACTTTTGTAGCATTTCAAATATTTCCATGAAACTGCTGATATTCGAAATAGAGAATTTGAACATTAAATCTTCCGAATGCTAAGCTATCAGTCATGAAACAATTCTGCTCAGATGGGAAGAAAATCGCGTCATTGACAATAAATTGATTCTAAAACTATTTCAAACATTTTAGTTGTTTGCCTAGTCCTAAACTATTGTTTATAATTAACGATGGGAAGTGTCTGTACCCCTTAAACCCTTCCCTCATACACTGTCATTCTTCAGTTGAGAGCGAAGGTCAGAGGCATTGGCGTACCCAAGGGTGGGGTTGGTGGGGCTATAATCCCACCTGGCCAAGTATTCCTAAAATAAAGAACATCAAATGTAGACATATGCCCCATTACGGTCATATAACCCCTTTAAAAAAATAAGGGTACGCCACTGTTCAGAAGAACAACCTTCATTATTGGCTGGAAGTTAACTACAAATACTCAACTCATGTTTGCGAAGGGCCCGCTTATGTGCCAACTTGTTCGTTTGCATAATTTCAGGATTGCTTTATTTTTTTTTGTTTTTTTTTTGTAATAAACACTTCCAAAAAATGGAACGGTTCACATTGTCATCAGTGAAGTGATGTGCTTACTGTATGTTTCTTATCGGTGTTAATTTATTTATTGACAATTTCAGATACAGCACAATAGCCATTTTACGCTGGAATCGTCAACATCGAAAAGAACAAAAACAATACTAACGAAATAACACAAGAAAGGATCAACAAAAATAAGTTATATGTAGATGGCACTTATTATTCATCAGCATTTGTTGTTGCGGAAGACTTAAGGAACATATACTCTGGAAAATATATCAACACTTGACGGGAGCTCATTATATTAGGTGGAAAATCTGTAGAAGAGAGTTTTTTTTTATTATTTGTATTTCCAGTTTAGTTTTTCTGTGCAAAAGATGTTTGTATCACGTGTTGTGCACATGTGCATTCGAAAGTGAAATTCCTGGTTTGACTTTGTCATTGAGAAGACAACACGCATCTTCACTTTTCACACTCCGATAGTATTGCAGGTGTTTTAGGATATTCACAATATAAATGCAGTTCTTTACAAAAGTAAAAAATTGTAAAAGGTCGAATTTATTAATTATAATATTTTCTTGGATTGCAGACATTTTGAGGGCAATAGGGGCTTAAGATTCTCTTAGAAACATCACTGACAAGTACATCTTAATATGATGCCATGTTTTATCTTGTTGTTCTCGCTCCAAGTATTTCCGTCAATAATCTTGTTTACGTATCTGTGCATCCTTCATTTTTACTTTTCGTTTGTCCTTTGTCGTTCGTGACAGTCTCTTGTTTCTGTTCCAAATGTTGTTTTTCCTTAGAATGTTTACAGTGAATCTTGTGACCTACATTTCTCGAAGGATGAGGACGGCTCCTCTTCCTAGAATCGATATCTTCAGGCTGAATGTTGCCCAGCGCTCCCTCCCTTCAAGCACGCTGAATTTTAGATAACTTCCCGGCGTGGTTTCATCGTTACGTACTTAGATGCCAAATCTGCGAAACTTGTCAAATTAATTCACTCGTAGACATTCACCCTAGAAATCATTTTCGTGAAATAGTTTCTAATTATAATATAATTTATTATAATTAATCTTATGTAATAATAAGAACCTCTCTTTATAATTTAAATTTAAGTAATTGAATCGGAATAACTTGATAACTTCAAATAACTTCAAAATAATAACTAAGAAATAAATATTTTAGGAACTATTAAATAGTTAATTTTTGAAAGTTTGAGGGAGTAGAGTACCCATCATAAGACGTATAGCTCTGTGTTTATGTACCTTTGAAGCGTTTGAAAATGAAGTTTTCAAATAAATTTTCCTCTTATCTAAAGGTGCTATATTTTGAAAATTGTAAATGCAGACAACCTTATTTCACATACAAGTTCACGGTAAAGCGAACGTTTTGCTATTATTATTATTATTATTATTATTATTATTGAGTAGCGATACATTATGCTACTTATTACTGCGACTACATAATGTTTAATACTGTTGTATATTGTTCAATCTATCCATCTTACCTCTCATTCCTTCTGTATTTAAATCAGCAATGACACATTTACAGCATAAACAGAACTTCCAACACAAGACATGAGTTAAATTAAAGTCACTCTCTATGATCAGTAAATGTTAATTAATCGTCCATTTTTGCATCACTTTTTCAACAAATTTCATTTTCAATAATTGTTTTTACTTCGGCAAGCGTGAGGTCTTGTGTAGCTGCACATGTTTAACGTCACATGGTGCCCTGTGTGTGTGTGTGTGCATGTGTGTGTGTGGGGTGGGGTGTCAGCGATACAGTAATTATTGACAGTGCTGTAGTCCCAAAAAAACTTCTACAAGAAATATCATTCATGGTAGAATACTGATGATGATGATATACCCACAATTTTCTTAAAAGAGGCATATTACAATAGACAAGGCATTTAAAGAAATACTATAACGCGTAGCATTTTAGTGTATTTTATTTTCTTGTTACTATTGCTTTTGTGGATTATCAGTTTTTATACTTTTAATAACTTTAATAATACTGCTAATTACACTAAAAGTGAAAAACTTGAAAAAAAAATACTTATGTAAAAAAACGAAAGAAGGAACGGAAGAAAGCAAAAATTGTCTCTCTTTTTTTGTTTCGTCCGTGTTTAAAGCTGTAATACAACAGACCTTAATTTTCGAGTTTAACAATTAGTGTCTTTATAGTCCGCTGCCAATTGTTGCGGAAAAGAGAAAGAAGAATACTGTTGAAACTTTCGCGTAGGACTTACTCGATACTTCGATATCTCAAGTCATCTAAAGTCAAACGTCTACCATACGCATCTCGTTAATTAACCTTACTGGAGTTATGGCCAAATTACATAAATAAGTATAAACGAAAGTAGAAGGTACACACGTTGTAGCAAAATGTATACGCTAATGGCAGTGGCGTGCCAAAGAAGGGCTGGGTGGGGATCACCCCCCCCCCTTTGGCCCACTATTCCTAGAAGAAAACGTCAAAGGCAAGAAAAGGATAGCAAAAAAGTATACGTAACACCCCCCCCCCCCTTTTCGAAAATCCTGGACACGCCCCTGGCTAATGAGTACGGTTAATCACAGGGTATACGGCGTATACCACCGTATACCCTCGACTACATCCCTGATTGACTATCTCGTTTAATGGCAGTATCGTAGAGACCGAAGCACTACTATGTTGGCAGCGTGGAGGAGATTTGAACACACTGCTACTCGATTGTGAAACGCAAGCACGTTGTAGCGTTTCGTTGGTTATTTCGACCGCATCGATTTTTGAACCACTCCTTATTGTATGATCTGACAGCAGAAGAAAAGACGCATGGTGTGCAGGACTGTTGGAAGGTTGCAATTCCACCGAGACCTGCCACATGCGGCTGCCGCATTCGGCAATAGAAACAAATGGCGCAATTCTATCTGCCCTGGTGACCAACGGGTGCCACCACACAGGAATCGTCCATTCATTCATTTCTTGAGCAAGCGCGATCACAGTCGAATAGAAATAAGAAAAGGAAAGTAAATCTACATCAGAGATATAGCGCCATTTGTAATCAGCATACGTATTATAATCTTACCCCAGGAATCTGTGGAGCAAGGCCGCGCATAGCAGCAGAGAAGGGGACAAATGAAGTGGGCAGAGCGAAGCAGTACACACTGCTGCGAAGGCTGCTAACGGCAATCGCTTTCCCCCTCCACGCAATCCCGTTTCCTCTCACGTGTTTATTGGTGGAGCTGTCTCGCGTCACTACTTGCCTAGATACTTGTTTTCGTTCGCCTGCTCCAGAGATACCCGGGACAGAGTATACAGTTAAGGAAACCACAGTTTCAAACGGTAACCACAAGACGGAATAAGAATCAAATACACATTATCACAGCGAAACGTGTTCTTAAAATACGATTTCCATTCTAACACAGTTCAATTTCTGTTAGCCACAACTGTGTGTCCAAATTTGGCACCACATCATGAAATTTTATCTTTCCTGATGTTCAGATATGTAATAATTCTGTTTCAACTGTAAATTACAGAGAAACTCTGTGTGGTAGAGTCGAATTACTTTCGGAACATTTCCAGCGGACTGCGTGAGTCTTGTCGAGCGAGCCTAGTGGGCGTGTAGAACCTGAGCAAGGGGCTTAGCGATAGGTTCTGGTTTGAGATAACGTCAGCGGCTCGCTTGGTTAATTGGCTGCTTGGAGAGTTGTGACTCGTTCCGAAGTTTCAAATGCATAACAGCCAAAGATGTTACGGAAATAATCTCACTCTACTTAACGCAATATAAGTATTATTAATTAATATTGCTAGTAATAATATTGTAGAATTTTACAAGAAATAGCTGCCTATAAATTTCAGTTTTCAAAACATAAGGTCCTCGCATTTCCTAACGGTGACCCTGTTGCCTAAATAATCTTTCGGTGGAAGTTTCAACTTACAACCTGATGTAGAATGATGGGTCGAAGCTGTACTAGCAAGCCGTGGCGTGCCCAAGTGGTGTTAACGAGGGGATGTACACCTCCCGCTCTGAAAAGATGGTAAAATGTAGCACTGAGCACGAAGCAGAAAAGTCATTACGAAATTTCCATTGCTAACAAGGCTACCGCTAAATGAAGCATTTCCCGCCCCTTTCTTCAACACTCTTCCTTGATTACAATGGATTATCACCAATTAAAGGGAAAAGCATTTAAAAAAAAAATGCCTTCTAATTAAGAAGAGAGACTGGTTAATTTCATGAGAAATTGGAGGATTATGGTTCATGTTTCTTTCATACAATTCTAAAGAATAAAGAGAGAAAATGTAAGACGTTATCAAAAGAAAGTAACCTATACTTTCTTTTTTGGAATGTAGGAATCCTTATTTACGGTGTCATATTTCTAACCGAAATATAAGCCATGCCTTTATTGTTTCTATCTCTCTCTGGTCAATTTATGTTGCTTTTCTTCCTCTTGGGTTAATCATGCCGACCAGGATGAAGGCTGAACTAATGAAGTGGATAATGGGACAGTCACAGGCTGTCAATCCATGACTGCCCAGGGTTTGAACGTGGGACCTCTGGCTTCGTAGCGCATTTAGGGAGACATGCACACAGAGCAGAGCGCAGGCGCGGATCCACGGGGGCAAGGGGCGATCGCCCCTCCCCTGCCAGGTTTTTGGATATATCCCTAATATTTTTAAAGACCCAAATGTTCTGCCCTTTATCACAAAGTTTATAGGTCTGATAATTTTTAAAGTGTCATTTAAGTCAACTTTGCACTCGGATAGAATAATCGGAACTGGACGGACAGTTTAATTTGGATCAGAACCACTGTGCTTCAAAAGGGGATCGAACTCTAGACCCTTGATATATATAAAAACATACAATAATAACCCTGGACCCCTATTTTCACAAACCTCTAGAACATGGAAGTCAGCTTGTTTCATTATATATATTGTCTATATAAAACAGTGCAAGTGTAGGTTAGAAACGATTCTAGGTGAGGTGAGGCACTCAACTGAAATTCGAGCAATTAACTGTAACTTCTGGATGCGCCACTGGATCAGAGCGGATCCAGATTGCTCCTTACGGCGAGGACCTGAGTAGACCGGTGGACTCTCCAGGCAGGCAGCATGTTGTTCCTCCAGTACCCTATTCAGTACCTAATCCCTACGATTAATATTAATATTTTCAAACTCTAATAACTCAAGACTGTGTAAGTGGTCCAATGTACAAACACATGTGTAAATAAAACAACAAGTAAAGTGCTTTTATTCTGTGTAGCTTATTATATTACGGGTTGTATGCTTTTCATATTGTTAAAAGCCTAACAGAAACTTGTAACAATTTTTTTCAGAAATTAAACATCTTCACCTGCTCGTCATTTCCAAACTCTAAAAGATATACTATAAAAAGATAAAATATGCAAATCAACATGATTTTTCAAAATCTGAAATATGATATAAGCTAACATTAAGTTTTCAGAATTTTTGTCCGTTTCTGTAATAAACTTTACAAGATGTCTTACAGTGATGAAGCAAGTTGTACCACAGCAATGCCATACTTATTTCAAAATTAAAATTTATTTTTCATATACTAATTCCTTGCAATTGCTGACAGTATGTAGTGTATACTAAATTGGAAATGTTAATGAATTAGCATGATAGATAAAAGTAACATTGGGATTGCATTCAAAAGGTACTGAAAATGATATTTCATCAAACAACACATGAGGCATTACTCATGGATAATGAGAACCATCCTTGACAACTTTCTGGAACAAGTTAGAATGTAAATTTATATCTTAATTTCAGGCTTGTGTCCTGACTGGCAAGACTGGAATCCAAATGACTCTGTACAGAATGCCTCCGAAGCAATGGGTTTGGCAGATGATTGGCTTAACGTAAGACAGGTAAGTGCGAAAAAATTACTACAAAAATTTTATTGCAAAACTGAAGTAAATTTTGAAAACAATTTGGGAAGACTATATTTTACAATGGAGCTCCTCCACAGCCTGTTCGTTAGTGCTCTCACCTTTGGTGGCGAGTGATCATGTGTTTAATTCCAGGGGGAGCCCTCAAAATTTTGATGTTGGCCCAGCGTTGTGAGGACAATTGGGGAAATACTTTGAAAAGAAGTAGGGGACTTTGGTCTCGAAAGCCAGAAAACATCGTCAATGGGGCTCGATGTGTTGACCATGCATCACCCAATGAAAAAGCCACCTGGTAGGCCTTGGCCCTTAGAGGGCTGTTGCGCCGTGGGGTTTAGTTTAGTTTAAATTAAACATTGTTGTAAAGAGGAAGTTCCAATCCATCCTTTTGTAGATCTAAATGTTAACTCTAGTATGTGGAAATAAGGTGAAAGATAATGTCCTTTTAAATGCTTTTTAAACATATTGTGATGATTTCTCATTTTTATGATAACATGAAAATTAATAAAGAAATTAGCTTTCAAACTCATTTAATATACTATGGTTATATATTTTAATTCAAATAAATTACAGTAGAAGAAAAATACTGTAACAAACTGTGTTTCTTGTCCTAAGTTGTAGAAAAATCTTGTTGTTTTTCAGTAGTATCAATGATATACTTTTATGTTGTTATATGTTATATTATAGATTATATTTTATTAGTCTTATAAATTTAAATTGCTCATTTCTGCTTTTCCTAGTTGATCAAACCTGAGGAAATGGTGAATCCAAATATTGATGAAATGTCTATGATGACTTACCTGTCTCAGTATCCAAATGCAAAATTAAAATCGGGTGCACCTTTACGTCCACGTACTAATCCAAACAGGTAAGAAGTAAGATTTTGTCTACATTTCTTTATTTGTCCCACATAGAAACACAAACTTAAATACACATACAAGCCTGTATTAAATCTAGTGTATAAGAAAAACCTAATTTTACCGCTATGTATACACACTGTGCAAAGTGATTGTGCAGTCTCCTAGTTTAAGCCTTGGTACAATGATGTTTGGAAATTACGGAAGAAAAGTAGTAGTTTTTACAGTGAGCTGATCAACTCTTGTTATTCACATTGATACTCTCATCCTGGTAGATCAGCTTCTTGGATTTCTCCCATATCGAAATTGTAGGTTCCTGTTGTTCTACACAATCTAAACATTGATTTTTTAAGACTCCACCCAGAAAACAAGACTAAAACATCTAATATGTAGCTATGGCTTGACACCTCATGTTGACTTTCCTACAAGAACTACCAAAACCAAAATTGAAATTTACTTCTCAGACCATGATGCTCAGCTACTCACAATAGACACAAGCTGCAATAAAAATACAAAATATACCAACACTGCAGAAATGAGGGATATAACCCAAACAATGTACTCCCTCTGTTTCATAATTATTATCCGGTACAATTTTGTTTGTTGTCTCATAATAATTGTCCGATAGGCAAACTGTGAGATTAGTGTATACAGAAGAAGAAAATTAAACACGGGAATGAGTCATACAACGTTATTACTCAAGGATCAGTACAAATTGGCCGATCAAGTATCCAAAAGAACATAAATAAAAAGTCACCATTTTGGCATACCGGACTATAATTATGGGACAGAGGGAGTACTATGTTTTAAGCAGAAATTGTCAAATGAAAAATGGACAGAAATCTATGGAGCTAACAGCACAAATGAAAAATATAACAACTTTATTAATATTACTAAATCTCTATATAAAGAAACCTTTCCTGAAAAACGTACAGAACTTAATAATCAAGAAAACCAAAGCTGGATTACAAATGGAATTACTATCTCAACCAAAAAAATGAAATCACTTCAAAGAGAGAGCAAAACGAATAACACACTCACCTTCTGGAACAACTATACAACATACAAAAAGAATTACAGAAAAGTTCTAAAGGTAGCAAAGAAATGAGCAACGCAGCACATAAAACAAAAACTATGTGGAATATAATAAAGAAATAAACCAATCTTCACCAAAGAACCACCAAGACATAAGCCTAAAGTAACCTCACCCCCCAAAACAAATCATCATCACTGACAAACAACTGGAACTCAAACACATTTTTTATGGAACCAACAGATGACTCAGAAATTATACAAATTATCGGGAAACTAAAAAACAAAAAGACAGCAGGACTTGATGAAATAAGAGACCACATTATAAAAGCATGATGCCATGTACAAATAGTAAAACCCCTTGTACATATTATGAACCACTCCTTTTTGACCAGAATTTTTCCAGAAAAACTAAAAACAGCCAAAATAATACCAATCTATAAAAAGGTTAAAAAAATTATGTAAAAAAACTACAGGCCAATTGCACTACTGTCAGTGTTCTCTAAAGTAATCGAGCATGCAGTTGAGAAATGACTTAAGGAATTTTTGTAGCACATGCGAAATATAACACCAACCCAACATGTTTTTTTTTAAGAGACGAAAGTACAACTACAGCGCTTGTTGAATTCACAGAAAATGTTCTTCTCCACGTGGAAAGGAAACTACTGAATACAACAATTTTCTGTGACTTAAGTAAAGCTTTTGATACCATAGACTGTATAAAAACTAGAAAGATATGGGATTAGAGGAATTCTTCTAAATTGGTTTAAACCTTACATGAAAAACAGAAAGCAAATTGTAGAAATATCACATGAAGATAAGTATGGCAACATTACCAAGCACATTTCAAATACCAAGACAAATAATATTGGTGTACCTCAAGGAAGTGTACTAGGTCCCCTCTTGTTTATGCTATATATAAATGATCTCCCATCTGCTGTACCTGCATCAACCACACTACTCTACGCAGATGACACCTCCCAAATATTGTAGATTGTAAAATGAACTCTGTTTGGCAAAATTCTAATAACACTTTAAAAAGAATTAAATGGATGGTGCAAGGCAAACAGACTAATACTAAATACAACAAAAACTAGCAACATGACCTTCCACACGACAAAACAGAAAAACAAAGATTGCCCAACACTCGAAATACACTCAAAAATCATACAAGAAACCACAACAATAAAATTTCTAGGCATACATTTTGATGAAAACATGTCTTTTGGTCATCATATTGAAAATCTATGTAAACAACTAGCCACTTTACATTATGCAATTCGGAAAATGAGCAGTATCTCTAACATCAAATGGTAAAAATACTCTATTATGCAAGCATAGACTCTAGACTAAGGTATGGCATACTGCTATGGGGAAACTCAACAAAATTGTCAAAGTTTTTTTCATTCTACAAAAACGATGACAACAACGACGATGACAACAATGACAACGACGATGACAACAATGACAACGACAATGACAACAACAATGACAACAACGACAAATCATGAGAACTATGGTCCAGGAGCCTCCACAAACATCTAGTAAAAATCTGTTCACCAAACTTTCAATACTCACAGTACCATCCCTATATATATTAGAATGCCTCCTATTTGTAAAGCACAACATCAAAAGCTTCAATAAAAATCGTAATATACATAATCATAACACAAGAACAAAGGCAAATATACACATAGACAACCACAGACTAAACCTATACAAAAGGAGTGCCAAAAACACAGGAATACTACTATACAATAAACTTCCATGTGAAATAAAGGAGGAAAGAAATCTATTCAAAAATAAAATAAAAAACTATCTCTTAAAAAAATCAGCCTACAGCATAGAAGAATTTGTACAGCATATCTAAACTACCTTCTCCGTCTCACCCATATACATAATCAATTTGATACAATATATATGGAAGTTTAATTACGCTGACCTGCATCCCATATATGCAGTGATTTATTCAACCGCCCTAACACCCCCAACACCCTCCCAAATTTCGATGAACACTCCCTCCCCCAAGCAGAAAAGTGGAACACCTCCCCCCCCTCCTGTAGGGCGGTGTAAATTTGGATTTTTATATCTACAATAGAATGGCAAATATGTAATCTAGTGGATGTAAATTATATTTGTAACTCAATTATGCTGATCTACATCCCAAATATGCTATGAAGGGCTGGAATATATATTTGTAACTATAACTACTGTATCCCATGTATGTAATCAAACCGATGTAATAATATATACTTGTAACTTTAATTATGCTGCATCCCATATATGTAATCAAGTGGATGTGTTTGTACTTTAATCATACTAATGTTATATGTAACAAAATGACGTGTTCTATACTGCTGCAGATAGAAATATCAACAATGTAGTCAACAGAATGAGAATAAATTACAATTACACAATAGATTCATACCACTTGTGTGCTGAATATCACCCACCCAGTAAACAAACTGGTTTTGGTTCACCCTGGCTCATCTTTGGCACCAACTCTGTCCAAAACGGGGATCATAGGATCGAATCCTCGATAAGGCATGAATGTGCGATGGTGTTTGTTTATTCATTTATTTCTTCAGTTTGTCTTTCATCATTGCCACCAGTCTCCATGGTGAAGTAAAGTATTCAGTATAAAGCACTGTGAAGCCAGAGGTCCATGATTAAGCCTTGGGCAAGACATAAGGTGTATCATTGTATTTGCCTCATCACATCTTTTTCATGAGTTTGTCATTAATTCTCATCATAACAATTAAGCATGGAGGTAGGAAGGAGCCATCAAATAACTGAAATAGAAAGAGAGAAAACTTTTATCATCATCATCATCACCATGGATAATCTAGAGAGGTGGAAGAATGATGTAAAATAAAAAAAAAAAACAGCAAAATAATAAAAGTTTATTTGAAGATAAGCACAGTGGCGTCAATTTATATGGGCCTGTGAGGTTCGAGACCACCCAATAATTTAACTCATATTTTTGTTACATTTTAGAAATAAAGTCCCCAAGTTTAAAAAACAAACAGATTCATAATTTTAAACCTATTGCATTCTCCCAACTTAATTACTGTTCATAATAAGACTGCCAGTAAGAGCTTACAATGCACAAGGAGTGAAAATAAGGCCAAGGGGGAGACCAAGATGTCTGTGGAAAGAGCAGATAGTGGAGAGTGTTAGAGGAAGAGGACAAGATTGGAACACTGTGGAAAGAGAGGAGTGATAGAAGACCAGAAGAATATGGAGAGGCTTGACTTCTATGCCAGAGGCAGGAAATGGTGAAGGAGGATGTTGATGAATAATTTGTAGATATCAAATTCGATACTTGTCAGTGTTCTACATGTATATTATTTACACTGTCTATTAGGAAAGTGATGGAGCATAATAACTTATGACATGTGTTACATGTTGTATAACTTTAGGCAGCAAATCTCAGAGTTCACCCTATCCAATGTTTTTCAAAATATGGCACCACTGATAATGAATGTGTGCAAATTCAATTGCTAATTTTGCTGAACATCACCAATTAGACAGACTATATTTCATACATAGAAAAATCTAAACTTAATTTCAAAATTAATTGCTTCCTAGATCATTTTGCTTTTCATTCTCTTGAAATTGCAATAGTTAAAATGATAAAATTTGCTGCAAGAGCTCTGTTACATAAGTTCAGTAGGTTCATCTGTCTACCCATCCAACCATTTCCACTATTGAAATATTTAGTGTGACTGCAGCTAGAAAGAAGAATCTATTTAGGTGCGCTCGCAATTGTAATAATCAGTTCTGGCTGAAAAATAGATTCACACTGTCACAGTTTTTGTTGTAATCCTATTGGAATGAATTGAAGAAAGTAAGCAAAATACATGTGTGTATTATTAGGAAACACTAATATGTTACATATAGCATGTGCATGTCAATTATAGTGGATGAAGCAGTGAAGATTTCTGAAATCGTGGTATATTTGTAGACATTATTTGTCTTATCTGGGATAGTATCGAAAGCTGATAAGACAAATGCAAGAGTTTTATGCACTTTTAGTAATAACATGTCATCTCTTGTACTGATATGAAAGTTGGCTTATTGATATAACTTGCAAAATGTTTACTTGTATACTAGACATTTATGCTTTAGGAGATAGGTGTAAAAACTTGAAATGACAATATGAAAATACAATTTATATAATGCAGAAGTATAGTGTTTGAAAATTGGTTGATAATATGCTATATTTTAATTCGCTTGTCTACCAATTTTAGTGGCCACATGGGATGAGAAGATAGGAATTAAACAGAATTTTTGAAACTGAGGGTGGGAGGGAGGGGGAGGAGATGTGAAGACATTTTTAGGAACTTTTTTTTTTAGGCAAGGGAGAGTTGGCAATATGTAGATAAATGAATCGGTGGGCGTTCTCTCTGATTTTCACTTTAGCTCCCACCCTGCTTGGTTGTTGCAAGAGTCCATGTTTATAACATATGTTGCCATTGAAAACCACTAGTAGACTACACACATAATACAATCTTATTCAGATAAAGTGGCACACTAAATAGGGTTAAAAGGTTGGAACGTGCCACTTTTTCTTAGCAGGAATCATTGTTTAGACTTGGAAAAAAATAGCATTATAAAAACTAAATATTTCTGAATGATTAACAACATTTACATATACAACATAAATTTTACATTACACAATGAAAAAATTCAGTTTCTTTTACACATTGTTTCCTAGAATTACATTAATTTGAATATAATACTAAAATGAATTTGTCACTGCAAGGACATTTAATGCTACTTTGTTTCAGACAAATGGGAAGTATTATTGTTTACTTACTTTTGTAATAAAGTTCTTTAAAGTTTATATTTTCTTTCTTTTCTCACACATTTGCCATCTACTGTACATTTTTAACAAGCTAGATACAATTGTTAATAAAACATATGTATTGACTTTTTTCTCTTCTTGATTTGGCTGCTTATCCAGTATTCCTCCTCCTCGGTAAGTTAAGATCAGGAATTTGGTGTAGCATGGCTGTCTATGTTTTTTCTTATGTGACTGACTAATTCTAGGCATGACAGCCTTTGAAGTGACACTTTTGTTGCCGTACTGGCCAACTAGTCAAGAAGAAGGACCATGCGCCAGATGTGTTCCTGACTCCATGCTTTTATTCATAGCAATAGTTTTAGAATTTAGGAATAATTAAATTAACCAAATGAATTTTGAAGCTAGATTCAACATGTGCCGTCAAAAGTACTTACACACTAAAGTGCTCTAAACTACTGCTGCATTGGTTGCAATGTTTGCATGAGCTTAGTATTTTTTTTTTAACTTTAGATTATCTTATGGTGTTAGCTTACAGTTTAACCACAATGGCAGAAAAGTTTCATAATTCATTTTATGATCACTAATATTAGATTTGAGAATAATTCTAATGCAGATAAATGAAACACATAATAATTATTATAAATTTACACATGAAACTAGAATGCTTAAGGAATTTTGAGGCTGCAAATTTTTGCAAAGCTTTTAGTTTTTAGAAGATCATTTAATGCAGCAATTCTCCATCAGGGTACGAGCTTATGGTCCAGGAATTGAGCCTACTGGTCCTGTTGTAGGAGCCCCAGCAAATTTCACAGTCGAGACATTTTCTGCTGGAAAAGGGAAGGTGGAAGTTTCAGTTGAGAATCCTAGTGGCCAGTTGGAACCAGTAAGTGAACATATTCACATTTGTATTTAGATTAAGAAACTAGTATTTAGTTTTGTCTTCCATTATGATTTGAACTCGAAAAACTAATTGCAAAAAAAAAAAAATCATATTTATAGTGACAACACTTTTAACACAACCACCACACTTAAAAGTCATTAAAAAATAAATAAGTGCAGATAAGCAGTTCTAGTATTACATATTGATAATTTAATCTCCAGTGTTTTCTTTTGGCTACAAGGCTCAAAGAAGAGAGAACATAATGAAATATGATGTAATAAACTTCCTACATCATGCACCACCAACATTGCTAAAAACTACACACAAACAACTTTATACGAGACACTTTCAAAGTTTGTCAGAGTTTTCTACTCCATCTCGGAGTCATCAACAGAGCTGGTTGGTTAAAAAGTTCAGACAAGCTTTTAAAGTATCTCATATCATGCTGTTTATGTGATTTTTGACACATTTAATTATTGTTAAGAGATGTCTCTCTCTGATTTGACACTCAGTAAAATTACCAACTTTCTACTGATCTAATAAAAAAGTTGCAAATATTCCACTTCTTAATTTATATATTTAACCAAGTGACTGCAGTGATATTGCCTTAGAAAAATAATCTGTGCATTTAAACAGTTACTTTAAAAGATCATACTATGTATAGAAATATTGTATAGTAAAGTTTTAAGTCTACTTTATGCACAAAATGGCTAATTGAGACTGAACCTGCAGTTTAAAGTGGAATCCGAACCACTATGTGCCTCTGAGTATCAACTTACCACCATGCCACTGGTAGTAAAGTTTTTGAAAATGTTGCTGATGTGATTGTATTGACTGATACTGATAAAGTATCGGTTAAATTCCTCATCCCAAATTTCAATTAACCCACGATTGGTAAAGAAAGTCTTCATGAATTAAGTAATGATAATGGTATAAGATTGATTACTTTTGCAACCTCAAAGAATTTAATTGTGAAAAGTACCACTTTTAAACATAAAGATATCCATAAATATACCTGGTCTTCTCCAGATGGTAAAACTCATAATCAGATAGATCATATTCTCATTGATAAGAGAAGGCATACTAGTATAATTGACGTTCGTACACATAGAGGTGCTGACTGTGCCAGTGACCATTATTTAGTAATTGCTAAATTAAGAGAAAGACTCTCAGTGATAAATCATAAGCAACAAAATCTAAAAGTTATAAAATTTGATACAGGAAAGTTTGCTGATGAAAGAATTAAGAAAGATTACCAAATTAAACTGTCAAATAGATTTGAGGTTTTGCAGGATTTAAATGATGATGAAAATATAAATGAAACAGACGTAAATAAGAATTGGGAGCACATACGTAATGCAATAGAATCAGCAGCGAAAGAAACTATAGGATACCATAAACCGAGAAAAAGTAAGCCATGGTTTGATAATGAATGTCATAATCTAATAGAAATAAGAAATCAGGCTAGACTTAGGTGGTTAAATAACTCTGATTATACAAATCTAAACAATTATAATAGAATAAAGCGAGAAGTTAACCGCACGTTTAGAAGTAAAAAAAGAGATTACTTGAAAAGCAAAATTAACGAAATTGAAACAAACAGCAAAAATAAAAATATCAGAGATTTATATAAAGGTGTAAATGAATTTAGAAAGGGGTGGCAACCTAAAGTAAACTTTTTAAAAGATAAAGATGGTGATTTTCTAGCTGACCCAAGCGATATTCTAAATAGATGGAAGAACTACTTTAATGACCTTTTAAATGTCCATGTAGGAGATAAATCAGAAGTAAGTGAAGTACACACAGCAGAACCTTTAGTTCCAGAACCTAACTTGACTGAAGTTAAAGATGCTATTAAAAGGCTTAAGAATAACAAAGCACCTGGCATTGATTTAATACCAGCTGAGTTAATTAAATATGGTGGAAATTCATTAATATGTCAAATTCATAAATTAATTTGTTTAATATGGAATAAAGAAGAAATCCCTCAACAGTGGAAAGAATCCATAATTGTTCCTGTGTTTAAAAAAGGTGATAAAATGAACTGCAATAATTACCGTGGAATTTCTCTACTCTCAACAACATACAAAATATTGTCTAACATTGTTTTAACAAGACTAACCCCATATGCTAATGAAATTATAGGTGATTATCAATGTGGATTTAAACGTAACAGATCAACTACAGATCAAATTTTTCACATTAGACAGACACTTGAAAAAAAGTGGGAATATAATCAAAATGTCCATCAGCTATTCATTGATTTCAAAAAAGCATATGATTCGGTCAAAAGAGATAAATTATATAATATATTAGTAGAGTTTGGAATACCTAAGAAGCTTGTTAGTATGATAAAAATATGCACCAGTGAAACAGAAAGTAAAATTTGTGTGGGTAATAATATGTCTGACAAATTTATAATTCATGATGGGTTAAAACAAGGAGATGCATTATCTCCATTGCTCTTTAATTTTGCCTTAGAATATGCTGTAAGGAAGGTAAAAGAAACTAAAGAAGGACTAAAATTAAATGGTGTGACTCAGTTGTTAGCATATGCAGATGATGTAGACTTACTGGGGGATGATATAAATACGATTAAGAATAATGCTAAAATATTTTTCAAAACTGCTAAAGAGATAGGTTTGGAAGTTAACAAAGAGAAAACTAAATATATGCTTACATGCCGAAACCAAGTGTTAGGTAATAATCAAAATCTAATTATTGATAACAACTCGTTTGAACCAGTTTCCAAATTCAAATACTTAGGAGTAATATTAACAAATGAAAATTATATTAAAGAGGAAATAAAAAGTAGGCTTAATTCAGGAAATGCATGTTACTTCTCTCTTCATAAACTTTTGTCTTCTCGTTTAATATCTAAGAAATTAAAAGTTAAAATATACAAAACAGTAATTTTGCCTGTAGTATTATATGGGTGTGAAACGTGGTCCCTTACATTAAAAGAGGAACATAAATTGAGAGTATTTGAAAATAAGATCCTTAGGAAAATATTTGGACCTAAAAGGGATGAGGAGACAGGTGAGTGGAGAAGGTTACATAATTTAGAACTACATAATTTGTATTCATGTCCAGATATTATTAGAATAATTAAATCAAGAAGACTTAGGTGGGCAGGCCATGTGGCACGAATGGGAGAGGAAAGAGGAGTTTACAGGATTCTTGTTGGGAAACCAGATGGTAAGAGACCTGTAGGAAGGCCAAGACGAAGATGGAGGGACAACGTTGAGATGGACCTAAGGGAAATCGGTAGGGATGGAAAAGAGTATATAGATCTTGCTCAAGATAGGGACAGATGGAAGGCCTGTGTTGCTGCAGCCATGAACCTTCGGGTTTAAGAAGGCTAGAGAGTTAGTTAGTTAGTTTTAGTTTCAAATTTCAATTATGTATATGTTGCATACTTTTGTTACTGATAACAAGAGAAGGAAATGGAGAGTTTTAGAATGTTATTCATTGGACCACTTGATGTAGTGTTTTTTTTGTTTTTTGTCTGATGGCCTTCATTCAATTTTTTCAGGTTGACATCCGCTTCAATAATGATAGAAACCTTACATACAGTATTTCATACACTCCTCGACAAGAAGGAAATCACAGGGTAACAGTTAAGTTTGCTGGTAGGGAAATTCCCAAATCTCCATACAATGTCACTGTTGAAGGGCATGCTGGTGACCCATCAAAAGTTACTGCCTCAGGACCTGGACTTCAGCCAGAAGGGGTCATGTTCAACAGGCCAACGTACTTTGACATCTGTACAAAAGGTCAGTAGAATTGTGTGTAATAATTGTATAATAATTTGAATATATGGAGTATTCTCTTTTGCTGGTTAGAAATTGTTTTATTTAATGTTTCTTACTTTCTGAAACATGCTGTGTTATTACATTTTGAAATGGGAAGAGTGCAATATTCTTCAGATGTACAGTACACATTTATAGTTTAGCAACAATGGCATTGTATACATTTGAACAAAGTTTTTTGTTTTGCCTCCAAAGGGTTTACAATGGTACATGTTGACATAAATTAACTCCTAAGTGGAGTATGTGCCTTTTAGAAAACTCTTCCTTAATAGTTTCATATAATTGCTTGTATTTTTCCTATTTCTGCAATGTATTCAGAAAATTAATATTGGAAAGGGGATAGCATAAGTTAATTCAAAGGTTGAATTGTTTACAATTGCATATTATTATTACTTATTAGTCTGGCAGCAAAAGTACAAAACTGTTTATCTCATTTAAAGTGTAATTTTTGGATGTTGTAGTGAAGGGGCTAGAGTAAGTTAATATAAATATAACTTTTTCTTATGACCGTCCAAGTGGAGGGTCTGTAAGGATATTTCTTCCTACCTTTTGTGTTAGATTTCACAACAAAAAATATGTTGGATGCCAATATTAATGGAAAATGTGGCATCACAAGCTAGGAAGGGAGTTTTACCCTTGCTCTTAAATACAGTAAATATTGAAATAATAAACTTATTTTTATGCCTTTAGATATTAATGCAACTCGCCACATGTTACTGTCGTGACTACTTTCATCAACTTTGCCCATTACTACTTTTCCTCACTAAATTATTCTCTTCATTTCAAACATAAAAATCCACATTTTTTTCTTTGTCACTAATTGAAAAATATCATATCAAATGTTTCAATATGAATCACTTGTTGAAATATTTGACAAGAGACTGTATATTGTATGTATTAAGAAAAACTACCTATGACAGTCGGATTTTTTAAAGTGCCCTTGATTCACAGATAGGCTATTCAATTCCGGCCTACAGTTCTAATTCAGATCTGAACCACTAAATTTCATTCCCTTTTGGAATCAAACTTGGAATTTGGAGTTTATGAACTATGTTTGTAGAAGTCTACCCATTAATACCTATTACAATCTCTTGCCATACATTAGAAATGCTCAGTTACAATTATACAAATCCATGACTAGGTGATGAAAACAAGCTTTGTTCATGTCATCAATTCGATGGCAGGGTAAATATTTAGATTAAAATAAGTTAACCATTTCAAAATATTGCTAATACATTTTTTTGCAGATGCTGGTCGTGGAGTTCCAGAAGTCATAATTCTAGATCCAGCTGGACACAAGAACACTGTGCCAGTGAAAGTGAGGCAAATAAATCCTGATGTTTGGCGCTGTGAATACGTTTCTTCAGCAATTGGATTGCATTCAGTGAATATTTTCTTTGCTGGACAGCCAATACCCAACAGTCCATTTGGCGTCAGAGTTTCACCAAGTAAGTTTAACTATGATGAAAAACATCAGTGCATTAGTCATTTATCCACAACCATTTAAAATACTAATGTTGCTTACCTGCCATTAAAATTCTTAATCTGTGTGAAACCAGGCACATATTCAATTCTGAGGGGGCTAAACACCTATCTGGCCCAATATGTCATGTAGTTAATCTAAGTCTCCTTACCGATAAATATCCAGAACAGCTAAAGACTGCCATAATAAAACCTCTGCACAAGAAAGGGTCAAAGAATGAAATGAGTAATTACAGACCAATCTCTCTTGTCCCAGTCATCTCAAAAATACTCGAAAGGGTTACATACAATAGATAAATAACTTTTTTCAACAATTTTTTCATCATTTCAGAACAACATTTTTTTTGCAAAGGAAAATCTACGTAATCTGCTATACACACATTCACAGAAGCAATTAGAGAAATTTTGGATAAAAAAGAACACTGTGTAGGGCTCTTTCTTGATCTAACAAAAGCATTTGACACTGTCAACCACAAATTCTTGGTAAAAAAAAATGGACCCATATGGGATCAGGGGAGCAGCAAGAGAATGGTTTAAATCATATCTAACGGACAGGAATCGGATAGTAGAAATAACTCACATTGATGAGGCTAATAACAAGGAAAATTATCAATCAAAGAAACAACGTATTACATATGGTGTACCCCAAGGATTCATTTCAGGACCCTTACTTTTTTTTAATATACATCAATGACCTTCCACAAAACTGTAAAGATGCAAATGCAACTCCTTTTTGCTGACGATACAACTGTTCTTATAGCAGGAACAAACACTGAACAGTTAAGGCGCAACATAAAGAATACAATCACATCTCAGAGTGGATAGAAAAAAAAAATGGTCTTGTGGTAAACACTAAAAAAACAAATGCCATTACATTTCAAATCAACAGCTGTAGCAGTGAAACTCCAGAAATTAACTTTCAAGATCAGGGCATAGAATATGTATCTAACATAAAATTTCTTTGCTTACAACTATCTGAAAATTTAAAGTGGGATCTACATATTGAAGCTACAGCAAACAAGGTTAGTGGGTTTTGTTATCCCATAAAAACAGTGAGAAATGTAATAAAACTAGAAGCAGCAAAAACACTATACTATGGCATCATTCACTCTGTATTACGGTACGGCATCATTTTCTGGGGGAACATGAACAAAAGCATTACATTATTCAGACTACAAAAAAGAGCTGTTAGAATTCTGGCAAATGCTCCAACAGATGCACCATGCAAACCATTATTTCAAGAATTACAGATATTGCCAGTTCCATGCATATAGCTATACGAAATCCTAACAGGCATGAAAATTTGTCAAAATACGCACACAGCAAATAAGGACTACCACACCTACAACACCAGGGGAAAGAATGACTTACATATGGAATTACACAATACCACATTCTACCAAAAAGGGGTAACATATAATGGTATACGCTTATTTACCATGCTACCAAATGCATTAAAAAACATAGTCATTGCCAGTATACAAGTTACATCTAAAAAGATTCCTATTGGAACATTGTTTTTAAAGAGTGCAAGAGTACATTGACACCGTAAGTGGCAGAAATATCAACAATAATGTACGAGTAACAAAATGAAACTCCCCTATCATCAGGTTTTTATTTTTCGTTTGTAACTGTTTGCTGTTTGATTCCATTTATCTAGATGTAAGTATAGGTGACTATTTAATGCTCAATATGTGTTTGTGTGTATATATATGTGTGTGTACATAATGTCATAGCAGATGAAGCGAACATTGAATATAGAAAACAAATTTTTAGCCAATTTGTGTCAAGAAAATAACATTGAGCATGCATTTATTCTCTTTTATTTATATTATATCTTGTATCTCATGCTATCTATTGTATTTTATATTATATTATGCCTGTAATTTTATAGATGTATTCTAATTGTACACGTACAATGTGACAATTCCAAACTTTTGTAAAGTTGAATGGATGCTAATAAATCAATCAATCAATCAAATTTTGATAGGGGTATAAAACTTCACAACTGTAGCAAGTCCTTGCGATGTTGAATAAGAAAAGTGCAGCCTGACTTAGTTCACCATAGTTTACAATACTTTTTTGATCCTTACTTGTTCATAATACTGAGTACTTCATCAGAAGTTTACGACCAACAGTGAACTGACGACAATGTCAAACTTCTGTCCCTTTTCATCCAATTCTGTAAGAATGCATTGTTCTGTCTTTAATGGAAAAGAAGTTGTTGATATCGGGGTTGTTGCTAGTGCATGAGGAATACTAGGTCCCAGGCCATTCTAGATAACTTCTGGTAGCACAAAGTCAAGAAAAAGGTTGATCCTTCAATTATGTACGGAATTGTCAAGGCTTTAGCAGTCATGTCATATATCTGCACAAAGCAAAGCAGATCTTCTTAAACATTGTTGGATCATTAAAAAATTTAATATACAGTGAACGAAGCTACTCAGTTTTGACTTGTCTAAAGTATTGTCTCAATATAAAACACACATTCATTTATCGTGACTAAAACTTTGTCACTGTTTGGGTAACTGGATTGAAGTAAGATGCATTCTTACTGCAGCTCCAAATATGGTCCTTTAGAGTGCTGTCCCTTGCCTTCATGCAAAGCCTATTGTTGTGACTTGGATCCTTAAGAGTGGTCACCTTCATCTTCATAGTCAGTTCAAAGCAACCACACAATCATGATGTTCATGTTTAATATTAATGAAGATTGAATAAGAGTAACAAATTTTTATATCATGAATGAAAAAAAAACAACTAAATTGTCTGAAAAACTGAAACATTTTAGGGGACAGCTCCCTGAGGCTCCCCCCTTCCTCTGGATTCATGCCTGTGTGAAATTGTTATGAAAACATGCAAGAATGCACACTACTTTCCTGTGAGCCATCTTTGATCATTTACTGTATGTATAACTGAAATATAAGTATTTTCATAGTCCCATCTTAATTTATTTATCAGCCCTTTAAAAAAACATTTACCTATTTGAGACCTTAGCTTAGCTTGACATATATATAGGAATAGGGAATATCAGAATTACTCCCATTTCTGCTGACACAAATGTTATTGATATATTTGACATGAAATTTTGGCTGATATCTACAAAGTACCAATATAAAATTAACCGATATCAATCTGATATAAAATTACAAATGTTCCTTGATGAAGACAAATGATTCATTCACCTCCTTAATTAACGCATGTAACTATGTGACTGCAGTTAGCACCTGAATTGGAAAATGTTAAAGGGGGGGTGCTTGGTCAAGCCTTGGGTTTAGCTGAGAGGATGTTTTGCAAACATTATTTAGCTGGGGGATACCACCCCTTCGCATACACCCTCACTTTCAGCACTGACTGCAGTGGATTTTGGTGTAAATTATATGTTTATATTCATAAAAAGTAACAGAATGGCAGAATTTTGTACTAAATTCCAGGCAATTGATAGATATATTCGATCAGTAAAATTATAGGCCAGTTTACAGATAAAATGATACACCAATATGCCTGTAAACACTAAGATGTTAGATTGCACTACCATATGTACTGACTCCATTAACTCACATAATCAATTATTCTTTGTCTAAAGGCGTTTCTCCAGGGAAAGAAGCGAGAGTCTTGCCTCTTAAAAAAAAAACAAGAGATCAGATCATTCGATGACTTAAGGCCTATAAGCCTATTGCCAGTACTCTCTAAAGTACTAGAAATAATTGTATTTTCACAACTAATATATTATGTTGACATGAACAACTTGTTACCTACAGTTCAGTCTGGGTTCCGTGCATGGCATAGCACAGCAAAAGCGTTAACAAAAGTTACAGATGATATTCTTTGCAAAATTGACAATCGTAGTTCTGCACTTCTCGTATTACTGGATTTTAGTAAAGCTTTCAACACAGTCCAACACGATTTGTTAATATCTAAACTCAAATACTATAAATTTGACACTGTAGCCGTAAGGTGGTTTGAATCCTATTTACTTAATAGAAAACCGAGAACATTCCTTCAAAATTCATCCTCACAGATCTCTGAAGCTGTAGTTTTAAAAGCAGGGGTTCGGCAGGGATCAATTTTAGGACCACTCCTTTTTACCCTCTACACTGCAGACTTAAATAAGGTTTTAAACTTTTTTACACCACATTTCTATGCAGATGATACACAACTGTATTTTTCGACGACTTACAGCACTAGAAAGTTGTATTTCCTCACTCAATGCCAATTTAAATAATATTTACACATGGTGTACATCAAATGGACTTAAGATAAACCCTGAAAAATCACTTTATATGCTAATTGGAACGAAAGAATCACAAAAAATGTCTATTGTTGAAGCAATTGAACTTAAAACTAATAGTGAAACCATTCCATGTAAGAATTCAGCAAACAATCTTGGCTTGATTGTTAACGATACGTTGGACTGGACGGATCACATCAATGCACAATGTAATAAAAGCATATTTTATTCTGAGAAACCTCTACAGTTTCCAAGATCAACTACCTGCAGAATGTAAACTTAGACTAGTTCAATCTTTAATTTTTCTATTATTTGATTATTGTAACACTGTGTATGGGTCAAAACTTGCAAAGAAATTTAGTAGGAAAATTCAAATCGCACAAAATGCATGCATCAGATATACTTTTGGCCTGGATAAACACGATCACATCCTTCCCATCTTAAACAGACATAATATTTTAACAATGGCCAACAGGAGGCTACTGCACTATCTATCTTTTATTCATGTTCTGCAAACTGAACATAAACCCGCATACTTATTTGAAAAATTATGTAATCGCAACACGATTCACAGATACGAGACACGTCGTCACAACGAACTTGACATTCCTCACCATTCGACTACGCTATATACCTCATCTTTTTCTATATCTGCCCCGAAAGCATGGAATTCACTACCAACAAATGTTAAATCCATAAAACTCAATAAGAGTTTCAAAATTAAATTGAAAGAAATGCTTCTACAGGAACAGCAGCAGAACAGTAACACATACTAGAAGTAAACTGGCACTCAACAAACGACAAAACACTCATATTCTATAACTGTAACTAATGGAATTTTATTACTATCCTAAAATTATTATTATTATTATTATTATTATTATTATTTACTTAAAGGCAACCTTATGTTAACATTCAAATTTATATTTTTTCTTTATACATTTGCATTTTTTTAATTTCTTTTTTTTTCACATTTATATTATCTTATGACTTAATATTACTGTAATGAGAATATTCGTAATTGTAGGTAATATGAAATTCTTTATTTCTCTTTAGTGTAATCAAGCTTTTCATCTGCATTCATATATTATCATATTATATCATATATACTTATATTTTCTTATGTAGCTCATGACAAGGGTTAGGTGGTAGAGCAGCCTACGGCTGAACCTCATCCGCTAAATAAAGGAATTATTATTATTATTATTATTATTATTATTATTATTATTATTATTATTATTATTATATCCTGATAAAATACTGATTAATATCTCTCATTGCTAAATTAGCCTCCTCGATGGCGCAGTGGTAGCATCGTCGCCTTGTAATCAAGGGGTTCGAGGTTCGATACCCGGTGGAGGCACACGGTTCGGATCCCACTTTAAACTGTAGATCCAGTCCCGAATTAGCCTTACTGTGCATAAATTGGACTTAAAGCTCCAAATCAATCAATCAATCTCTCATCGCTAATGTATTTATCTATTTTTACATATTTAAGAATATACTCTTATTTATTTTCTATCAAAACAATTTTTTTTAACAAATATTTTTCCTCTTATTGCAAACAATAGTTGGAAATATAATCTTAATTTCTTTTAACAGTATCAGATGCTAAAAAGGTTCGTGCAACAGGACGAGGTTTGCAACCTAATGGAGTTCGAGTAAGAGATGTTGCAGACTTCAAAATACACACAGAAGGTGCAGGCGAGGGTACACCAGAAGTACGCATAATTGGACCAGGTGAGAAACATACACACATGCAGGGGCGCCGACTTGTCAAAATTATTGGGGGGGGGCTCTGATCACTGAAATAAATGAATGAATGACTCCCTCCCTCCCTTCGTATAGCAGTTTTTAAGCAGCTATTATATTCCTCATGCAAATGGAATGTAACATGAAAACGTGTGTCTGCTCATTTGTTTTTTAGATAACAATTAACATTTTTATTTAAAAGTAGGTTATGTATTTACATTAAGAGGCCAACATAACAGTTTTATACCGGCCTCGGTAGCCGAGCGTGTTTGGTGGTCGTCTCAACTCGCTTTGATCCGGAGGTCTCGGGTTCGAGTCCCGGCGAGGGCATGGGTATGTTTTAATGTCCGCAACAAACATGTAAAGAAAGGACATGTGACGGTTGCAAAGAACCTTAGTGTTGACGTACCCATAAAAATAGCGAATATTTACAATATTTAACAGTTTTATTTAATTATTTATATAAATGCTAACACAAATCGCAGGCAAATAGTTTTACTTTTTTGTTCTTGCTACAATATTTTATTTTTTAAATTTAAATTTGAAATAATAAATAAACACACAGCACCCCATGCTTTAGCAATAATACCTTTGATCATAGCCGTTCCGGCTTTCGCAATAGAGACTTTTCATAAGCTTTCCTTGCGTACTTTACTGCAAGCCAGTGTTAAATAAACTCAAAGACTTTAGAATAATTTTCCCCTTATTCTTTGGACTAGAGGAAGAGATTTCGAGGATAACTAAATATCGTACATATCAATATTGCCTGAAAGTCGTGTTTACGCCCTCAAATTGTTCAGAATTCACTAAACAACAAACATACTGGTATAATTGTCATATCACCTTGTTATTTTGAAACTCTTTTTAGTAAAAATGTTAACAATACTCATAATTATATACTTAGTATATAGTAATAAGTCATGTTTTACTGTCTCCGTTCATAGCCCCCCCCCAAAGTTGATGGTTTTGCGGTCTCAGCCCCCAAATTTGATGGTGTAGAACATTTCAAATGTGTATTTAAAGTTAAGTTCATGTTGCACAATTCAGAGTAAACTTTACAAGAGAAGCAAAATAATACCTTAGATCCTCTTTAGCAAAATTATTTGAGGGGCTCTGCCCCCACATCATTAACATTGGGGGGGCTCGAGCCCCCCCAAGCCCCATGGAATCGGTGCCTATGCACACATGTATCACCAGTCTGGCTGATTTGCATTATTTTTTGACTCTCAAGCAAAAT